>NC_072862.1:18324918-18632776 GCF_028858705.1 Grus americana | reverse complement strand
ATCATCTCTCGGAGGAGTCAGCACGTGGAGGAGGCCAATAGAAGAGGTGGAAAAGAATGGGACTGTCCCTCCTTGGCAGCTTTTATGCATCCCCGCGTCCGTGGCCAGCCAAGGGGGCAGGAAGAGAATTTCACTGTTTGTTAAACAAAGGAGTCAGTGGTGAGCCAAGGAGGTGGCATCAGCTCTACCAAATATCTGTTTGCATCTCCAAGCAAATGGAGCCATGCTTGTTACAGAGTAGATGGACTATGTCCTGGGTGGGGAAGAAAGGGAAGCCATTTTGGGGAAGAGAGAGTAAACCTCTCCAGGGCCCCTAAAGGCCTTAGAACAGGAGATAAGTACAAGTAAGTGTAGTAGAGGGAAAGGCAGATTTCACGGCGGGAGGTGAAGCGTGGTTATCTTTCATTCCTTCACTAGTGCCTCTTACAAACCCTCGTAACTGTGCTTTCTCTTTGGGTAATTCTGTCAGGGTTTTTTTCTGTTCTACATTGATTTGTCTGAGTTAAATGCTGTTTTCAGGTAAATGAGTAAGAATAAATCATTCTCCACCCAAGGTTGTGGCACATCTCTAAACTGGAACGCTGTGGACACGTTAGCAGTGTGCTCTCATGGAAGCTGCACGGATGAGGTGGAGATCTGCTGCTGCAGGGCCAGGAGAAATAGAAGTGTCTTTCGGTGGGCAGGGAGCTGCACCAAGATACTCCATGCTGCTAGATACTGGTGATGGCCAGCTGGAAACCCAAGGGCTTTTGAGTTAGCGATTGTATGTCTGGTCTAGGTGTGGTGTCCAGAGACCTCCGCCTTTCGGTGGTAGTGGCTGTGGTAAGGAGAGGTGCAGCTGCATCAGTCTTACTCCAGCGCGGCGTCTGGCCGTGGAGCATGGAGAATGATGTGCCATGTGCCGCAGGGCTTGTTTTGTCTTACCCTTCCTTGCTCTTGCCTTCATGCCTGTTTTGCACGTCCTCTGACTGCTGAAGAGGTGCCGGAGCTCCCCGCTGTCCCTGGGGCCAGGGCTTTGCAGTGCTGGCAAACAGGTCTGAGGGTGGACACTGCACCCCATGGGGTGCAATGAACTCTGGGCACCCCAGAGGTGAAACAAATGACAGCAGATGTTCCTGGTACGTGCTCTGCGTGGCAGGTCCAACCCCAGGGCAGCCCGCAAAGGGAAAACCTCCCCGAGAGCAGCTCTTACCTGCTTAGTATGAAACGGTGCGGGTCCCAGCCCCTCTTCCCCAGTCGTTACTCTATGATTTACGATATCCGCGATGTGCTGGTCCACGGATAATGCCCTTGCTGCAGTTCAGTGACTTGTTTGTTGGGTTGATTGATTGTACGACAGTGTCTGGGAGCTCTTTTGAACCGGAGGATGCTGCAGATGCTCCTCTGTTGCTGACCATTGAGAAGCGAAGCTGTTCACGTGCCGGCGGTGGCAATTTCACGGCACTGGCTGTGGTTTGAGAATCGACACATTGCTCAGAGCTGATGGAGGTAAAATCATGGCCGTAGGGATAACGGGGGGGAGATAAACCCATTAAGCAGGGAGTGGGGACAACCCCATTAAACGGGGACTGCCTTGGCCCTTGGTCACAGCGCTGTGCTGGGGAGCCATGGCTTGGGTCCTGGATCTGCTGCTGCCTCCCAGGGAAACTTGGACATGCTTCTAAATATATAAAGGGGCCCTGGAGGATAAAGCTCTTCCCTGTCCTCTACTGTGAGGATAAAATCATAAGCAACTGTGAAATTTTCCAGCCCTGCTGCGAAGGGCCTTGGAAATACCTGGGAAGGACAATAAATTTCCAAGCTGTGAGCGTTGCTTAACCTAAGCTGCTTTCCATGGTCTCTGCACTGCAATACCGTGGTTTTGGAGTCACTCTACCATTTGTCCTTCAAAGAACACAGCAAGGAAAACAGTTTCTTTCCCAATTCCAGCATTTATTCTGCTGGTGCCAGTCTGTTCCTCTCGTTTTAGATAGCGTTTCTGTGCTCCATCTATCAGACCTCTGGGTGCCCTGGAATCAATCAGGAATTCCAGCCTTGTGCCTGCTAATTGCGCAGCCGTTTGGTGGCTGGGAGCTCTTCCAGCTGATGGATGGTGTGCGTGGAGGTTTTACTCCATCTGACTGACGCCCCGTAAGCAGCATGGTGTTGCCTGCACACCCAGTGTAGGTGTGAGGGTGGGTGCTTGCACAACCGTGCAAAACAAGACATGTTGTGTGTGCACGGGGGTGCACCCTCACCGGTACCGGGGGAGCTCTGGCTGTCGAAGGGGTGCTGGGTTGGCCGGAGCACGGCACGGACTCATGTGTGACGCTGAAACGCGGGAACGGACCCTGCGGGGGTTTGAGGGACTGGGCAGGGTATGAGAAATCACTGGTCCTCTCTGGTGGGAAGGCACCCGGGAGCAGGCGTGCTCTGGCAAAACTGGCGTGTGCCCATCCACAGGATGCTCACGCGGTGGCAGAGGAGCGACGTGCAGCCAGGTCTATCTCCCAGCCTCTTGTAGAAGCCAGGGCCAGTGGCTGGACTCGAAATAGCTCCGAGGAATGCATGGCTTGCACGACTGCCTGCAGCTGCCCTGAGCGGTCTTCTGATAGCCCTGCATGGCTGGCTGGTGGTGGCTGCCCCGGCACGCCTTGGAGAAGCCTTCTTTCATCTGTAAACAAATTTGGATCTGAAGGTAGAGTGTGCCAAAGTGACAGGTTTACCCTTCTGAGGCACTTTCATTTTGCAGGTTTGACTTGACGTGTCAGGCAGCTCCTCAGATTGTAACCTGAAAGGGTATTATAGGAGATGCTGTACTCTGGGTGACATTTTTAATCTTTCATCTCTTCCAGCTAATGCGTTTTCGCTGATCAGTTTGCCAGGCAGAGCGGCCTTGCTGGCAATGCCAGGTCTGAGTTCCTCTGCCGCCTGCCTCTCATTTTGCACGCGCTGCCACACGGCTTAACAATTGTGTTTTTCATGAATAATTTGTTCTCTCCACATCAGGCAGTCTGTGTCACTCTGCGGCCGTCGGCTTTGCAGAGGGAAACAGCCAAGTGAACGGAACAGCCGGTGACGCTGGTCCTGGGCGAGTCTGCCCCGTGCCTCCTGCACCCCAAACAGGGGCTCATTCATTTCTCCTTCATGGCAGCGTCCTTTGCTGCATGGACACACGCTCCGTGCAGCTCCCTTTTAGCTATGCTCTCTTGAGGAGACGTTTCGGTGTTAGCAGGTGAGTCGAATGCTGTACCCTTCCCCAGGAGAGTGCCTGCCGCCTCTGTTTGCTCCTTGCCGCGATTCATCTCTTGCAATGGTGTGTCGGAGGGCAGCGAGGGACCAAAACAGCCCTTGCCCCTGTTGTGCTGGCCTGGGAGTTTGCTCTTTAGCTATCCCCCAGGTGCCAAGGCTGATACAAGTTCCCTTTTAAGAGCAGCGCCCACCCTGATGCTCCTGGGGTGGGTGTTTTGCAGTGGGTGCTCAGCTTAGGGCTCTCCAGGTGCAGCTTTCCTTGCGGAGGTTTCTTCCTGCTGCCACTGAATCCCGTTGCTGTGGTCCCACCAGCTGCTGTCTGTGTGGCTGTCCCAGGGACCAGCCGTGTCCCGTGGCAGCCGAAGGAGCTGGTTCAGCCCTCGTACTTCAGCGGAGCAGATGACAGCTTTTGTTGAGCTGTTACTTGCCCTGGAAAATTCTTGTGAGCGCTCGGCTGTCGGCAGAACCGCACGGAATTTGAATGTGGGATGTGCTCCTTACGGTCCTCGGAGCAGCATCCCGCTCGCAGCAGCAATGGGTTCGGATTCCCGTGTTTGCTGAGGAAAGCCCCCCTGCCAGAATAATGCGGGATGCAGCAGGTCAGGCAGGGGACTGGCAGGGCTGCGGGGGGATGCCCTGGCCCTTGGGGTACGGGCGTTGGGCACAGCGGCTTCTCGGAGGAATGTGGTGCTTGCCAAGCCCTTCCTCAGGAGACCGGTGCAGCGTTGTTTCTCCCAGTGTATTTTCTGACTTTTCTCCCATCTTGTTCCAACATTTCATTGCAGCTGGCCTTTACAGACATTCTTCCTTCCAGAAATACTGGAATTAGCCTATAAAAGCTACCCCCTTTAAACAAAAGGGGTGGGAAATAGATGAATATTTCTCTGGAGTAGCAGCGCTTGCAGGCAAACTCCATCCGTGGGAGCCCTGTCTGTCCCGGCACTGCCGCCACGCTTCCGCACCTGACTCAAAGTCTGTGAAAGTCAAGGTGAAGATTTTCTGTGGACCTTCTGGGCTTTTAGTCAGGCCCCAACTCACTTGTAGAGCACGTAGGACTGGCCAAATCGATATAATCATGTTTTTACTCTATACCTCAGTTTCCCCCTCTGTATCTGAGTCGGGATGTGGATCCAGCTGTGTGGGAAGTTGGTGCCCAGGCTCCACACATCCTGGGAGAGGGACAGAGGGAAAGGTGCAGCAGCCCGATTATTAGGTGGGAAGGGTCATATTTTTGCAGTCAGAAGGGTTGAGGTTCCCTTCTGCCATACCAGAGCTTTTTAACGGCTTTGAACCAATGACTTTGACCTGAAAGCCTTGCTCCTGCCTTTTCGATGGCCCTTAGGCGCCGTGGTTGCGCGGCCGGTTCGGAAGCTCAAAGGCAGACCGGCGCTATCGGGTGCTTCTTGGATAACAGCCCATGGGCTGTCATTTCTGTTGGCTTGTGATACTCAGCGCATGTTTTCAAATACTAACTGGAGTTGTTTGCAAATGCCTGGTAAATCCCAAAATAGCCCCAATTTGCTGAATTTTGTGAATAGCATTCAGCCCACTCCAGTTACAATAGCCGCCTGCCTCCATGCCTCGCCGGAGCTTTGCGGAGGTACAATAGCGAGAGGGGTGACGAGTGAGGCTGGGCGAGCAAATGTTATTATTCCAGCTTGCTGCACAAACAATGGATGCTATTTGTTTTGCTGGCTTCTAGAGTGTCTTATTTGTATCGGCTCCGATTCTTTTGCCGCGTTCCTCGTTTTTCTTTTGTGGCTTTCCAGTCTTTAGGGATTCATTGTCCTGGTGAAGCGTGGTCCCTTTCGGGTGGTGCTCTGGAGCTGGAGGACTGGTGCTGGGATGTGAATCGCCTCCGATCGCCTCTCCCTCGTGCGTGGGTGGGATGTGGGGGATGTCTGTCTGCGAGCATCCCTTCTGCTAACCCGCAGTGGCATGTCCTCAGTTCCCCAGGCTCCCTGGGAAGCCTGGCAGATCAGGGGCTGCCTTCCCCTCTCGCCCCAAGCTCCTCTTGTTCTGCTGTTTACACGCCGGAAAGTTTATCTGCCGCGGTTTCTTCCTGGAGTCCAGCAACGCGACGCTGATGAGGAGTGACAGGAAGGTCACAGCGCAGGGGAGGAGAGGGTGGGGAACGTGCCCTGAGCTCGCCTCTGCCTCCCCAGCCCCGCTCCGTCTCTGCCCGGGGCAGCGGGGACATCCTTGGCTGCCCTTGGCGCTGCTGGAGGTGGCAGCCTTCCCTTTCCCCGGGGGGTCTGCTTCACGTGAGGCTGCCCTTTACGGCTCTTTAAGGTTCTTTATTTATTCATTATTTGTGTTTTATTTCTCATCGTCCTTCTGAGTCGCTGGGCGCATGCGATGAGCCTGAGCGAGCTGCGGGGGACAGGCGGGTGCCGATGTACACGAGATGTACGGAGTGCGATGGGATGGGTCTTGCTCCGGGGGTCGGGGGTCGGTGGGACCTGTCGCAAAGCCCCGGGGTGCTCAGGCTTTATTTATTTCTGAGGGGAAGGGAGAGCTGGGTGCCGTGTTCCCTCTCTCTGGCAGCATCTGAAGCCTCAAACCATGAGTGGGATTGGAAAGGGTAAAATTCGTTAGCATCTTAAAAATAAAAACAAAAACATTGCTGTCTCTTCAGATTTGCTGTAGGCTGACGGACTGCTGGACCGCACCGAGCAGTTGCTGCCCGGCAGAGACCTCTCTCCGAGGCTGGCTGCGGTAATTGCAGAGCACGGTGCTCAGCATTCATATCCGAGCTTGGCATCTGTATCTAATCTGAAAATAAGTCACTATATATTTCATTAAAACCAGCTGCTGCTGCTTTTATTTGCTTATTTTGAATGATGCTCTGTTCCGTTGAAAACCAATTTGGTTTAGAAAAATGGTCTGTTTGTGTTAGCAGCCCGTGCCCTGCGTGGCCCGTCCTGCCCCGTCCCTCCCTCCACGGGAGACTCTCAGCAGCGGGGCTGAGCCACCGTCCACCCACGCTGCAGGGGACGGGACAGGCGGACGGAGGTGGTCCCCTGGGTGATGTCCTGGCTTGGGACACACACCTGGATGTCCTGGCTGTGCAACAGCCCCGTGACGTTGAACAAATCGCCCACGAATGGCTCGGTCCCTCTGTTCCCTGTCTGTAAAGGGGAGATGGAGCAACGAGTTTGGAGGTCCCTGGGTTGCCATGAGTACCTGGGGGTAGGTGGGCTGTCAAGATACACCCGTAATTTGGCCAAGATGGGGTGAGTGGGCTGGCTTCACTAATTTTCCTGCTGGAAAGCTGCCTGAAGTAATTGCCTGGCCTGCTGTGCTCGGCTGAGCCAGGTCCCTTTGTCACGCAGTCTCACAACAGCAGCAAATGAAACCTGTTAACTTTCCAGATACAACCCTGCCCCACCTCACTCCGTTCGGAAGTTGCAGGACGTATATTTTAAAGCTTCATGCCACTACCGCGAGTGGTAGCAACGTATTTTCTTTGTAAAGCGGAGGTTTAGATTCTCACGTCGTCTCATGGCCGAGGGGTTGCTGCTTTGCAGAGCAAAGCCCCCCGCCCCGGGGAGGGAGAAGCGATGGCACCAGCTCGGATGAGCTGGGAGGAAACCTCCTTACAGCTGAAACCTCGCACGCTGGTTGCGTGTGTATCCGTTAACATACGGCAATTAGGAAACTTATTTCCAGCCCGCTGTTTGCCATGACAGATTTCTGAACCCCAGCCAGCGCTTCGCGGGAGGAGCTGTCATGGAAGAGGAAATAATGGGAATCTCGGGCTTTTTATAGCACTACCCGTTCTCTCCCGGCTGCCTGCGGGGAGCCTGATGTCCCCAGCGCCACGTGTGATGGGAACCCACTGCGGGGTGGGCGGCCGGAGGGGGACCTGGCTCCGGGGGCAGGCAGGTGGGAGCCAGCATTTCTGCTGGACGATGAGCCGCGAGGTTGAAGCAAGCCGGTCGCCCACCTATCCGAAACCCGTGTGTGCCAGGATGCCGTCTGTTGGAAGGTGCTTCCCCATCCTCGCAGCCGGCGGCTGCCTGACTGCTTGCTGCCTCTAAGGGGAGCGGGTGTTTGGGAATTTTTCGGAGTTGGTGGTGATTTTGGTGCCTCAGCTGTTTGGTGATTCAACTGGAGGTGCTGCAAGCGTGCCTGGTTCTCAGACTGAAGTAGAGCTCTGCTGAGCGCATGAAACCGGGTCCTGAACCGCTCAGTTGCCCAAAAGTCTCTAGAAAAATCTCAGCCTTGCACCTGAGTGAAAAACAGAGAGACTGAAAATACTTTTTTTTTTTTTTAAATTGCTTTAATACTCTCCCAGCTGGCTGTGAACCACACAACCAGGAGATGAAGAGCAGTCCTCCTCTTCTGTCCCAAACTGAGTCTGTTTCTCTCCACTCTCACTGTCTTCTCACTCTGGTTATTTATTTCTTGGATATTTTTTTAAAACTAGTCCCTTCTTTAACCTTTGCCCCCCCCACCCAGGCAGGGCTGGGCTGGAAATGGGCAGCACAAGGGCAGGAGTGTGGTAGGGAAACACGAGCAGCGGCGATGGGAACGGGTCCGGAACCTGCTGCTGGCGAGCTGAGCAGCGCGGACACACATCTACGGGAGACAGCAGCGTGGGAATTTAATTCTTTTATGAGAATTTTTTTTTATTAGAATTTAATTTGCTGCGAGAGCGAAGGCTGGGCAGCAGAAGGGGAAGGAAGCAGATCTCGGGCTGATGACGGGAAGTGGTTTTGGTGGTGGTTTTTACCTGCGTGGCGCAGCGCTGGCTGTGGAGGTGCTGTGGCTCAGGGCAAAAGCGTGATCAGGTTTACAGGGAGGATGGGTGGCTGTGGGTCCTGGGTGTCCACGGACCCAGGTGTGGGAGAGAGGAGAAGCTGCTGCCGGAGGCCAGCGGGTCTCCTGGAACAGATCTAGAGGTATCTCAGACCAGACCTTCCCTGCCTTACGATGCAGCCTCCTGGACTGGGCTTGCTGCTGTTAATCTTCCCTGGGGACATCGATGGTCCCTGCAGTTTTAAGAGAGAAGAACCTAATTTGATGTCCCCGTGCTGTCCCTGCCTCCCCTTGCACCCAAAGATATGGTGACATTTGTGCGAGGGGAAACAAAAAGCAGCGTCAGAGCACGTGGTCGTAAGTCCCTGGCCCGGCTCTGGGTCTCCTGCTTCTTTCTGTACCTTTTCTGTGCACCTCAAGGTCATTGGGCTGCCGCTTTCCACAAATTGCATTTTCCGTTCCCCCTCTTGCTCTCGTGTTCAGCCAAGTCCAGCTGCTGCACAGCCGCCGTGATTAAAGCGTCCGAGCTCTCGCTGCGATGGCAAAATACCTCCAAGTGTTGGTTTCCTTAATGCGCTCAGCCTTGTTGCCCGGCGAGCAGCTGATTGACCCTCCAGATCCCGGTGGGCAGCTGTTAAACACCGCCTTGTCCCAAACACGCCGGCTAACGAGTCCCTTCCCGCCGGCATCTCCCCCCTTCCCCACGTCTGGTTGCGCTCTTGTGCTCTCCCTTCCCCTCGGAGCGAAACCTCCGGAGTGGGAGCACACGCCGTGTGGTCTGCTCTCAATTAAAGCGCGTTTGCCTGTTGGTATTTCAGAGATGGAAATGACCGCAACCGAGACTGTTTAAATTAGGAGCGATGGTATAGGAACGCGCTGTCGTGCTGGTTACCGAGGGCTCTTTCAGCGTGATGCTGAGATTCAGGGATGCCGGTTAAAGAGCATCCCTCTTTTATCCTGACTTTGTGCGGTGAGGGCACAGAGAAGAGCAAGCTTTACTTGGCAGAAAGGCAAAGGGGAGGAAATCGTGGGGGCTGTATTTATCGCTGTCGACTGTCAGCGTGGGATGAAAGACCAGCTGGATTCATAAACTGCCTGTAACGCACCTTGGGGACAGAGACATCTTGGCTGCAGTTTGGGAGGGAGTTCCCATCAGGAGTTCATAGGCATGGCCAGAAGCTTGCAAGACCAGAGCTTTTCTGGTGCCAGTGCTGTGCGAAGGGGTGATGAGATGTGACCTGTGCAGCAGCACAGCTCTCCTCCGTGCTTTCTGGGGGTCCCTAGAGAGCTGCACCCCACCGCACCAGCCCTGCAACCTGTGGTCGGGGGTGGGGTGGCAGCCCGTGCAAAGCCCCGAACCCCGCTGGCCTCTTCCCTCTGCCCCCTCCTGAAGGGAAGAGCTACGTGGCCGTGGTTCATAAAAGTGAAATATAATCTGTCATTAATTGTTCTGGTCTCTGTGACTCAAGTGTAAATGACACGGTGACATCTGTCTGAGCCGGCAGCCAGCTTTCACAAGGGGAAGGAGCGGTAGCAGTGTTTTGGGAGGGAGCTGCTGCCATATTCGACTCATCCCCAGCGCAGGGGGAGCCCGGCAGCCCCCCGAGTGGTCCCTGGGTACAGCATGGGAGGAGGGTACCGACAGCCCTGGGCTGTCCTACTGCACCCCACGGCAAGGCCGCTGCTCGAGATGCTCCTCCGCACTCCTCTCTGCAGCTATGGTAAAACAAATTAATAGTAACAATAATAATAAATGCCAGCCGAGCCATGCTACAAGGTACGGCATAAATCCCAGTGCCCTTGCTGGGCTGGAACTGCTGGTGTGAAGGTTGGGAGCAGCCCCTTAAAATGCAAATTGTCGTTAGGGATGTGGAAGTGGTGTGGCTGTAGCCTCTCATTGTCTCTGCTTGCGTTGTAATCAGAGGGCTGAGCATCCCCCTCCCCGCTCCGGGGGTGTCGGAGCCAAGCTGGAGCTGTCCTGGGGAGCAGCACGCAGCTTCCCAGAGGAGCAGGTAGCGTGTGTCGTTCTCGGTATTCCAGCAGCACAAATCGACTGCACCATTGACAGATTTTGTCCCTTTGCTCCTCAGCGCTTCTCTTTGATTTTTCTACAAAGATTTCTTGGTTCCCACCCCGGCTTTCATTATTAAATGGGTGCTTTTCTATCCGGTGCTTTATTTTTGTGACTGTGGCACGCACGCTATTGCTCACTTAGGAGTCACCAGTGCTTTTGGAGGGGGAAGAATCAAGGTGAAGGGTGGCAACGTTTCTTCGTTACCTTTTTTCCTTCTGTATTAGTGAGACTCTGCTGAGGATCGTGCTGGAGAGCCGTGCCAGGAGGCCGCTCCGAGGGCGGCCGTGCAGCCTTCACCTCCTGCGCTCAGCCGTGTGTGCACACACGTGGTTGTGCGTGCCGCTTGCTGCACGCTCGCAGCAGCTGAGCTTATTTCGGAAAGGCTCAGCTGCTTAACAGCAGCTGCTCCTGAGGTCGGAGTTGTTCTTTGTGCGAGAACAAGCCTTGTTCCCCTGCCAGAGGAGGTATTTAGTGGCAACTGGTTTTTGCCCAAATCCTTATTTGTGCTACCTGTGCCTGGAGACACCGAGAGGGTCACTGTTTTGCCCATCTCTGAATGCCATCGGAGAGGATTTTGCGGGGGTAGTTCCCCAAGGATTTTGCTAAGTGCTGTTCTTCCTGATAATTTTCCAAACGCCATTTGTACTCCGAGTAGGGTTTTATTGCTAGCATTAACAGCACAAAGAGTGTACTGTGGCTCTTTCTTGAGTTAACTACAAACAGCTGCTCTGGTTGGAAACTCAATTTCCCTCTTCTATGCTAAAGTTGACCGTATTTCTTGAGGAGATCTGCTTTCACAAGAGAAACAGTGTCGGGGAGGATCGTGCTGTTCCGCGCCGTCTCTCTGCGGCCCGTTTCTTGCTGTGCCATCCCAAGTTTCCACACTGAGAGCATTGGTGGGGCAAGAAAGATGAGTTGCGTTGATGAGTGGGTTTGCGCGGGGGGTGGGTTTTTTGGCTAAGAGCTCTACCGAGTCTCACCAGCTTCTCAGCCAGACACAAAGCACGGCGAGTGTCGCTGCCGTTGTCCTTGCTGACCTGAGCTGCACCCATCCCATCGATGCACCAGTGGAAGACTCTGCAGCTGGCAGCTCTTCCCCCGGACCCTGGCTGCAGCATGTTACAAGCCTCATCTCTGATTAGTATTGTACTATCTTATTTTTGTTAAAAGTAACAAAAATTGAAGCCCAGTCCCTGTTCCGCGATGTGAGTAGCATTTAAAGTTGATGATGATTGCAGTTCTTTTAGCCTCTTTTGTTGCGCAGGGTGGTTTAGTATGTTTACCCACAGTATTTTTGGCATGTGGGTTTCACAATTTGTTTAGCAATGTCAATACCATCTGGAGCATCATCTATTTAAAGTACATTAGAGAGATGAGGAACAACCTATCATATTTTTCCATAGGGTGCATCAAGATTGGAAATGAGAGTCATTCAGAAAGGTTTAATGGGAAAGAGATGTGCGTTGTGCTGCACGCTCGTCTCTTACCATGAGTGGTTATGGCTCTGGTGCTGTTCCTCCGCTGCTTTTCCTAATTGTATTGTGCCGCTGTATAATATCTGCCTTGAAAAGCACACAAAGCTGTCTTAAAGGTGGGTTCAGGGGACAGTACCTTTGACGTATTCCCCGGAACTGAGTACGACTGCTTGCAGGGGTGTCTCGGTGGAGAGGCTATCAGCGGTGATCTGTGATAAAGGTTGGGGGGGCTCTGTTCCTCCACTGCTCGTGGAGGTTAATGGATGCAGTGCACGGATTTGATCCCGGTTACTGCACTTTTGGGATGCTCTGAGCCGGACCTGCTACCGAACAGCCTTGGTGGCGGCTGTGGACCTGAGAGGGAAGGGGTGGGCTGCCGCGACCCTCACCCGTGGGCCAGCCCTGGCTCATGGCGAGCTCCAGCTGCTGAAATGGAAAGCTCTGGGCCTAGTCTGTTGTAGACCTCCTTTGCTTTGAGCAGCACTGGGGATCAGCCCTCGTTCAGAGGCATCTACCCAGCTCAGGCGACCCTGTGGATTTTGGGGTGCTGCAGCCTGTCTTTGGCAGCAGTGCTGGGGGTGCAGGGAGGGTCTCGGCAATGCTGACTTCAGAGGTCCTAGAAATCCTTGGAAATACCTTCTCTGACGCCGGAGGGCTGCCTACGGTAGTGTCCTCGGGTACGTGCGAGCCTGCAAGTCTGGCTGCTTCTCCTAGTGCTTTCCGCAGGGGTTAGCGTCACCGTGCTTTCAATTAGATCAGCGTCCGATCTTCGCAATGGCATCGGTGGGACAGGCAGCCCTGGCCCGCGCGGGGAGGGCAGCTCTGGAGGAGAGGGAACGCAGTGCTCAGCTCAGCTCTGATGGGTGCTTGGCATCACTGACGGTTCGGTGATGACTGTAATTTCACCCTGTGAACCCTCGGAGGGGCGCTGGGGGGGGCTTAACACACACTCGCTATTGCTGATGGTGAATCCTTCACGAGCGTGAACCTTCCTCACCGCACGCTCCCCTTGACCTGGGGGGGATCTGCGGGTGATGGTGGGACTCCAAACGCGGCGCTCATCCTGACGAGAGGAGCAAAGCCTCCAAATGATTTGGAGACAGCGATGCAGAATCACTTGTAGGCTCTCTGTCTTCAAAAGCTGGAGATGATTATTTGACACCTATGGAGTATTGAACCCGAATGAATCCTAGCTGGAGGGTCCCTGCAGCACGCTGGCCCCTTGGGCGCCTGGTCCCAGCTCGGCGAGATGCAGTCCCTTCGCCGTCCCCATCACCTCTCCGCTGCCTGCAGTTCATAAACTGCTGCACTGCTAAAGGGCACTCTCCTGCTCTGCATCAAATGAGAGTAATTGAATTTCCCTTTCCTTTCGGTGTTTAACATTATTTTCAGGTCGTGTTGGCATTAACGAGAGCCTGGCTGCAGTTTGCATAACGATATTTATAGGCCCCTATGCAGATGAGAAGCGTCGCTTCCCCACATCGCGTGCCTGGCTCGGACAAATAAATTTCACATTGTTACTTTGAACTGGGTCACCAGCAACTTCAAAAATATATTCCTCTGATCGTTTTGATACAGGTTACTTAACAAGAGCGATAAACTAGTACTTCAACACAATTGTAGGGAGAAATGGATTTGCGGAGCCCGAGGCGGTGTCGGGGCGGTGGAAGCTGTTCTGATACACACTCTTCAAAGCTTCCTACGTTTTGCCAGCCTTAGCATTTTTAATCATTTTGCTGGCTGGCATTCGTCTGGTAAGAGTATTAAAGCACTCCGGCAAACAGGCGAGTGTTTTACCATAACCGTCAGTACGATCCTGCGCTTGTCAGCCTCTGCCCCTTCAGGAGGCTGCAAGGAAAAATCCTCGGTGTTATAAGCTACGGGGGTTTTTGCTGTCGTGTAGCGAACAGGCTGTAGTTAGTTCTTCCTGCTGGATTTGGGGAAGTCAGTTTGTTTATTAGGTTAAACCTTTACTCTGGACCTTGTGGCTCCAGCCTGAGGTGCCTGGCGGGGCGGGAGAAGGTCCCGGTGACCCATGGGGAAACCTCCCGGCTCCTTCTGCAGCCAAAGGCAAGTTGCCATCCCTGCTATGGGGAAAAGTATACGTTAGCTCTTGCACGTACCCGCAGAAATGCTCTCCTGCATCACTGCATGCAGATAAATACCTGCCCTTAGGCAGCCAGTTGAAATTGAGATCCAGGTAATAATTAAAATAATTGTGTTGAGCTTAAACAGAAACGGTGACCCACCGAAATCTTGGCGTGCTGGCTGCACATTCATCACCCCGCAGCCCGAGGTCCTCCTCATTTATTGTAGTGCTGGCAGAGTGTGACAAATCCGTGCGACTGGAGCTTGAGCACTCGCCGGAGCGGGGGGACCAGGAGCCGGCGCTGCCGGCCCTGCACCGGGGTGCGTCCGTCTGTCCGGCTCTGCTGCCAGAGGAGGATGTCTGTCCTCCAGCCTCATCCGCTCCTGTCCCATGGCTAAAAAAAATAATGCAAATTGTACTGATAGAACCTCTCCAAAACCACTTGTTAAACTGTTGCTGTGCCTTGGTTTTGTTTTGGTTTTGGTTTTTGATGGCTTACTGAGATGTTCAGATGAAACCATCTAAATCCCAAATTTCAGCCTTTTTATGTGGCTTAAAAAGAAAAAAATGATGAAATTTCAAAGTAGAGCTGTAAAGTTGTGACGAGGTATCAGATACAAAGCCCCTTCAGAAATGAATTATGCAGGTGCGTGTCCTGCAGCAGAGAAGGCACAGGAGCGCTGGGGTGGGGGGGCTGCCTTCCCCCATCACTGGGGGGGAACAACGATCTGGGGGATTATGAGTCACCCATGTCACCCAGGGGGACAAGAGCAGAGCATTGAATTAACTCCTGGACTCCCAAGTCCCATCATTTTAATTAGGAGACCATCCTGCCAGGATTTGGTCCTCAGTGATGGGCAGAGCTGGTGAAGGTGCAATTGGTTTTTGGAGGCTGTTTCACTCTGTAGCTTAGCTTTGGACGCAGCGGTGTTATCTAGGTTCGGCGCCTTTTGCCTGGAATGGAACAATAAATCATAGTTAACTTTAGATTAATCATTTCTACACATCTCCGTGTGAAGATGGCACAGATTTCCCCATTGGGTTTCTTCTAAGTCGTACTGACTGTGTGAAGAGAATATCTTCCTATCGAGGAAGCTAAATAGTTCATCTGTGCTCCCGGCTGTCCTAATATGTTTGAGAAGTCTTTAAAAAGCCCAAGAGAAATAATTCCAGATTATTGAAAGCAATTTGTCTTGTAGAAGACGAACGTGCCTGCATTTAACTGTGTCTGTATTTTGGGTCTCTGATTTCTTGGGATGTAATTGCAAGGTATTGTATTCATCCTGCCCGCCGTGGTGACTGTCTTGCTGCCAACCACGCTGGAGGGTGAGCCGATGCAGAGGATGCAGTGCCTGCACGTGAAACGTGTCCGTCCCTGCCCTGAAACGCAGAAGGAGTTCCATCTCATGGGCTGAGTGCCAGTCTGCTTTCTGCGGCCACGCGCTGAGCTGCTGGTGGGATGCTCCTAGCGTTGCACCGCTCGGCCCTTGGGCGGGGAGGTGGGAAAGCCCAAGTCCATCCCGCTGTGCTGGGACGGAGCTGTGTGCACCGCCATCCTTCCTCTGGGAGCGCATCGAGCCGCCTGATTTCTGGGTCAGCTCTGACTTAGCCCATCTCCTCCCAGGCAGCCGGGCCGCTGTCACTTGTACCCGCTCCGGAGGAGGAGGAGGATTTATCCTCGTTCCCCACAGATATGAGCGAGGCAGTAGCCATCACCATGCCCAGCTCCATAGGTTTGGTCCTGTGGGGAGCTGTCGGATTTATCAGGACCAGCTCGTTCCACCGGTCGTGAGCTGGCGTGCGGGCTGTGAGCCGCCAGCCGTCCCCGCAGGTCCTGTGTTTGCTGCTGTGCCAAGGGACATGGGTGGCCCGGTGGCGGGGCCAGCCCTGCTCTCTGTGCTCGCCGAAGGGAGGGGGGGACTCGTCTCTCTGACTTGTGCTGTACAAGTGAGCGCAGATGTTTCTGTTTAAAACACGTTGCAATGGGTGTTTCTGTGGTGTCAATCAAACAATGACATTTTCCCATGGCGAAGCTTGCTGAGACAGCACTGGTGAGCAGCAGCGTTGCGCAGGAGGGTTATTTCTGCCTGGGTTTAAGCAGCTACCAAGAATTAGTCTTTTGTATTCAGGACAGTACAGCGTGGGCAGCGTAAGTAAAACTTCTGGCTGTAAGCAAATAATTAGGTTTCATGCCTGGGGACCCACAGCAGAGAATGGGATCAGCTGGTCTGAGTCCTGCAGCTGCAGCTCACTCCGAGGTTCAGCATCTCGGTCCAGACTCTCTCCCGGTGGTTCCCGTGGCTCCGAGGCGAGGCGTTGTGGAGCCAAACCCGACTTCTCGGCAGGGCCGTGCCCTTGCAGGCTCACCCGGATCACAGCTCAGCATCTGTGGCGGGCTGGGGGCTTGCAGTCTGCGAGCAGGCAGAGGCTGGCAAAGGGACTGAGATGGTCCCGTGGGGATGGTTCCTCTTTAAACTAAATCTGGGAGCATGCTCGGAGAGTTAATACCTGCTGTCTTAAGAAAAAAATAAAAAAAAAATAGAGGGCTTGCTGCTTCTCCCCAGCAGACTTTAATGAAGGCTTCTACAGAGTGTGGCTTAATCGCTGTGAAATTATCGCTTCATCTGTGTGATATATCTCTGTGTCTGTATCAGATCCCTCTGAGCGGTTCGGCTGTCATGTCAGCTCCGCCACGCTGCCGGGAGTGACTCGTCCGGCCCCCTCCCTGCTCCCCCCTCGCGCTTAAGATAACATGGAGGGAATTTTTCAACAGACGTAAAATGGTAATCCACAGAGATGGATTCGCATTAGTCTAACAAAGGCCGAGACGTTGACAAACGAAGGCCTTGCCTGCGCGAGGTCTCGCCGCGCTGGCGGCAGAGCACACGTCCTCGTGGGGATGCTCTGGCCCAAGGCAGAAAGCGGGGTGTCCTGGCAGGGGTTAGCCAGGGCTGCCCGTGGGCACGAGCCCCCTTGTCCTGCTGCAGCAGGGGGTCGCGCCGCTTTACTACCAGCAAACGGGGCTTCGGTCCCAAGCTCTTGGCTATTCCTGTGGTATTTGGCACGGGAACGCAGCGTGCAAATCTTACAGGGTGGCAGGGCGGGCTGGAAACAGGATTGAGTTTCTTCCCCGTGTCTGAATTACTTTGCTGTAGTCAGTGTAGTGTTATCTGTTAATTCTTCCTGGCTGCATGCAGCTATACATCTCCTGTTCAGAATAATCCTATTTGTGTTGCAATAACAATAGAATTACTGCAGCGAGCATCAAAGCCTGTGTAGGTCACAAGCGTTTTGTTTCATAATCTCAACGTGGTGATGAGGATGGTGACCTTTTGCTGTCTGCGTTTCCGTGTACCTGTGTCTTGTTCTTATTAAATATCCTTGCATTGAAATCTCTTGCTAATCTCATCTCCCCATGTGGCTGCTATATAATTATCTCATTTTGTAAAATATTGCATCTGTCATTCTCCTCCCCCCCCCCCCCAAGTTTTGGAGCAGAGGGAGGGTGAGGCAGAGAGGGGAGCGAAGAAGCTGCTGGTGGAGGCAGCAGTAATCCCACGTAAGTGACAATTTGTACAGTATCGGTTTGTCACCGCTGCCACGCATGTCACCTCCAAAGGACCACGTTCCCGTCACTGTAGGAGGCCAGGAAGGGTGGCCCCGAGCAGGAAACACGTGCACTGGGGTTTTTTGCTTGTTTTGGGGTTTTTAATAGACTTTCAGCTTGCTGGTTTTGTTCCCACTGTGGTTGCTGCCCATTTAAGCTCTGATACCCTTTCCTTGTACGGCTCTGCAGTGGGGATGGAGAGCAGACTTGTTCCACGCTGCCCTTCCTCCCCGGCACGGCGTTTGGTGCCAACCAGCGCTGCTTTTGCCCTCTTGACCCCGGAGAGGCATTGTTCCTCCCTGAAATTCCTTTCAAACCTCTCCTGCTCCGCAAGAGCCTCTCTGGTGCTGGAACCGAGAAGCCCCTGTGCTGCTCTCCGGTGAAACGAAGGTGGCTGCTGACCCAGCGCTGGAGATGGGCAGCAGCAGCCCAGGACCCAGAGCCCCTCTTGGGCGGTCGTCTCTGCAAGGTGGCACAGGGCCCTTTCACATGGAACCACCCGCTAATTAACAACTTAAAATAAAAAAAGCGAACATACAGCCATTGTCTTCATCGGTAATAACACAAAGCTTTGGGGAACGACGAGCCACAGGGCTCTTTTTGTAAACCATCCCCAGGGAACGACCAGAACGCATCTGCTCTGGCAGGTCCTTTCTAGAAATAGCAAGTTTAATTAATCATCCTGTTTTCTTTTCTTAAACTATTTAAATTCTTTTTCCCCTCAAGGGATAATGCATTGCTGCCTTTTAAATAAGTAGTGCAGTTGTAAACTCCTGCCATACTTCTGTCTGGGAGCACATCTGTCTTCTGGCTTGGAGCACATCTGTCTGTGCCTCCCAACCCATCGCTCCTGCATTCCGGCGCAGTGGGAAAAATCTGTATTTCAGAAAGGAATCACATGGATACTTCCAGGCTGCAGAGGGTGTCAGATGCAGAGCCCTTTATCTTCTAAACTCCCTTATCTTTTAATTCTGAGACGTTTTTGTCTGACAGTTCATAAATTAAAAATGTTTCTTAGGTGACTTTTTGCTCCTGTTTCATATGTATTTCATGTAAAGACTTTCCAGGCGTTTGAGTTCTGGGAAGGAAGAATTATGCAAAATGAGAAGCTCTGGTTTTATGTTCTTATGGGACGCACTTCGCATGCTGCAAACCATGACACTAAAATCAGTGACTGCGCACTTTAATAATACCGAGCTCTTTAGGGAAGATTGTGAAATTTTCGTGTAGCCCAAGTGTTGCCCTGAAAACACATCAGATGTTTTGTTTTCTCACGCTGAGCTCTGAACTTCAGTGAAGTTCATGTACTGACCTTGACCTCGTGCTGCACTTTGGTGGCTAAGGGCAATTTTGACGCAGTGTGATCTCTCTAATGATGTGGTAATACCTGGAGCGCCAGCTAAAACCTTTCACACCAGGCTTTACAGGTGCGAGTGATGTGTGCCAGACACACACGCATCTCACATGGAGAGGTGTCCATAGCACACCTTGATCATCTTTGCAGAGATAAACTTTGGGGACTTGGCCAAAGCGGTGGCTGGGAAGCAGATGAGATGCTGCGAGCACTTGGTTTGCGTTGCCGTGCTGCCGAGCCCCGGGTTTCCTCTGGTGCATGGGGGGCACTGAGGGCTGGACCCCTTGGGGACGTGCCACCGGGCACTGTGTGGGCCACCACCCCTTCCCCGGGGCACGTGGGCGATGGTTACCGCTCCGGGCGTGCGAGGGTGGGTGTGTCCATCCATGACCGGTGGCCCCGCTGCCCCGTAAGCCTCCCCTCCCCGTGCTGCCCCTCCGGCAGCTTGCTCTGCCTCCTCCAGTGCCCGTGCAATTGGGTTTGCTGCTGTTTTCTTGCTCGCCTCAATATTTCTGTTGTTTCTGCCTCCTCCTTTCCTCTCTACAACATGGTCACAACCTCTGCTCGTAGATGGTTTTCACCACCACCTTCTCTTACTGCGGTTTATCTCCAGGCATTGCCTGCTTGTCCCTGCCCCATTTCACCTGCCTGACCTGCCTCAGTTTGACGTTTTCCCCTCCCTGTGCCCTTCCCGTGCGTCTCCCAGGTCTCCAAGCCATCATCCTGAGAGTCGCTCTCCTGTCGGGCTGCTGCAATGCTGTTTTTTTTCTCTTCTGTCTTTACAAATTGACTTCTCTGCTTCAAAATACCCCCTCACCCAGGCCTTCTGCTGTTTGCCTTTGGCTTTCCGCCCGCTCCCTCTGTTCTTCCTGGAGTGCGTTTCTCCATCTTGTCTCGTGTGCCTGCAACAGCCCCCAAAACCACAAGCAGAGCTCCTCGATGGCTCCCACCGACGGTGGTTTTTCGGCTGTATTATTTGCCTGTGCGGCATGCCGGGAGCAAAATCCATCTCCTGTAGGCAGCTCTTTGCACCTCCGTGAGATATCAGGGAAAACATAGTCACATATATATTGATACGGTGTACGGAGCAGAGAGGACAATTGAATTGCCGTGAGTGGAGCATGCATCAGTGTCCCTGACAATCCGGTAATTAGCTGGCATAGAAGAGCAAGCAGCGAAATGAGCCCGGCAGCTTGTTCGCAGCCATTAGGGGCTGACTCCCACGGAGTACCTGCGTTCTGCCCTGACATCTGGGTCTGCAGCGAGACCTGATGGCTGCTTTCACTTAAAGTCACCGTCACCTTGGAGATCACTAACAACGAGCAAACGCACGGACAGCAAATCCTTGCGCAGTCGCCGGCGGTCCCTACCTGCCGCAGAGGGTGGTCGGTGCCCCCGCTTCGTTGCTGTCTCGCCCCGCTTGCTCTCAGCTGGGGTTGTTTGCAGGATTAGGGGGGCTCACGCTGGCGGCACCCCAAAACCACATTATTGGAGACGCTGGGTCTCTGTCCCGTCCTTTCTGTTCTGAATTTTCTGTGTTGCTGGTAACATGCATCTGTGAGGGAGGTGTCTTTGCCCTGACCCAGAGTTGGGGACCCCAGGGAAGCAATGTCCCCACCCGCTCCGCAGGGCGACTGCAGACAGACGCGTCAGCAGATGCGTGTGCGGGTGAGGCACAGCGAGGAGGGGGTTGCACGGCGTTGGTAAGCAAAAGTGTTTTGAGGAAGATGGGTGCTCTGGGTGAAATATTCCTGCTTGGGTTGTCAAGAGCGCTGCGCTGAGGTCCCTCAGCGTAGGATTTTAAAGACTTAACCTGCTTTGGAATAAGATGGGTGATGGATAATCGGGTAAATGAGAGATTAAAAGGTATGGAGTAAGTTTTCTTGGTGCTGTTGAATGCGCTGTAGGATCGGTGCTGTTCAGTGTCTTAATTTATAGCCTGGGAAAGGAGGCTGAGATCACCACACCAAAGGTGCCTGGTGCTCCTGGCCTGTCCTGGGTCATGAGAACAAGTCAAGTGCAAAAAGTTGTGAAGGATGTCAGGTACCGAGCGGCTGCCCGGTAAAACAGCAGACGAAATCCGGCGTCGTTAGAGGCCGAGTGATGGACGCGAGGAGAAACAATCCTCACATCCGTAAGCAGTGCCGGGCTCTGACCTGGCTGTTGGTGGTGAGGAGCTGCGTCTCGGAGTTAGGATAAATACTTCCTTGAAAATACTGACTCTGTAGCAGTCAAAACAGCAGATTGAATGTAATGAATTTTTAGGAAATAAAGAGAAAACAAAGCTCAGAACACAGTTATGGACTGTTGCATATATTTGCCATGTACCTGCATGGGAAATAAGTGCTGTGTGGAGCTCTGATTCCCTGTGCAAAGAGGAGCAGGGAGCCAGAGCAGGGTGACAAGGGCGATGGAACATCCCTACGAGGTTCGGCAACGTAAGCGATGTTCAAAAGCTGCAGAGGGGCGGCCAGGGGAGCGCGGCCCGCGGCTGTGCAGGCAGGGGTGGGCACTGCGAGGTCAGTAGGAAATGACTTTTCTTTGTTTCTGCTCATCAGCTGCTGGGGCATCAAATTAAATTAATAGATGGCAGGAGCACAGCAAACACACGGCAGCTTTTCTATGGCAGGAGGAAGGAGAACGGTGGAACTGGCTGCCAGATGAGTTTAGAAAGCTTCCAGAAGTAATTAGACAAATTTGTAAGAGGAAAATAGCATTGAGAGTGTTGCTGGCACTGCCAGTGATGAGCTAAATCTCTGCACCACGGGATGCTGGAGGTCAGGAGGATGCAGGAGCATCAGTGGGTGCTCGTGTGACCATATGACTTTCCCTGGGCATCCCGGTGGCTGCGCTTGGGAAAATGGTACTGGACTGATTGAAACTGGTTCATCGCTTCGCTGGGTGGCTTCATGCTGCTCAGTTGGGGACGTTTGCATGCGTTGCACAAATGGAGCAGCGGGTTGGTAGCCTGCAGCGTAGAGGAGCCGAGCACTGGAGAGCTGAGCACGCCCAACACAGGGCTGGGATGGCAGCGTGGCGTCATGCTGGCATGGCTGTGAGTCCTGCTGGGGCGAGGATGGCTGGTAGCCCTAAAATCCTGGTACTGGATGGGTATGAGGGTTACAGTCACAGGAGGGTGGGGGTGTGGAGGGAGTGGAGCTCCCGGGGGGTATCTCTGGGCAGGAGGCATCACTCGAGGAGAAGTAGGTGGAAATCGGAGCTCTGCGTGTCACTGGGGCAGCACCCAGCATCCCGGTAAGGCTGGAAGGCACTGGCTGCGCCTCGGGGCAAAAAGGGCATTTGCGTTCCTGTTTTCCTGGCTCTGTGGAGTTGTGTTGGGCTGTTGCCTTCATGTGAAGGAGCTGGTTACTCACTGAGAGGCAGGGAATGAGAAATACCGTGTTAGCGTCATCCGTTGGTGGCCGTTGGTGTTGACCCTGATGCCCTGCTCGGTGCTCGGCCAGGTTGTCGCTGCTGCTGTTCCGGGGAGCATGGGAATACCAAAGCTGTGCAGGGAGGGGGAAAGCAAAGCAAATAAACAAGGAGCACAACTTAAAATCTCTCCAAGTGTGCAGTGTTTTGTGACTAATACTAACGTAATTGCTGTCATGCTTTTAACATAATGCTTTTATCTCCCGGATAGACTCCTTCTGGTCATTAATCTCTGGGGTTTCGAAGTGAGCAAGCATTGGAGAGATGCAGCCCTTACGCTGAAGTGTGATCGGAAGTGTGCAGAGCATCCCGGAGCAAAGCCGGGACCGGGGCTGTGGGTTACCCATGGGGATGTGCTCACAGCTTCGCTCTGAACCCTCGTGTCCTGGTTTCAGCTGGGATGGAGTTAATTTTCTTCCTAGCAGCTGGTATAGTGCTGTGTTGTAGATTTAGGACGAGAGTAATGTTGATAACACACTGATATTTTGGTTGTTGCTAGGCAATGTTTGCACCAAGTCAAGGACTTTTCAGCTTCTGATCCTGCCCCGCCAGCGAGGAGGCTGAGGGTGCGCAGGAAGCTGGGAGGGGACACGGCCAGGACAGCTGACCCCAACTGCCCAAAGGGATATCCCATACCGAATGACATCATGCTCAGTATATAACTGGGGGCACGCTGGCTGGGGGCATGACTGCGGCTCGGGAAGTAGCTGGGCATTGGTCAGCGGCGGTGAGCAATTGTGCTGTGCATTACTTGTTTTGTATGGTCTTTTACCATTATTATTATTGTCATTATCTTCCCTTTCTGTTCTATTAAACTGTCTGTATCTTAACCCATGAGTTCTGCTTTTTTTTTTTTTTTGCCTTTTTTTTTTGCTTTTTTTTTTTCCCCCCCAGTTCTCTCCCCCATCCCACTGAGATGGGAGGGGAATAAGCAAACGGCTGTGTGGTTGTTTTAGCTGCCTGCCGGGTTAAACCACGACACCTCAGAAATCCCAGGGCTGGACAAGGCTACGTGTATTCTGTGTGGTTTCTTTTCCTCTCCGTACCGCCGTGCCCTACTAGCCCATAAACTCACCGCAAAGTCTCCCCGGCAGCTCCCTCAGCGTGCCTACGCTGTCTCCGTCCTCTGCTCAGCGTCCCTCAATCCCTCTTTAACCTTGAGGAGAAGCGCTCGGGGAACAGCTTCTCCTTTCCCGGTTCTCCGAGATTCGTAGACGTGAAGGCCAGGAGGGACAGTTGCAGCCATCAGTTCTGACCTCCTGCCTAACACAGGCCAGGGAATTTCACCCAGTAATTCCTGCCTCCAGCCCCTACCTTCTCTTTGAGCTGGAGAGCACGGCATGGACGGACCCGGTGGCGACGTGTCTGTTGTGGAGATCGTGCTGGTCTCTTGCAGGATTGTCTGCTGGGCTTTGTGCTTTTGCTTATTTTCTGTTTGGCCTTTCTGGCCTGCTGCGAGCAGGGTCAGATCAGCGGGGGTGCGGCTGTGCCAAAACCTCTCCTGGAAGCTCGCTCTGGGGGAGACTCTCCGGGTTGGTGTTGCTGGAGGCTCCCAGCCCCACAAAACAGCCGCTCTGGCGGTGGCAGAGCCAAAGGAGGAGAGGTGACAAAATCCGGGATAATTTCCAGGAAATCATCTCGCTGCCTCATTTATTTACTGCAAATGTCTCAAAATGTCACCCGGCTCCCTGAGCCACCCGGCCACGCTGAGAGTGAGCTTCCCTGCAGCTTCGTGCCTGCTCACGAGGGCAGTCCTTGCAACAAACCTTGCCTGGAGTTCCATGGAGGAAACCGAGCCAAACCCAAGCGCTCGCCCCTCCCACCTTTCCCCGCTCCCCCGTCACCCGTGTGAGTGAGACACTCTGGGGTGTTTTGCACCATCACGCAAAATCTCATCTCGCGCACTGCTCCCAGCGTGTCCGCAGCCGGCTGCGGCTTGGCACCGTGGGAGTGCCAGCCCCGGCAGAGGCTTGTGCCAGAGGGCAGCGGTACGCCGCAGAGCGTTTCAGACCTTTCTGGCCTCGCTGGTCTGCGAGTTTTGCCCTCCCTCTGCCCCGGAGAGTCGAAAAGGATTCCCCTTCTCGCGTCCATCCTCCGTTTGCAAACCAGCCGTCCCCGTGCCTCGCAGTGAGGGCAGAGGGGGATGCAGAGGGATGCAACAGGCACCTCCCACCCACTCTGCCCATCTCCATCCCGGTGCTGCAGAGCTGCAGGGTCGGGCCAGGCTGTGCTACCCGCTGCCATCCCGGGGCTGGCAGGCACTCCAGGCAGATCTCCTCTGTTGACGAAATGCTTCCGACCGCGCAGTCAGAATAATTTTGACATTTTGGGGAAGGAGAGATATCTCGCCCGGCATTGTGCATGGTTGGCAAAACTGTTGCTGACAACATGAATAAAGGTGGATGGCTCTCAATCAGCTTCTCTTTGCTATTTATTTCTAATTCGGACATATTGTCAGCAAACCATCTCTCAGATCAGTTTGGAGGAATCTGTACGCTCATGGTGGTTTACATTTGAGTTATAATGATATTTGGGCCACATTGCTGTGGCTTTCAGTGTGTTGTGGAGCAGGAAGGCGAGATGCCCCCTTGGCCGGTAGAGTCCTGCAGGGATCATTGCTGGCATTGCCACTTGCTTTTGGGTTTTGGCAACGCTTCGCTTCCTGCGCTGCAAATACAGCACACGTCCAAGGGAGCGGAGAGCCTTGGGGGCTGCGGCAGCAACGGGGGATTTTGGGCGCTGTATGCCCTGGTGTGCCACGAGGGTTAATGTGAGTAGGTGGGAAGTGGATCCTGGGCAGCGATTTTGAAGAGAAGAAGCTTTTCCAAATCTTACCAGGTGTGGCAGAGGGAGCAGGCCTTTGCTTTGTCTCTGGCCATCAAGTGGAGCATTCAAATATAACAACTGTTACAAGGCAAGCGTCATTGATGGAGCATCAAGATTTGGTTTTGCTCTTGTCAAAAGGCCAGTCTGGTCCTGGCCGTTGCTGGGCACGTCGGCAGCAGCTGAAGAAGACGCAGTCAGGATTCAGTGGCCGTGAGCCCTTCCCATCCGGCACGTCCCTGCACGTTCCCTGTGAGACCACCGGCGCTCAGGCAAGCCGCCTGCTTCATGCGTAGACGGTGTGATGAGGGGACAGGGCAGGGACCATCCCATGGCTCCTGTGCCAGTCCCTGCCAGAGCAGCACCTGCAGAAATGCTGGACACCCTCTTGATTCCCGTGGATGAGTTCTTGGCTTCTCCATCTATAAAATAAGGGTGCCATCCTTTTTTTCACCCTGGCGCTGTGCTATATTAAGGGTCTCCCCTACAGAACTGCAGCTCATCCTGGGTGGTCCTTGCTGCTAGGTCTGGAAGGGCAGGAAACCATCACCTTCCTCTGTGCTTTGGGAGTGGTTTTGGTGCAGAGGGGCTGGGCATCCGTGACCCCCCCCAGCTGCTTCCCCCGGCTCGTTCCTCTCCCAGAGCCGCAACAAGTGCGTGCTCCGAGGGGGTGATTGCATTGAGTATTTTACTTCTTCTCCAGTGTACAGTGCCATATGGGAGCATACCATCAGTCAATTACAGCTTCTTTTCATATCTAAATAAAATGATTTGTTAATTTGAGTGAGTGATCACTGCATGGCCAGGATGCTTTTCCTGCAATGGCAAACAGCTTGCGCGCTCGCAGAGATGGATGGTGAGCCGGTGCCACTGGATACTTTCTGGGGTTGTTTTCAATTTAGCTGTGAATTGAATGAGAAGAAAAACGTTTCTCTTGGCAATTTGATAGGCGCTAGCTCTTCTGACAGATGTTGGAGTTTATTATCCCACTGGGACAATGTTTTGTAGTTCAGAATTGCTAATTGCTTCGAAGGCTCGGTGCTGCGGGAGGAGCAGGATGCGGCTGTCTGCAGGTACTGGGTGCCTCCAGCACCCGGGGACCCAGGGTGATGGACGCCGTTGCCTTCCCGCTAATGGCTTCTGATCGTGGCCTGGCCTTGGCGCTGCGCCCTGGCAGGGCCCCACAAGGTCTGCTGCGGGGCTGTTACTAGCGCCTGTCCCTGGGGGGGCGGGTGGGGGTGGGGGGACTCCCCCCGTGCCAGCACCCATCCCTGCCAGCACCCATCCCTGCCCCTCTCCGCCGTTTCCGGGCGGCACTGGCTGTAGGCAGAGCAGGCAGAGCAGGCAGGGCTGGCGAGCGCGCTGGTGTACGTGCAGCACCAGTTGGGTGCTCCCGGCACGTGGGGTGTTTAACCCATGGGGCAAGCCCGGCAGCTGATGTAAAAGGCGCCTTGGCAGCATTTCCTCCTGTGCGGGTTTTAGCTCCTGTGGGGCTTGAAACAGGCACGCGGTCCTTAGCCACCTCATCTGTACCGTGATACGCTGGGGGTACCTTGGGGGTCTCTGGGTGCTGCTGCACGCAGGTGCCCTCCCCGCTGCCACCTCGGTGCCAGCAGCGGGCTTGCGGTGCCACGGGGCTGCAGCACCATCCAGAGCAGAAGCGCCCACCTCCTGCAGCCTGGCTGCCCGTCCCCAGTCCTGGTTTTGCTGCAGCCCCCGCTGCCCGTTGTGCCGTTCTCGTAGGCAGCTGCCTTCACCCTGCCCGACGTGCCCTATTCGTCTCACATGGAACAGCCCGGCGCACGCTCATGCCGTTGGTGTAGCCGCGGTGCGTCAGGTCATGACAGTAAGTCTGGGAGAGTGCTGCTCCCCTTCAGTCCTCCCCACGTGCTGTGGCTGGCACCGGGAGGAAGGTTTAAGATGCACAGAAACGGTTAACAGGAGCCACGAGCCGGTTAACAGAAATTATTTGCAAGCTCATCCCCCCGAAGTGGAGCAGAGCCGCAGACAGAGGTGAGCGCTTGCCTCTGCAAACAGCGCGTGGCAAACATCAGCACGGCGGCTTGGGGTGAGAGCGCTGCAGGGCCCACCGCCGGCGTCGGGGTGCTTGCTCCCCTGGCTGGGCCCTGCGGGCAATGCCGGAGCTGCGCAGGGCAGGTTTTGATGAGGATTTTAGACGGGAAGCTGTGTGAGCAGCTCCGATAGCAGCAGCAGCAGCAGCAGAGACGTCACCAGGTTGCGCTCCTCCCTGCGTCAGAGCTGTCTCTCTGCCCTTCTTTTGGAGGGTGCCAAGCGCTGTTGGCACCCTCAGTTTCACTGTCTGCAGTGCCTGACCTGCCCCAGCACAGGGAAACCGAGGCCCGAGGCCGCACGGCCGCTCCGGGGGTGGGAGCTGTGCCCGGGGTCCCGCGGGTCGGTGTGGGCAGCAGCAGGGGTTGCTCTTGGGCAGCGCTTGTGTTTTTGGAGTCTTGCTTGCCCACCCGCCCCTGGGGCCTCTCCCTGGGCAGCCCCTCACCCCTCACGCCCTCTCTGCCACAGCGAGAGCCCGGCAGCCCCCACGTCCTTCCCGTGCCCTTGGAGACAGAGAAGCCTTTTGCAGCGTGGAGCACAGTAAGGGCAGAGCAAGGCAGCCGCAGCCGCCTCGGGGTCACCCTGCGGTGGTGCTCGCTGCGCTGGCGGTGGGGTTCGGGTCCCTGCGGAGAGCCGGTGTGGCTCCCGTGTGAAGGTCAGCAGGCAGGAAGGTCAGCAGGCAGGAGCGCAGAGCTGGGGGCGGCAGCGGCTGCCCAGGCGGCAGGAGGGCAGCGGGCTGTGCTGTGCCCGAGCCGGGGAGAGCGGGCAGCGCCGAGTGCCCACCCCTGCTCCGGCCCCGGGTGGAGGTTGTCCCTGAGCACGGTCACGCAGGCTGCGCTCCTCCGCTCCTGCTTCACAGCTGGAGCCTCGTTGCTTCCCCAGCCACGTCCTGGAGCTTCGGTGGAAGTGCCTGCAAGGAGCTGGGCTGCATCCGTCCTTCAGGCCATGCTTTGCCTTCCCACGGGGAGTTTTTCTCCTGTCCCCTTGTCTCCGTCTCTAGTATTTATATTTTTTTTAGCCCTTAACACAATGTGGTGCCGGTTCTGGCTGTGGGATTTGTGAATCGAGTGGGATCTGGCCATTTTGCCTTTGACTTCGCTGCCTGGGTTCAGGCAGATAACTTACCTCTCTGGCTTGGTGTCCCCGTGGGTGAAGCGAAGCTGATGGTGACCGATACAAAAAGCACGGAGCTCCCTTGCTGTGCATGGCAGCATCGTCACGTGGGGCTCAGCTCTCCAGTGGAAGTCACCGCTGTGGCTGTGTGTAGGAAGAACAAGGGTTGGGGTCCCCAGGAGAACCCAGCTCCTCTGCGGCCACTGTCCCGACATTCCTGCTTCCAGCCCCAGCATCAAGAGAAGAAGGTGGGATGTAGAGGTGTTTGACATTTGAAGGTCAGTTGTGTTCAAAGCCAGAGGTCCATGTGTCCCTGTTTGCAGCTAATTACAGCAGGGATTAGTCTGGGCTGGGGTAAAGTCCCTCCCCGTGTTGTTAATGATGAGAATTAAACGGCTTTGACTCGGAAACCAAACCCCAGACCCCAGTGCTCCCAAGCCTCAGGGAAGCCGGGATCTGAAACTTGGCTCTAAGCCTCCAGCGTGTGTCTAATTAAGGCTGAAATAATCAAAACAAGGGGCATTCCCCGCTCCTTCCCAACACTACTTGTGCCCAGCCTTCGCTGGGTTGGATCCTGGCTGGGTGCTCTGTGCTGCCTGCTGGCACTGGGCACGCTGACGCCTGCGTCTCTGCATGGGAGGGGACTGAAACGCATTGTGGTTTTAAGTAAAACTGAGAAGAAATGCAATTCTGCATGTATTTTAGTCCATATAAGGTTTTGTGTAAGATTGTTTAAAAAAAAAAAAAATGTCCTAAAAATGGGACCTAAACAAGCTGACAGAGCTTGAAATAAATTCGTGGCTCTGCCAGTCTCCTGCTCCGGTCCCTGAGCCGCAGCTATTGCTGCTCTGTGGGGCGCGGGTGCCCGGCCCCACCGCGGGCAGGAGATGTTCTTGCCGTGGGCAGCCGGTGCCCAGGGTCGGGCCGCTTGTCCCCGTATGTGCCGTCAGTCTGTGCCCTCTGTCCGTCCGCGGCAGAGGAAGGCACGGCCGCGGCCCACCGAGCCCCGCCGGTCGCCCAGCCCGCAGGCAGGGTTCTGGCGGGAGATGGACGGAGCCAGGCCAGCCGTGCAGCCCCTTTTTCCTTGCGTGCTGCTGCGGGGTTGTGCAGGAGGGTGTCAGAGAGGCCAGGACCTGGCAGGGCTTTCTGCAGGGGGCTGGGAGCCCTCGTTGCCCGCCCCAGCTCCCTCTGCCACCGTGGGGGGTGAAGGCCGAGCAGAGTCGCTGGTGTGCGCGTGTGTCCGGCCAGGCTTCCCCCAGCTCTGCTGCCTGTAGCCTCCCCGCCGATGGTGTCTGAGCACCGCTGGGCGTTTGGGTGTAGGAGGGCTCCTGCGACCGCTGGCTTGCCCCAAGCTCCCTGGGGCAGTTTCTGGCGCCAGCAGCATCAACGTGTGCAGGTCACCTCCTCCGCAGACCGTCCCTGGGGCCGACGGGGACAGGCTTATGTCAGTGGGAGGGCGAGGTGCGATGGCTGCCTTCTCCCGACCTCACCAGTGGTACCCACGTCTGGCACCTGTCCCCACTTCACCTCCGTGGGGTGGGACCTCCCTCCTGCCTGGCCCTCAAGGGACGGGGGCCGAGCCCCCTGCTCCGTGGGAGGACACAGCAGGGAGGTCACCTCGCCTGCAGCGGGGTCCCTGGAGGAGGCTGAGGGCCGGAGCGGAGCTGCCTGGGGGTGGTGGTGACCGCTGGCTGCTTGCAAGTAAAGACAGGGCGAGAAGAGGCAGGGGAGACACGGCGGAGTCGTCGCCGCTGCACGGCGCTCGGCGACGGGCGCGGGAAATAAGGCTGCGTGGGTTGTGATGCCGCGGGAGGGCTCTGCTCTGCCCTCGCGGGGAGGGAGGACAGCGCGCTCTGCCCGGCACTCGGATGCGCCGTGGGATTAAGCGTAGCTGATGTGCGCGTGTGTTAGCGCTGTAATGAAATGGATTTTCTGGCTCGTGCGGTATCACAGAAGTACCGCCAGAGCAGCAGCATTTCCCCGGCTCCCTGCGTGTTGCCGGCACGTTTCCGACGTGCTGCATCGGTCTGCGATTCCTGAGGAGGGGCCGCGCCTGGCGTGCCAGCGTTTTCCGCGGAGGGGCCGTTGGATCTGGGCGCTTAGTGCTTTATTTTAACTTCTGTTAGGGCTGCGGAGAGGGGAGAGACGGGAAGAAAGGCTAAGAGGAGAAGTGATGGAAATCTCAGCTGGCTGTAGGAGAGATGGAGAAGCAGATTGTAGTGTAGAAGTCTTTGATTGACCACAGTACCATTTTGTGGCTTTTTCTCGCTCTCTCTGGATAAAGCTGCACCGTGACATCCGTGCCATTAAATAGGCCATGTTCAAAAGAGAAAATTGCTGCTATTTTCCCCCTTTACTTTACTGCCATAAAAAATTGATCCCACATAGCATCCTTATTTCAGAGACTGCTAAAAAAAAAAAAATACAAAATTCTCATTTTGGTTTCTGACAGCTGCATAAAGCATTTTTTAAATAAAAGGGACATGAAACATGTAAAAAAAAAAAAAATCTCAACCCACCCCATCCCCTGAAGTTTTTGCTCCAGAAAGATGCCCTTATTTTGAGAAGTGGATGGGAAGAGCGAGCGTGACTGTGCCACTGTGAGCAGGGATTGGTTTCTCTCTTTTTTTGCGGCTGGTGATCGAGATTAAGACTTCGCTAGTAGCTGGACCGCAGCTGGAGCAGCAAAGCCCCTTGCTTACCTGGGCTGGGATGCGACGGACTCTCTTCAGTAGCAGAGTGCTTTTAGGGGTTGGTGGCCAAGAGCTTGCACCGAGGTGGGAAGGCAGCAGGCTGGGGAGCTGGGGTCTGCTGGGGCACTTGGGGTCGCCAGGCTGAAGGATGCTGGGGAGAGATGGGGCATCTGAGCTGCATCCTCCTGACCGCACCAGGTCCTGCATCTGTCCCTGCTCATCCTCTGTGGGGTGGGATGTCCCTCCTGGGTGGTACCCTGGGAAGGTGATGGGCAGGAGGAGACTGAGAGGAAGAAGTGGGAAGCCCTAAAAAGGGATTTAAATGGGTAGTGGGTCATGGCAGGTCCCTGTGGAGGGAGGGGATGGAGGTAGGTAAGGTAAGGACTTGGGCAGCTTTGAGTCAGGGGTGATGGAGCACGTGAGAAGGATGGAGTGGCATGGGATGAAGGGGAATGTGGACCTGGCGAAAGGGGGCTGCAGAGAGCAGGGTAACGGGAGGTCGGGTCAGGTCAGCTCTCACTGGAGGAGTTAATGATCATAATAAGAATCATCCCATTTAAACAAGATGCTCTTCTGAAAAGAAGATTAAGCAGAGGGAGTGTTGACAAAGCGCTGAGCAGGGCTGCCAGGACTCCAGCGAGCAGCAAGCTGCTGCTCCCCCTCTCTCCGCCTGCTCTGCAGCTCCTCCACCCCTGGTTAATGACCAGTCTCCCACAGCCGCCGGCCACAGGCACGACCTGGCCACCGGTGCCTGTCCCAGCAGCAGAGGTGGGTGCCACGCTGCGAAGCCGGTGAGGATTTCCAGCTGAAGGGTGGCCCTGTGCTCGTCGCCTGGCTTGGCTGGGTGCCCCGAAGGTCTGCGATTAGTGGGAACGATTCCCAGGAAGAAGCGCGGCGGGTGCAGTGCGAGGTATCCATGATGATGTTAGGTGGGACGAGGCTTGGTAGAGGACTGGAGGGGGAAGGTGACAGCACAACGAACTGTTTGAGCTGCGCAGGTCGTGAATGGTATCTCCAAACCAAGAACAGCATTGTTGCATGCCCAGCCTGCTCCCTCCGAGTGAGCAGGGCCGTCAGCGGGGCTATCCGATGTGCCACCAGATCCTCCCTGCGTCTTCTCCCTGCTCACGTTGACATCTGTTTGCCTTTTGTGTCCAGCAGGCCTCTGAGTTATGAGGCTCTTCCCTCCACCAAGATCTTAGGGAGATGATGAAGAGTTAGATGAGCTCTCCATAAATAGCTCTGCCATTAAAAACCCTCAGCTCCTGTTTTAATGTTAGCAGGATTAGCCGTCTGCAAAAGTATGGGCTTAAGACTCGGCGGTAGGCTTTGCCCTGGTAATATGTCTCTATTTTCTCAGTCTTGATTTCTCCAGCCAGGCTGGCTCTGAACGCAATAAATTTTGCTCTTCTTTACACCTCAGCTGATAACTTATTCTTTGGAGCCTGTGTCCTTGCCTAGCCAGAGACCCTTCAAAGCTAAATTTTGTGCTTGTCTACACTGAAACCAATGAGGTACTTACAGAAAGGACCGGGATGCGTGTAACCATTAGGGTTGAAGGATGTTACTGGTGCAGTGCTCCAGTCGCCAAATTAATCTTATTTTTGATTAATGGCCTGGACACAAAATGGGATGTGCTAGTCAAATCTATTGGGGTGCCACGTGCATTATGCAGGTAGAGGAGGGTCAGACTGTCACCAAGAAGCCCCATGACCTTGAGGACTGGGCAAATGTGAAGAGGCTGGGATGGCAGGATGACACCGTGCAGAAGGATAACACAGCACACAGATGAGCACAAGAGCTTCTTCTGCAAACGGGGGATTGACCGACTAGGACATCTTGAGCTGCGATTGTTGGCTGTAGGGTGGCCATGAACTGCTGACGTGATGTGCTTGTGGAAAAAGCACACGGGATCTAGAAGAGCTCCTAGGGGAGCCCCACACGGTGAGACGGGGGTCAAAATGCCATCCCACGGGGCTCTGGTGAACTGTGGTTTACGGTGTAAGCGTGTGGTCATCAGCTCTGTGTGTAGTGTGCTGCCCTGGGAACCCCAGCAGCCTGGGAGCAGCTACCCGTCCTCTTCAGCCATCCCTGCGATGGGGTGGCAGCTTCCAGGGAGGGGAGAGATGGGGTTTAACGGGGGGAACCTGTCCCTGCTTCACCTGGGGCCTCTGCCTGTGAGTGTGAGTCAGAGCCCAAAGGTCAGGGGGAGATAGGGTTGTTCTTGTAAATACAGCAAGGGGGTAAATGTGCAGAGGGGGAGAGGGTGCTCAAGCTCACGTACAGCATCAGCCCTGGAACAAATGAGAAATTTCCAGTGGATAGCTCTGGGCTGGAAACCTGAAGGTTTCTAACCACCAAAGGAAACTGATTCTGGAAAATCACCCTCCCAGCGCTCACAGAGGCAATCAGCCGACCTGTCTTCAGGCAGGTTCGTTAGCAGTTTCCAAAGGGGTTCCCATGAAGTGGGTGCCTGTGGTCGGTGACCCCGGGGCACCTCCCAAGCCACCGTGCCTCCAGCCACCCGAGAGCAGAGCCAGCGTCTGCCGCTGCAGCGTGCCGGCGTGGCTGGGGCGCTGCCGTACGCTGCCTGTTTGGTTTGGGTTTGGCGCATTTATTTATTTTATTTTTTTCACTGCAATATAAACCCAGCGTGTCTTTAAGGCCATGCATGTGTAGGGGGATTTGCTGATGGCTCATCTTTCTAGCAGGCTTTTTCAGCTGAATGTCAGTTTATTGCTTTTGCAAATTGTCTTGTGCCTACACAGAACCGGCTGCCTCAGCAGAGGGCTTTGCCAACAATGTGCTCTATAAAAGGGTTATTAGGATAACAAGAAAGAAAACAGAAACCTTTGCAGAATCATAACAGTATAGCGTAGCCCTCCCCCTCCCCTCTCCCAGTTTATTACCCTCAAGTGCTTCTGAGTTGGACTTCAAACCGTTGTGCTGCTGAATATAAAGAGCAAGGTTAAAGTACCCTAGACAGGAGCTAACTCTTCGGCAATTATCTGGTCAATGGCAGAGCACCGATCTGTAGCTCAGCATAAACATCATCAGGAAAATATGCACAGTTTGCAAATTAAAAAGCAATTGCGTTGTCTTGGCCCAAGCCAGGAGCCTTCTGGTATGATTAGGGTCTCACCGGTGGAGACGGGCAGAGCATCCTTCAGGCCTCTGACATCAGTTCTTCGTCACAGGAGCCTGTTGCTGGATATTTCTCTTTTATCTGCAGTGGTTTTGTACCCATCTGGGGGGCGTGTTTTACCAGACATCTTTGTTTCCTAAAAAACCACAGATTTCACAGTTAAGAGGAAGGAGAGCAGAATAAGTCAAGAAAAAGCCAAGGTAATCCTTTGTGATACTTTTGAAATGATACTGTGGGGTTTTTTAGCTTTATGGAGAAGGAGACGTTAAGCGCAGTGTTCTGGTTGACACGCTGCAGATTCACCTTGTTTGTTGGCTTTCAAATTTTGGGGGTCAACTTGTAGGAAAAAAACCCCTTATTGGTGCTGCTCTTCCCATCTCGGCTTGTTCTCTGCCTGTTGTGCCTTACAGCGCTCGCTGCAAGGGGGAGTTGTTACCTCTTGTTGGAAGCCAGCTGGGACAGGTGGAGATTAAATGACTTGACGAAGGTCGCAGAAGGGCTGAGCAGAGCTTGTGTCTCTGAGCCCCGCAGTGCCAAAAGGCTGGGCTCAGCTGCCTCTTTCTGTTGCCCCTTTTCCTCGGGACTCAAGAGACTTCATTGCTAATTCCGGGCTACACGCTTAAGTGCTGAGCTGAGACCTGTGGAGGTTGTCGTGATCTGGAAGGGATTTGCACGAGCACAGGTTGCACGGTTGGACCCGGAGGCATGTGGGGCAGTTTGGCGTGCGAATGCACCACCATCACCAGCTGCCGTCCGACGTCCCGGTGGTTTGGTAGGTGACTCTGCAAGTCTGCTTCCATTTAAAACCAGGCCTATTGGTGGAGAGACGGTGGAAGTCACCTCCTCAGCTATCGCCCTTCGCCTCGCTGTGGGGCACCCTGAGCTGTCTGAAGCAGAAGGGTTCCATCCTGGCAAAGACAGGACACCATCTTATGTTAACTACTGCTGGTTCCTGCTTCTCTCTTTCCCAGCCCCAGCGTTTGGGCTCTGCTCAGCTCCATCTTTCATTGTCCCCGTTCGCTGAGCTCTTCCTTTTCCTTCTTTGCTTCCCTCCCCCTTTCTGCCAAGGCCAGGAGAAGTGGTGTTGAGCTCCGAGCGGGAGGCAGAGCCAGCACAGGGCTTGTGTACCGGGTACCCGGCACCAGTGGGTGGAGGTGACGGTGGCTCTGAGCGGGCAGGGCGCCTTGTCCCGGGTGCTGCCAGTGTCTGGCGTGTGTCCCCTGCCCCAGCGGTGCCCGTGAGATCTGCTGCTGGCTGGGGCCGGAGCTCCGTCCCCTTCACACCATGTTTTCCTGGCACAGCTCGAACAACAGCCTCCTAAAATGAGAAGCAGCGCTGCATCCCCATCCTCCTAGGAGCTGCAAAGGCCACCTCCTGTCAGCTCCGATGTCCCGTTCCCATAGCAATGCTTTCTCTCCACTGCTCGTGGCCAGTGAAACGCATGACAAGACTCCAACATTGTCCTTGATGCTGCCGGGCTGTGACAGGCAGGGCAGGGATGGCAGCACCGGCCGCTCTCCGACATCCTTTGCAGGATCACCCTCCAGGTCGGCTCTGGAGATGGGAACACCCACTAGAGCATTTCTTTTTGAGATGACAAATAACCTAGCAGCCAGTACATGGGTAGGTGTCGGTGGGAAGAAGCCGTGCTCGGTCCCCAGGGCTGAGCTGCCAGGAGCTCCCAGGGCTCCTCTGTCCAGACCTCTGCTCCAGCAGTCTGGACCACGCACGTGGTGACAGTCCCTCGGGCGTGCGGCTGAAACACAGCGCGGGGCTGATGGCAGCGCCTTCCCCGTGAGCTCAGCCGCAGGAGGGGCTCCAGGGAGGTGTCTCCTCGGGGGGGGACCAGAGCTTCCAGAGAAGGCACCTGCCCTGGGCACGTTTCTCGCTGCATAGTTTCTCTGCACTGATGAGCATTCCTCCTTTTTGTGATGATTATTTTAAAGGGGAGGAGAGGACCTGGTGCCTCTGGGTCGGGTGCATACAGAGGGTGTTTCTTTAACCGCCAGATCCCTGTAGTTAGGCTGGGGTGAACAGCTCAGGAGCTGAATTGCTTGGGGTGTCTCTGCCGGCAGCAAGCCGCCCTCTCCTCGGCTGCGCGTCTCCACAAAAGACCTGTTTCAGCTCTGCGCTGGCCCTTGTCACCTACACCGCGTGTCCCACACGGGCCCAGGAGGTGCATGAGCATCGGTGGTTGCACCGGGCAAGGATAAGCAGCTTGGCTCTACTTAAGCTGGGAATCAATAGGGGATTAATTTGTATTAAGAGAAACATGCACTGCGAAGGGAGGGTGTGTCCTTCTCCTGACGGTGGGGGAAGCCACAGACAGGACACGGGGGGGCCCTGGCAGATGCTTCGTGCACGTCACCCTTCAGTGCTCAGCCACGAGTGGCCACCAGAAGCTAATGAGAGGGATGCTGGGTGTCTCGGGAGGGTGGTGGGGAGCCGGGAGCGGTACTGGCATTGGGCTCCCGCTGCTCACTGGAGCACAGGGAGACGACTGGGCTCCCCTTGACATTCCTCCATGCAGAGCTGCCCCCCACGGGTGCTCTGCTTCGAGCAGTGCTTCGTGTTTATGGAGCTTTTTTTCTTTTTCTGCAAGGGCTTTTAAGGTGATTCCTTCCATCTGCTCGGTCTTTTTAAGCTACAGGCCAACTGTATTCCCACTAACACCAGCGCGCTTGCATCCAATGCTGTGGTGTGCCTGGAGAGCGGGGTCACCACGCCGGCACCCGGTGGGACTTGGGGCTGCGTCCTGCTCCTCTGGACGTGAGTTTGGAGAAGGGCCTTCCTTGCTTTCCCTCTCCTAAAATTGAAAAGCAGAGCTGAGAGAGGCCAGTCAGGCCTGGTGCGAAGGCGCCCAGCAGGAAGGGTGATGGACCTGGGAGGTTGCCCGGTCCCCCCTACATCCTCCCCGGAGCAGCCAGCCACGTGTGGGGAACTGCTCGGGGTTTGCCGTACCGGCCGGGATCCTTCACAGCCCAGCAGAAGTCACGCAGGTGACTTCGGCGGGGACGCAGCCTGCCCGGCTGGCTGGATTGGTGCCGCTGCCCCAGGCAGCGAGGTTTGGTCCCCGGGGAGCAGCCTGGCAGAAGGCTCCGGCGCCTGTGACCGGGGGTGTCACGTCCCACAGGGCCCCGTGTGCCCTGAAGCTGCCCAGCTCGGCGGGGAGCTGGGAGACAGGGGCAGGGTATGCCCAGCACCGGGACGGGGACAGGGACCGAGGTGCTGGGGTGTTGCCTCCAGACCAGCTGCTGGCGTAGGTGAGCCAGGAAGAGATTCAAGAAAAGTCTGGGGTTTATGGCTATTGTATCCAAAACTGTAGTGAATTTGGAAGGTAATTATACTGTGATGGGTTTTTTTCTTTCCTATGTGTTTCGTGCTGATTCTGCATGTGCAGAGCAGCGCCTGGAACCAGCTGGGTGCTGCTCCCCACTCCTGTTTCACCTTGTTTTACTTTCTGGGGAGAGAACGGGGAATAAAAATGTTATTCACTTTTCTCTGAAAAATTCTTGACATTTTTCCCCGTAGCTCGAATACCAGAGCTAACCTTTCACTTGGAGTTTGTTGGAGGAAATCGGTTATATCAGACACCTCGGTGTTATAATTCTCCTCTCCCCTGCTTCCTCCCTTCGTGCATGTTGTTTCTTCTCGCTGTTATTTCCGTACCTTCTCTCTCCAGCCAGCCCTCCCCGACGGTGTTTGGAGCCGTTCAGGCGTAGGCAGCATACTCCATCCCACATCCTGCCTTGAACCTGTCCCAGCCCACCATACTTTTTTGAACAAGAGGGGCAGCAGGCAGCATCTTCCCATATCCCCGTGTTCAATCCTAAACGGCAAACGGGTCACCTGCCTTTAACTGTGCCACATGTTTGAAAAAAGCAGAACAGAAAGGGAAAACCAACGAGCGCGGCGGTGAGGTTCGGTTTATCTAAGGCGTGAGCTAATTCTGCTTGCGAGGGTTTGATGCTGCATCGAGCACCGGCTCAAACCATAGACCTACCGCAGAGAACCTGCACGCCTTTGAGCTCTCCTCCCCCCGTAGCTTTGTACATACATTGTCTGCCGGGGAAATGCTCCCTTTTAGGAAGCGACTAGAAATGTTTACAACAAATTATATAAAAATCGATAGACTCGCCGCTGAAGGGTCCACCTCCCACGGGTGGTGAGCGCCAGGAGAAGGCTTCTCGGCGTTCTGCTCCTACAGCTTCCGCCTCGGCACGGTCCTGGTTGACGACAGGTTACCCCGAGAGAAATGATAACACCCTCCTGTTCCAGTTTATAAGGTAGCAATCAGATCGGGTCAGGTTTATGATCCACCTGGCTTATTACTATCTCCATTAGTAGCTGCTAGCAGATGTTGGGAGAGAAGGATTATTGCTCTCGCAATGCATACTTAGCTGGCAGATTATTGAAATTTCTTTCTAATCCTAAGCAGTTACTTGGGAGGTATAAACCCTTGAGTGATAGCACTTATATTCCTCTGTACTTTGATCTCGGCTAGCATAACCGATGATACTCTGATTAATCCGATTTTTGTTCCTTAAAAAAAAGTATCGCGTCCCCAGCATCTCGAGGCATTGAGTTCCGCAGGGAACTGTGTTTCTCGTCATCAAATCTGAACGTTTAAATAATCAAGCTCAGAGGTACCTTCTCTCTTATGTGGGGGTTTATACCTCTGTGTCCTTTGAAATTCATCTCTTTCTTTAAGTGAATCAAATCCCCTGAATGTTTTCAGTCTGTCGCTGCCTGGATTCCTCCCGCGCTCACAGCGTTGCTCTTCCTTGCCCCCCATCTGCCTCTTCCCACCGCTCGGCACAGCAGAACCACGCGCGGTGTCACAGATGAGGGACCCGCTGATTTATAGACCTGCTTGCTAATATTGCAGTTTTATTTACCGCTCGCTTCTGAGCACAAACTAGCATCTTTGGACCATCGCTTCCGCTGAGATGTTTGCGCTCCATCTCTTCCTTGAATGGTTGGGGTTAATTTGGAGCTGCATCAGCATGCGTGATGGGTCCTAATTGTTGCTCCCCAAAAGTGGTACCTTGGATGTGCTTGCCCTGAATTTCATCTGTCGACATGCTGTTAAATTCCCTGAATGAGCTGACGCCTTCCAAAGTTACTTGCATGTGTATGTAGTCCCATCTGACGTTTTTCCCCTCCGTAAAGGTTTGCCATCTTCTCACTGCATATGTATTCCCACTTCGGATGCTCCACTATTCCCTCCTACAGCCAGGATTTTGGTGCCTCTGCCTTGGCAGACATCCTTCTCCTTCACCTTGTGCTCTTGTCCATCCTCTTTCACTTCTCTTTCCCCAGCCTGACCAGGTTTAACTGAGGTCTGCTGCACAGAAGAGCGTAGCGCACTTTTAGAGGTCCTTGGAGGTTTTCTCAAGTCAGATCTCCACCCTCCCCTGCACTTGGTGGGTTGGTTTTTTTTTTTCCCCTTTCCTCCCACTTGAACAACAAAAAATTAGGACATGATGGGAAAGGTTGAAATGGATGGCGGTGGTTCTACTAGACTGCAAGCTCAGCATGGCTCAACCCTGCCAAGGTGTTTTAAGGGAAGATAAATACCGATCTGATAGTGCCTTGTGCAGGTGAGGTGGCCTGGCTCCCTCCTCGGCACCGGCTGGCGCGGGGTCCGGTGCCTGGCGGCGTGCTTTGAGAGGGATGCCAAGTGAAAGACAGAAGAACAGGAAAGAGAATTAGAAAGCAAGGGCTCATTTGCAGATGTTACAAGAAGAGGCTGGGTTTTTTCTGGAGAAGGCAGAGGTAAAACATGATATCAGCCTTCAAATACCTAAAAGATTGCTGTTGCTGGGGAGGAGGCAGTAACAAATCCCCTCCTCCTTCCCCACACCTGCATAACTTTTAAACCCTTTGGTATTTTCCCTTGCATTCATCCCCTTTGCTGCAGCTTCCATCTGCCGCTGCGTAGCGGGAGCAGGGGGAGCGGTTTTACCTCTGCCCGTGCCGTTCCCATCGCTCTGAAGCCCCCGGCTGTGGCAGCCTGCGATGTTTTGTGGGACTCAGCTCAGAGATCCCAAAGGTTGAGAGTCCCGGACTCAGACACAAGATCAACTTGTATTTATCCTATATCTCATGATTTTGAAGGTCATCTTCTAGCCAGATGAGAGGAGCGTGAAGGGTGTACGGTTGGCGCTGCCGGGATTAGCTTGTGCTTGCTGCGGTCACGCTGGCGGCAGCCCGACAGCGGCACGGTTCGCTGGCTCGTGCATCACTCTGGGTTTCAGTGTCGGAGCGGTGCTGGTCACGCCAAGGTGCTGCCATCTAAGCGAAGGAGGGCTCCGAGGCTCCTCTCCAGGGCCCGCTGGGGTCACAGCAGCAACTGCTCAACCACGTGCTTCAACCCTAAAGTGGGACACACACATACGTCCTTATGGGTAGTGTTGAATCAGCACCCTCACACTTCTTATCCTGCTGTAAAATCTTTGAAAGCTGGTGATATCTTGAGGAAAAGATTTCTTCTGGCTCCGGCATTTCGGATGCTCGTGCGCTGCATGATAAACAGCTGAGTGTCCCCTGCAGCCAGTTCAGCAGGGACAGCAATAGGACACTGTCGTGTGCCATGGTCAGTTGGGATCCCTACGCTTTCCTTTTGCTTTGCCACTTACCCAGCTCAGCCTTCAGCAGGGACACATCTCCCCAGCACTTATTTATATATTTTTCCTCAGAGAAATCAATTCCATTCCCCAAACAATGGCGAAGGCCTTGAGGAGATATTGATCTGTGGCAGAGCCGGAGAGGGGAGCATTTGTGACACAGAGATGCTCTTTTGTAAGTAAAAGATAATTACCAGATCATGGGGACACTTGCTGAATAGGATGATATTAAATAGGCAGCAGGGTGAAGGGCACCGGGGCTTTGGAATGAAGCATCGGAATCGTGCTGTCCTCCCCGGCAGCTCCTGCTCCTCCTCCCTGCTTCCCTCTGCCATTTCTCCTGCTCCCCACCCCAGCCCCTCCTTTCACCCCCCCCACTCCTTCCCATTTCATCTCTCTGTCCCCTCCCCACGGTTCCCGGTCATCCTGTCTGCCCCAAAGCAATATCGGGTAACGCTGCCGCGGATGCAGCCCCTCCTCGCCGGCTGGGCGTCCCTCCTGCAGCAGGGATGCACCCGGAGCCGGCCAGCTGCCATCCCCAAAACCGGGGTGGCAGAAGGGGCTGCTCTCCTTGCCTTGGTTTTGCTGGTGCTTCCAAACCCTGGTTTATTTATTGAAGTGCTTGTAGGGAAAACAGACCCTCTGCAGCAGCGCTGGGCACTGTAACCATGAAATCCATGGTGGGTTTAATAGTTCTCAGGCAAATGGCCTTGGATGGGGCGGAGGACTGTCCCTCCGTTGGGAAGCTTCGGCTAATGGATCTGGGGTGGGGGTGGCTGCTGGAGGAGCCCGGGTCCTGGCTTGTCCTCCTGGTGCTGGGTTCCTCTTGGCAGCTGACGGTTGACTCTCAGCGTGTCAGGAGTAGCCCGTGTGCTTGGACCACTCACCTGCTTCTGCAGTCCCCAGGAGGTCCCAAGGCGCTGGAGGATGTGGGAACAAGGTGTAGCCATGACTGTTCCGTAGCTGTGTGGGTGAAGGCACAAGTGGGGCTGGGCGTGCTGTGAGGGTCAGCAAGTCCTAGAGCAGGAGCAGAGCTGGAAGAGGGGCGCTCAGGAGGCTCGTCTCCATCCCGTGCTGCTCCCAGGACCTCGGGGGATGCTTTCCCCTCCAGAGCAGCACCTGCCACTGCCCTGAGTGATGCTCCGGTTCGGCTCATGGAGGAGCCACCGTGGATTTGTTGCCTGGGCTCTCCAAGGCATCCCCATCAGCCGCCGGCTCCAGGGTGCAAGTCGCAGAGCAGCAAGGTGTGTTCCCAGCGTCAGGTTAGCGGGCAGCTCTTCTGCTCGGGCTTGGGGTTGTGGGCACTCGAAGCCGGGTGGGGATGTTCAGTTGCAGGGCTGGATGCCGGTGTGATTCAGTGATGGCTGGGAGAGCCGCTGCCAACTTCCACTCGTGAGTTGGCACAGCATAATGTGAAAAAAACCCTCCACATCTCAAAATACTACGTCATAAAATGTCCCTTTTTATTTACACTGACAGTATTCTCTTAATTACTCGCTGATACACTTCAAATGGATTATGGTGCATTTTGCAAGATGAATGGATCCCTTGTAGGATGAGCCACCCTCAGATGACGCGCTCTGCAGGCCTGGGAGGGAGCAGTGGGGGTCCCATCCTGTGCGGGGGCATCGGGAGCTGCACGTCCCGCCAGCCATCCCCGACTCGCCAAGTCTCATCCAGACGGTTCATAGAACCTGTCACCGCAGCGTGAGCGCCGGCAAGGTCTGTGCTCATGCACGCTTCAAAAACCCCGAGAGGGGTGATGGCTATCTTTGTGTCTGTGCGGGCAAGCGATGCCGGGGCCCTTCAGCCTCGTGCCCTGGCTCTGGAGGTTTTTTCGATTCCAGCACATTTCCAAACCCCCCTTTCCAGCACTGCGGTTCCTCTAAAGACGAGATGCTTCACCGCCGTTATCAACATGGTGTTGGAGATAACGGAGTGTTTTCCTTTACTCCCAGGGCGAAAGGGCTCTGCTATCTGAGGGCATCAGCTGATAACGGTGGCAGCTACCTCCAGTCCTCCCCTTGACCTAGCGGGCACGGAGCTGGCACCTCCGGCCGGCGCTGCTGCCGTTGTTTCTGCCGAGTTCCTGCTGCTCCTGCACAGCGCCTCTGGATTTTGCACCTTTGGGTTTTGCCCTTCTGGGTTTTGTCCCTTTGGGTTTTGCACCTTTGGATCCCGGCCAGCGAGGTGCGGGGCCGAGCAGGGTGCGGGAGCAGCAAGCTGTAATTTCCATGCCTCCGTCAGCTGCCGGCTCCCTCGAGCGGCCCTGTGTCTCGGTGTCACTGAGTGTCTCGGTGTTATTCTCTGCCATCACCAGGTGAGAGCTGGCTTCTCAGCCTGACTGGCACCATGCAAAACCAACAGAATAGGGAACCTTGTGCCTTTAAAATAAAAAAAAAATAGAATAAAAAAAAGCCCATTACCATTATTGAATAAAATACTAACAATTTAAAAAACTCTTTTAAATATTGTTGCTGCATTTCCAGCTGTTAAAATCTTCTGTATTTAGTTATCATAATAACAAAGTGCTGCGGCTGATTTGAGCAGCGGGGAGGCAGCACCATTATTCAGAAGGGTTTTAAACGGTTGGGTTTTCTTCCTCGCAGTGGTGCTCCCTCGCCTATTAAAAGTCCCTTTGTTGCCTTGGCACCTCTGGCCCGGGCGGTGGAGGTGGCACCCGTGCATTGGCGGAGGGCCCCACCAGCGCTTAGCAACGCGGCGATGCCACGCGGCTTCGGCAGGACGCTGGGGAGCCGGGCGTCGCGGGCGTCTGCGGAAAGCAAAGCAGAAAAGCTTGGCTGCTCTGCCGGGGAGGTTTCCCGCTGCAGAGTTCACGGGGAGAAGGAAAACGGAGCAAAGGAGAGCCGGGCTGCTGCTGCGGGGACGACAGGGCCATCTAGGCAGGTCTTCTCAGCCAAGCTGGGCCCCTGGGTGCTGGAGGAGGTGGGCACGCCTGTGGGCAGGTCGGGCAGGGCAGGAGGGCTCGTGCTGTGTCAGCGCTTTGACCATACTGTCGTGGCCTGATGGCGGCGGTGCCAGCGCAGAGGCACCAACACAAGGTGGGAGGGAGCGGGTGCACAGGGTGAGCATCCTGGAGGTAGGATCCCCGTGCTCGCTGGTTGGGCTGGTTGAATCCCGTTACAAAGGGTGCACAAAGTCACGTAGCGTGCACCTGCCCTGGGGAACAAAAGGTCCTGGGTGTACGTGGCAGTGGGGTGCAGCTGAGTCGCGCAGGATGGGGCCTGGCAGCCTCCCTGCGGCGGCGTGGCGAGGAATCAGTGGTTCAGGTGGGTGAGATCATTGCCAAGCGCTTGGTGTCCTGACCCCACGTCGGTGGGGATGGAGAAGAGGGCAGAGGAACCTGGCGTGGGAGACTGCTGCGGGGGGGCTGGAGAGGCGGGAGCAGGCTGGGGACAAGGATGCAGCGAATTTCCTTCCAGTGCCACCTGCCCAAGGTGGTGAGGGTTGGCAGAGGTGTGAAAAGCGTGCAAAGACTCGGGAACATCTTGAATGACCAGGCAGAGGCAGGCTGCTACTGTACAGCTCCAGGGACCGCAGCACCAAAGGAGCCTGTGAGCCTGGTGGGACGGACCTGCAGTGTGCGAGTGCGCATGGGACGGACCTGCGGTGTGCGAGTGCCCGTGGGATGGACCTGCGGTGTGCGAGTGCCCATGGGATGGACCTGCGGTGTGCGAGTGCCCATGGGACGGACCTGCGGTGTGCGAGTGCCCGTGGGATGGACCTGCGGTGTGCGAGTGCCCATGGGACGGACCTGCGGTGTGCGAGTGCCCGTGGGATGGACCTGCGGTGTGTGAGTGCCCATGGGACGGACCTGCGGTGTGCGAGTGCCCGTGGGATGGACCTGCGGTGTGCGAGTGCCCATGGGACGGACCTGCGGTGTGCGAGTGCCCGTGGGATGGACCTGCGGTGTGTGAGTGCCCGTGGGACGGCCAGCACAGGCAGGGACCCTGGGAGGAGGTGGCAGAAGATGCCAGATCCAAGTGCCGCGAGTTCCTGGTGCTGCCGGCTGAGCGGCGGGCAGGGCTGGCATTCACCTGGCCTCTCGACCACGGCGTTTCGGGTGCCGGGCCACGCGAAAGCCTCATGAACAGGACATTGTCCCCAGGCTCCCGCCGTGGCGGCATGTTCCCCCAAAGGTTACCTCCAACCAGCCGCGCATTGTGGGTAATGAGATGCAAATTGATAGCGAGACAATAAGGCTGTCTTGTGAGCCCTTCCGACGGGGGCCAGTGTTTAAAAGTCAGCCTGATTGCCTCGCTGGCAATTTGCATAGCATTAACCAGAGAGATTTTCTTTTTAAACTTGAACTTTTTTTTTTTTTTTCCCAGAGGTCACCTCAAACTAATTACAGCTCCGGCGCCGCTTTACAAAAGAGGGCTCTGCGGCTGCGATGGCGGGGTTGGAGTGTGAGGAGGAGACTTTCCCGGCGCGGGGAGGGAGAGGGAGACCTCGTCCACATGAACTCGGGAGGGTTTTCGTGCGTGCGCCAGGAGAGCTTAACGAGAGCCCCGTTGGGCGCGTGCGGGTGCCGAGCACTGCGTCTGCTATGGGAGACAACTGTAGCGGGGCTCAAGCCCCAGCAGATGAAAGGGGTCCGTCCCCTCCGTTGTTAGCTCCAGCGCAGGCACAGCCTCCTCCTGGGTCTCACCTGCAAACGCAGCTTTGCTGGGCTGGGAGGAGACAGGGTGAGCCCGCTGCCCACTGGGGATGCTGCAGTGAAGAGGGTTGTAAGAGCCAAGCCTCGGGGTGTTTATGCATTTTCCTTCACCACAGTTTAGTTCAAGTGGGGATTTCAAGGTGTTTTCTTGGAAGTCGGTGTAAAAGTGTCGGGGAGCCCCAGCCAAGGAGGTCTCCAGGAGAAGAGGTGTCGGGCTGCACTCTGACCCGGCCGTTTGCTTTTACAGTTGAATTCTTTGGGTTCAAACTGGGCTGGCATTGACTTAGTCCTTCAGTTGGACTAGGTGATCGCTGTAGGTCCCTTCCGCCTCAACTGTTCTAGTCTGGTTTCTAGCAGGTCCACACCTGATACAAACCTCTTAGTATAGATCTTTGCTACCCCAGTTCTGTTTGAGCGGGGTGAGGAGCGGTGCTTTCGCAGGGCAGCTCTGCAAAAGCCTGGAGTGAAGGTGAGCGGCTCGGAGGGAGCCGGAGCTGCCACCTCTTCCCCAGCAAAGCAGCTCCACGGCGGTTTGGCTACGGCGATGCGAATGCGTGGCCAGCCAGGGCTGTGACGGAGCACCTCTCGTTATCCAGGGTGTCTTCAAGACATGAAGCGCGTAGTCCGTGCTCAGCGACCCTGGGTGGAGGTGGGACGGCCCTTCCAGATGGCGTCTGTCTGCCGCGATGCCCGGCGGATGGGGTTTGCCGCCAGTTGTGCCGCGGCGCAAACGGTCCCTGCAAGGCGGCGAGTCAGGGCGGCGGCAGGTTTGAAGAGCCAGCTGGACAATTTTATGACCATTAATATCATTTGTAGTTATGCAGGCCATGGCTATGATACAAATAATTAAATCTCATGCTTCATAGCATCAGCTGATCGCTTGCTGCAGTCAGGAGTGAATCTCCTACGCAGAGTGTGCGCGACTGATTAACTCTGTTAGAAGAGTTTCTTTATATCTTCTTCTTCTGGCTTGTTCCTCGGTTTCCTGCAGCACGAGGGCATCGCCTTCTCCTCCTTCGCAAAAGCCCAGTACGAGAGGTGTCTTCCAAGGTCCCTTGGCGTGGGTGGAGGCAGGCCAAGCGTGAGTCTTCCCCAAGCTCCCCACCAACATCTGCTGGCCAGGTGATGCTGGGGACCTGACACTCTCAAATTCCCCTCGGTCCTCCCTGCTGCTGTTGTCAGAGGCTGGAGGTGCTTGGAGGAGCAGCCTGCTCCGAGATGGCCTCCGAGCTCCCACTGCCTGGTCTGCAGGTCAGTCTGCCTGCCAGGGCCATCTTCTGCTCCTGCCCTAGGGCCTTCAGGCTGTCTGCTCATGTGCCTCCCAGCTTCTGGCAATCCTCAGATCCTGAATCCTCAGGATCTTTCCCTCTGGGCTGCCACAAAGCATTTGTCATTCCCTACAAAGCCGGTGTGCGGCCATGGCCTCATCTCACAGCGTTCTTCAGCCTCCTCCTCCTCGCCTGGAGAGGCTCCTCCTTCCCAGCTGAAGCCGGCTGGATACACGCACATCGTCTCCTTTCTCTGTGGCATCCTTCTACCCCGAGTTTCAGCCTGTTACCTGAGATGTTAGGCCCAGGAGCAGAGCTCACAACTCTCTTCCAGGTTTGTCGGCAGCTCTGGCACCCTTGATGTCTTCTCCATTCCCTGAGCAGCCCCTTTCTGGGATAACATCCTTCCCAGCAGCCCAGAAGGATGAAGATCAGCAGCGCTGGCTCAGCAGGTTACTGTGGCATTGTCCTGCTTAGCTGGGGACAGCAGAGCTGCTGCTGCCATGGCTCTGTGCCTCGTCAAGGGAATCAGGGTGGGAAAGCTGAGCAGAGAATATTTTTATATTTTTCCTTCTTTTTTTTTCTTTCTCTTTCCTCTTTTTTTTTTTTGCATTCCTAAAGATTGAGTATAATCAGAGCTAATCAGAAAATTATGAGCTGTCTGATTGCTGATTAGATTCCTAATGTTAATATAGTCAAGAAGCCTCTCTTAGCGTTGTATTTTAAGAGAAGTGTAAAAATAACGTCTTAGAAGGAGCAAGCCGGAGCTCTGGAGCAGCAGGGAACCCAGCGCTGGCTCCGGTGAAGGAGAGCAGGGTTCACCGCTGGCAATAAATTCAGGCCAGCAGAGAGGGAAGGGAAGGACTTACCCAAATGATAACCAGGTGCGGTGGCTTCAAGAGGGCTGCAGAGCCTGGGAGGAAGAGCGTAAAACCAGCCCTTCCCACGGGTTAGTCCTGGCACAGAACCAGACCTAGGAATTCCGCTGCTGTGCTCTGGGAGCGGGCACACAGCTTGCTCTCTCGCTTCCCTTCCCAACAAATAGCATCTTCCCAGATAATTTAGTTCGTGCATCTCCCAGCATCATGGCCCACTGTGCCTGGTGGTGCTGCAGGCAAGGAGCAGTTTTGGGGGATGGCAAAAGGGAGCCTGGGGTGTGCCTAAAGCCGGTCAGTGGGACTGGGACGTCCGAACGTGACGCTGAGCAGCTGGTTGAGGGCAAGCATCGTGCAGGGGATGTTTCAGCCAGAGCATGGCACGCTCCGGTGGCGTCACTGAGATGACAGCATGGGAACTGGGCTGGGTTTTATGCTCCTTTCCCCAAAGCCTTCCAAAAAATGTGCATTTGTGATGTAGGCTGTATCCAGGGTTTATCCCTCAGCTCTCCAGCTGTGCTGCTGTTGTTCCCGGTGCTGTCCCAGCCAGGCACCCCGTGCTGGGATGAGACTTGTCCGCTGCCCGTCGGCTGCCTGCACTGCTCCGGCAGTGCCCTGCCATGGCTTTCCTTCCAGGACCAGGGAAGTGCTGCGTGCTGCTCAGCACCATCATCACTGTCCTTCTTTTTGCTGGTTTCACAGACGCACCAAGCCATTACATCTGGCCACCTTTTTCTGAATTTTCTGCTGGGCTTTCAAAATCAAAAGTTAAAAAAAAAAAAAAAATTACTGCTCAGTGAGTATGAGAGCGGGCAGGGCAGTGGGCTGCAGAGCTGCCGTGGTCGCAGCGTGGCATCCTGCGTGTGAGCTGCTGCCACACAAGACCAGGGGCAAAAAAGCTTTGCTGTCACCCCGCTGCCATGGGACGGGCACTGCTTGGGCAGGAGGAAACCTCAAAATAAAAAACAAACCCAAACCTGAAAAGATTTGCTGATGGTGGTGGAGCAGTGGGTACAAGTGTACCTATTTGGGGCAGTCCGTGCCCAAAAGAGAGGCGTGAGATGCCCTCTGGGGTGCTGGTGAGCACAGAGGGGATGCTCCCATGGGTGCTGGTGGGAGCTGAGGGAAATCCTTGTCTGCTTGTGCTTGGCTGAGCCATTGCAAAAATCTTTATGGCCTTCCAGAAGCAGAATTGGAGGGAGATGCTGTGTGGTGGTGCCTTAGGGTTGAGGTTTTGCCCTTTTTTTTCCCTATTCAAGCGCTGAGGATTGATCCGCAGCGTCCCCAGCATGGGGCTGGTGCCTCAAACTGTGCAGCGAAGCCGCCAGCTCCTTCCACAACTTCCCTCCCCAGTCCCCGCCGGCGTGGCGATAACTCCCCGCCTGAACGGCAGGTATTATGTTCTGGCGCAGTAATGTTCCTGTTAATAAGCTCCTCGCCATTCACCGTGTGTTTTACTTTGATTCATCCCGACGGCAGTGCTGTATAATGGACTATATACTGTAATTGTCCCCCATTGTCACCACTTAATAACTTGGTATGATGTTATCGCAGTAATTCGTATACTTTTTTGCAAACTTTGATGAATTATATTTTGTTCTTAGTGAATAAAAAAAATCAGGGAATGGTGAAAAGAGGCAGAAGTTAGACAGAAGTCTGCTCTAATTGCAGAGTGGGTTTAATAATACAAATGTCCGTAGCCAGCATCCGGGCTGCTTTTGTTTCTTACCCTCTGGGAACAGGCCAGTGGGCCAGCCGGGAAGGAGCTGCTATTAAATATAATTTCCTTTTTAAAACATCTTGATCAGCAGGAATTGGCTCTGTGCTTGGGGGATTTATTTTGCTTTGCTCGCTCTTGACGAGCCCAACATGAAACAGAGCAGATGGGATTTACGTTGGCGGCCACGGACGAGGGGTGATGTCCGTGGGGTGGGTGCAAGAGCCGTGAGGGTGGTGAGCAAGAGAGTGCAGATGGTGGTCGTTGTGCTGTGCATGGCTTGGGCATTGCAACAGCCCCAAAATCTACCTGGACGTTTGAAGAAGAGTTTGAACCCAAGGTTGAGCAGCAGCATGTGGATGAACTGTCCTGCAGCCTGGACAAGCATCTTCTCCACGTTTCATCTCACTGGCTGCCTCTCCAGGTTAGATGTGCAATATCCCACCAGGTATTCGTGGCTCTCAAGCGTTAGTGTTTGGCAGCATCTCTGAGTGTTTATGGTCTGGCAGGGGGAAAGAAAAGTCCAGAAGAGATCAAACCCTGAATGCGATGAAAATCAAGGCAGGGAGATGGATGCCGGGGCTGGAGTGCCCTGGGTGGGAGGCAGGGGAGGGCTCCTCGGCATCCATGAGGCAGCGGGTAGGGACCTAAATGAGTTTTTCCCTGTAACACATGTCCTGACCTTTTTTTAAAAATGAAATCTATTTTATTAATTTTTTCTTTTTTATCAAATCTGTCCGCGAAACATTAAAGATATGACTATGGAAAAGGTCAAGAAACGTGTAGTTGTTGAAATCTTGTTCCAGTTGATGGCTTTTCCCTTAGGGGAGCTCTTCCGCACCTTCTCCTCCCCCACCTTGGTCTTTAAAACAAAAAGTGTCAAATCGCCTTGAGTTTTGGGTTTAACGGTAACGCTGAAACGTGCTCCTGAAGCAGGATGGAGGGAAGGGCGTTGCAGGTTCCCCAGCAGTGATGCTGCCCTTGGGGAGTTGCAGGATCAGGCCAGCGCTGCCTTGGGAAAAACCTGAGCTGGAAGTGGTTTCTCCCAACGAACGCAGACCGCAAGGGAGGGCTGTAGGGTCTCCAGCCGTGCCGAAGCAAGCCGGGGGTCGGCACAGCCAGAAATGCTGCGCCCTGGGGAAAGGAGAGGCTCCTCGGGGGGCTGGTCTGCAGCCGGGGCACGTTCCAGGCAATATGAATAAAGGCGAAGCCCATGAGCACAGTGGTGGGCAAATGTGCTTTGAGTCCCTCTCCTTGGCTTGGGCGGCTCTTTATTCACTGTGAGAATGGAAGGCAATCACGCTTGTCGAAGGGAGGGAGGGGAGGTTGAGTTCTCGTTACAGGGGCTTTATTAGCTCCGACGCTTTCTGGGCACCACGTCTGCTGGACAGGAGCTACGTGCCCCAATTTGCGGTGGGAGGTGAGAGTGCTCTCCTTACAAAAGGACCAAGAGAAGGAAAGAAAGAAAGAAAGAAATGAAAAGACAGTAATGGAGTCAGGAGTGGATCTGTATTGAAGCTCATTGGGAAAATTATATTACAGGACCATCAGGAGTCCATGGAAGGCAGAAAATGGAGAGACGTGGGGTGAGGTCGAGCAGACGCATCTCGCTGCCAAGGGTTGGGCTGGGTGTTGGGCCCAGGGGTGGGCATCAGACCCCCTTGTGTTCATGGGGGGTGGTTGCTGCTGTTTGGTTCCTGTTTTTACTGTAGCAGCAGGGAAGCTGGGTCATGAGTTGGGCTTGCTGTGCTGTAACAATGCAAAGTCAAACAACACTGAAATTTTAGGCTCCAAACTTTGAGCTTGGAGCTTTGCCAAAGAGCAAGAGGCTGAAGGGCCAAGAGAGGGTGAGCGAGCTTCTCAATCTCAAAAAGGGGTGCACGATCCTTTCTCAAACCAGGACACTAGGGTGAAGAATGTGAATGATCCCACCGGCCCAAAGGGTCGCTCAGCTGACCCTCGCCTCGCTCAGGAAAGGGGAATAACTGCCCTGGCAAGACAAGGCCAGCATAGGGAAATGGCCTGAGATTTGTGTGTTGTGTCCCCAGGCAGTTTGTTGGGTTTCCCTCCTCGCTGGGTGTGCGTTTTCCTGGTGCAGTGGCAATGCCAGCATCGCCGGTGCTTGGGGGCCAAGTCAAACTCCAGAAGCCTTTGCTTACATTTCTGTTGTGTAAATTCATAATAATGGACTTTCAAAATGAAGCATGTAATTTGCTGGATAGATTGTCAGGCCATCTTTATGTATAATTGTTGTGAAACTGCAGCGATGGGCGAGCCCTGAGAGGCCTCCCAGCCCCCCGCCGAGGCTCTGCCTTGTGTCCTGCTGCTCCGTCCACCCCGTTTGCAGCGTCCAAAGCCATGGGTCCTCCTTGGGAAGTTTCCTCTCAGGTTTTCAAGGGCGCTATTCACCCCCCAATAGTACATTGTCTTTGCTCAATCTCATCTCCTCCTCCTTGTTTGCCATTCCCCCTCTGCTCTGGCACAACCTCTCTTGGTCCCGGAGCAGGGCTGCACGCAGTGCTGGCCATGGGTGCTGGCAAAGCCCTGGACCCTGCTGAGTGCTCCAGCTGGGTGCTGTCAGCATTGTCCCCATGGCAGAAGAGGATGGCAAGAAAAGGTCGGTGTCCCACAGGGATGGAAATGAGTCCTGAAGACCCATCCGCTCTTGGCAGCTGGGAGGCTACCCCTTGCCCCATGGGAATGCCGGGGGTAGATGGATGAGTGTTGGGGTCACTGTGAGCTGTTGCATTGGGAAGAGCTGTTTGGTGACCAGCTGAGCTTGCAGGAGGTTTGGGTGTGCTGGGGTGACGCCTGACCAGTGGTACAGGCGAGGCAGGATGGGGGGTGTGATAGTGATCCATCACTGGCTCATCCATCCTGTTTTGGGGGCTCCGGGCACAACGGCGGCTCTTGGCTGGTGGAGAAACGCAGCCTGGGGGCCAGGTCTGGGCAGGCTGAGGGTGTGTGCGTGGGGGTTTGCTTGGCCCTTGCTTCTGCTTGCTTCCACCTCCCTGAAACCTCCCCCTGGTGCCAGGAGCTGGGGGAAGGGCTTTACTGCTGCTTTTCTGAAAGTTTGAGCAAAGCTGGTTATAGCTATGGTGGGTTTTTTAGAGCAAAACACCTCTAAAAAGTCCTTTACAGGATTTTTTGCATTGTGATTACTTAGAATCATAGAATGTCCTGAGTTGGAAGGGACCCATAAGGATCATCAAGTCCAACTCCTGGCTCCACACAGGCCCAGCTGAATCAGAGCATATGACTGAGAGCGTTGTCCAGACGCTTCTTGAACTCAGTCAAGCTCGGTGCTGTGACCACTTCCCTGGGGAGCCTGGTCCAGTGCCCGACCACCCTCTCAGTGAAGAACCTTTTCCTGATATCCAACCTAAACCTCCCCTGTCGCAGCTTCATGCCGTTCCCTCAGGTTCTATCACTGGTCACCAGAGGGAGGAGATCAGTGCCTGCCCCTCGCTCCCCCTCGTGAGGAAGCTGTAGGCTGCAGTGAGGTCTCCCCTCAGTCTCCTCTTCTCTAGGCTGAACAAACCAAGGGACTTCAGCCTCCCCTCACACGTCTTTCCCTCTAGACCCTTCATTATCTTTGTTGCCCTCCTTTGGACGCTCCCCAGTAGTTCTATGTCCTTTTTGTACTGTGGTGCCCAAAACTGCACGCAGTACTCGAGGTGAGGGCGCACCAGCGCAGTACAGAGCGAGACAATCCCTTCCCCAGGCCGGCTGGCAGTGCCGTGCTTGATGCACCCCAGGGTACGGTTGGCCTTCCTGGCAGCCTGGGCACACTGCTGACTCGTGTTCAACTCGCTGTCAACCAAGACCCCCAAGTCCCTTTCAGCATGGCTGGTGTCCAGCGTCTCATCGCCCAGTCTGTATGTATAGCCAGGGTTGCCTCTTCCCAGGTGCAGAATCCGGCACTTGCCCTTGTCAAACCTCATGTGGTTGGTGATTGCCCAGTTCTCCAGTCTATCCAGATCTCTCTGCAAGGCCTCTCCAAGGCCTACTTCTCTTCAGTGTTTTAAACTGGTGATTTAAACCACTCCGGTCACATGTATATTGCGGTGGTAGCGGGGGCCCAAGTTACTGATCAGCATGCCCAACCCCTCTCAGGCTGCGGGAGGGTTGCTGGTGGCACTGGGGGACACGAGGAAGATGCCGCACGGGTCTCCGGATGGTTTCGAGCCGGGAAATTTTGGGGGCTCCCCTTGGGGCTTGCTGGGGGCACAGGGTGGTAGCATTTTGGTGTGTTCTGGGGGGGATTGCTGCGCACTGAAAATATGCCTTAGCATAAAAACTTAATAACGGAGGAGCTCTCGCTGCACTGCGAGGTGCCGTATGGAAATCCCCGCGCGGCAGCAGATAATAAACGAGGTGCTTTTTAAAGCTCGCACATCACAGCACAGCGAGAGGTGATGCCTTAAAATAAATCGATTGTAAGTGGTTTCCAGTGCAAACTTTCTAACAGCCTCCACTTGAATGAAAGGCGAAGAGCTAAAGGGGAGGATTTCAAAGGCACAAAAGGTGTGATCCCCACGGCGCGGGGAGCTGCGGGCCCGCCGGGATGCAGGCATGATGGCCGGCTGCGCGTTGGGTGCCCAGGGATGCCCTCCTGCGTCTCATGGGAGCTTCTCTGTTGTTGGTACCATGCTGAGCACTGGCCGGGTAGGGGAGCCACTCCTTCAACTTCTTGGCATCTTATCGTGGGACTCTTTTCTCCAAAATAAGGAAGGATTTATTTTTTTTCTTTGGAGACTCTGGCTGCTAAGACCTGGCTGGGCAAACTCCTCTCCTGCCCAAGTGGCAAGCTGTATCACTTCCTTTTTATTTATTTTTTTTTTAAAAAAAAGTTCCCCCAAGCTCTAAGTAAAATTGATTTTTAAGTGAAACTATCTCTTATAATTGCTCCTGAAATGCCTTGTGGTTATTGTAATGGATTTTGAACTGCGACAAGTCCTGCTTGACGATCGTAACTGGAGCTCCACAGATTATTTCAGTGTGGTTTAGGGAGTGCCGGTGGATTGAATGATCAGAGTTTCTCTGAGGAGACAGGGCTGCAGCAGCGGGCTGAGATGCCGACTAACATGTTTGCTGACCCTCCCGACGCCGCAGAAGCTGAGGCTGCCCTGAGACCTTGTGCTGTAAGGTGTCATCTCCCGAAACCCTTCGTGGGAGCCATGTCCCTCCAGTCTGCCAAGCCCACCACTCGCCCATCCCTTGGGAGCTGCAGCACGCTGGTACGGGGGGGAAAAAGGAGATGGAAGGAGCCCAGGGCAGCACCACCTCCTTCTCCCCAGCTTAATGAAGCTCCCACCCTCGCGTTTCCCCAGCCATGGCCTTCTAGCAAATGCATCTTGACCTGAATTATTTCTGGTCATCTGAAACCTTATTGTGCAGCAAGCGAGCTGCTCGTCACCCAGCAAATAACAACTGCAGGAGAAAGTCCCCAAGTCCTTCCCATCGTGGCGGAGCTCCAGCAGACCCACCGTGCTGTGCTGGGATGCTGCGTTTGCCCACCCCGTCCCCACCGTGCCAGTGCCACCGAGCACAGAGCAGGGCCCTGGCATTAGCTGTCCCCAAAGCAGCCGGTAACGAGAGCCGTGGGGAGCAGCACTTGCCAGGCTTTTAGCTTTGGGGTGCGCGGCTGGCAGCCCTCTCGTTAGCAGCTCTGCTGCAATTACTGGGGGGCTCGGACTGGGATGGGCAGCCCTGACGCTGCCGGGACACATCTGTCCCACCCACAGCAGACAAACGGCGCTGGAGCCATGTTTGTTGGGTGGGTTGTATCCATCACCCCTCGGGGGTGCTGGTGACATGCCCCAGCCCTTCGGCACCGCCCGGGAGCCGGCTATCGATATTCCAGCTTCATCCCAAGAGAGACTTTCTTCCTTGCCAGCCAGGATTTTGTTTAGGCAATTTAAGACCGGTTAGACCTTAACTGGTCTGACTGCTGTGGAAGTGGTAGGAAATGGCATCAGGAACAGACTGGGCTTTCTCTGCCCTGCTCATCTAGAGAGCTGATGCTCCAGAAGAGAGCAAGAGGTGTGAAATGAGCATGATTTAAAGCTGCTGGGCTTGGCTTTACCACCCGGCACAGCCTTTGAAAAGCCGTTTGCATCCTTAGTTTTCTTCTCACCATCAAATACTCCCTAAATTTTAGGCAAAAGGGATGCATGATGTGCAGTCCTGAGTCCTCTTCCTCTTGAGGACGCTAATGAAATGAATGCGAGGGTCCCGATGGCAGTTTGCTGCAGCAGCGCCATCGCCTGCTGGCCCCAGGGATGAGTTTGGATGAGGCTGAGATGGAGCAGGTTGCTCCTGCAGCTGAGGGACAGCAAGTGACGGCTGTCAGAGCCCTGGCCCGGACAAGCACATCCTCTGTTATCAACTCTCCTATCTCAGAGGCTTGTGGTGTTTGCCCTAGTTTGGACCTGCTGGGGAATGTCCTCTAGTTCCTCACCTCTGCCTTTTTCGAGCTGCAGAGCAGAGCGTAGCTCTTTGGAGCCCCGTTCCCACCCCTCTGCTGGCTGGGGGCAGCCCAGGTACCCCTGGGCAGGGATGGCGTGGGGAGCCCTGCTGCCACCTCCTGCTCAGCTCTTTCTCTGGCTAAATATTGGGATCTCAGAGCAGAGGTCCCTGCTTTCTTCTCCATCAACTGTAGAAGATGCAAAAGGGTACCGTAGTGTGGCAGAGGGGACGGAGCAAAGTGCTTTTTCGCAGGTTCTGAACAGAGGAGGCAGGTGTGCCTGGTTTGGCTTCCCAAGGGCCCGCCTGCATCCTGAAGCCAGGCAGAAGCGCCTTCCAGCAGGGCTTCAGCGTGCTGGCATTTAGCAGTACGGTTTAAAGGCATATCTGACACGGGAGCAGGGTTTGCTGCCGTATGCCCAGGGTGAAAGGCAGGAGGATGCGGGAAGCGGCGATGCCGGTGCAGCTGAACTCCTTCTGCTGGCTCCGTGCAGGGGAAGGGGACGGCGAGAGAGGCCAAGCCTGCCTGCGCCTGCCTGTACCTGGCCCCGTCTTCTCCATCCTGCATCCCGTGTCTCTGTCTCACTGCTGGCGGAGGTGGGAACAGAGCCAGCACCCTCGTGTTCGCCCTTCCCTCCCCAGGAGGCATCGCATGGGTGAAAACAGGAGCTGGGGAGGGTCTGAGCAGCTGAGCTGAGGCTTTGCTATTGCTGGTCCCCAGGGGCAGGCGTCCCCGCGGGGGCACAGGGCACAGCCCCCCCTGCCCTCCTCCCCCCCTCCTGGGGCGCAGTCAGGGTGATGGGGAGCAGGGGCAGAGCTGCTCTCTGCTTGCGGTTTCGGAAAGCCAATGTCAGCCCTCATGGAGGGCAGAAATGCCGGGAGAAGGGTCACGGAGAGGGGCTTTTCTCCAAGAGGGGAAGAGCTGAAGAGCACGCCCAGCAAGGCTCAGCTGCCGCAGGATGCTGGTTAGCTGCACTGTCCTTTTGCCCTTGGTGCTTTTCCGTTTGCAAGAAGTTAAGCTCTTCTGGAGGCCTGAGCGATACTTTGGGGTAGGAGAAACTCCCCGGGCAGCGATGCTCTCCCTTTCCTCCCCCACCTCTGCAAGCACATGGCTACCTCTGCGCTTGGGGTGTTTCACTCCTCCCCTCCCTGTGGTTGTTACGACTGGTGGTGGTCCTTCTTACTGGTAAAAATTGTGGCTCTGGAGGAGAACGAGCAGAGGCAGAAGCTGGCAGGGGAACAAGAGCCACGTGCTGCTGGTCTGCAAAGCCGGGAGGTGCTGAGATGGTCAGTAAAATGATGAAAGTTGTGGCTTTGGGGCTCGTCCCAGGCTCCCGGGGCCGGGTGCTGGCCATGCCACTGCCCCGCATGGGGTCTGCAGCAGCTCTGGCTCTGGTTTTGCTCCGGGTTTGTGCTTGTAACCCTCGCTGATGGCGGGGCTGGCTCTGTGGAGGTGTCCCCCCGCTCGCTGCCCTGCCAGACCCCACAGCGAGCACCAGCTGGTTCAACACCGGGGTCTGGCAGCCCTCGGAGGGTTTACCACCTGCTCTTTGCTATTCACTGGGGCTTTATTTGTCCTCCCGTGGGCAGGAGAGCATTAGCAGCCAGCGCCGGCCCCAGCTCCATCCTCCCCCGGGGACGGGCTGGATCCGGGTGCCAGAGGAGGAGAGACGGGCTCCGGGCACCCGTTTTCCTCTGTGCGGCCGAGGGAGTTATTGACAAACAAGTTAGTGCTCTGAAAGAAAAACGCTGCAGCATGTTTGAAGCTGCCTCCTTGATCAATACTCAGCCGTGGCTGGGCCTGCCGCCGACTGGATTTCAGATGCCGGCTGCGAGGGTAATAAGAGCCCTGGGATCAACTGTCTCGGAGATTATTACAGGATGAGATGCTTCGCTGCTTTACAGTGTTTATTCAAGATTTATATTCCCTAAGTGTATATAAGGGGTTGTCATCTTTTGTCGCCGGTTGATCATTTTTCGATGGCAGTGCGCGCGCCGTGCCACTGTGGTTTGCTTAGGGGTGTGCACGGCGAGTTCGGTGAACAGGGAGAGGACAGGCTGGGGACGAGAGGGAGAGCCGGGGTGGGGGCACCCCGGAGCTGGTGGCAGGAGGTGGGACCGTGGCACGGCGAGAAGGTGCCCTGTGCTCCAATGCATGCAGGCAGACCAGGATGGAGGCACGTGGAACACGTGGAATGGGCTTTCACCTTTCTGGATGCTCCAAGGTGATGGGTGCGATTTTGGGGTGCCCCATCCATGAAGAGGGGATTGGTGCTAGAGGAGAGGGCTTGAGCCACGCTATTCCTCTGTTGTGGTAGAGAACGAGCTGCGAAACCAGCTCCTAGGGGGTGTTCCTGCCCGGGGTTTGGGTTGCTTGTCTTCGTCGTGTGTGTTTGGTTTTCACCTTCTTGTCTTAACCTTTTACCTGTGTTTTCTCGCTTTGGGAGGAGGGCTGGGATGATGAGATGCTGCGTGGACCTCTCTGGCTCGGTCGTGCAGGGCTGTTTTAATCTCCAGCAAAGATCTCTCCTTCCAGCTGTGTGCTCCGGTGCCGGAGGTTAATACACTCCATGCCGTTTGGGAGGTGGCGAGGTGAGGGTGGCAGTGGCCGCACGGATGGGAGTTAAATGAAAATTTAGCAGGAGCGGCTCTCCCTCGGAGCAAATATCCCTGGGCACACGCAGCTGCTGCGTGCCGGGCCGTTGCTGGGCCCTTCCTTACCAGCTGCGGGGAGAAGCCGGGGAAAGCGCATCCCGGGCTCCCCGAGGAGCATCCCTCAGCATCGGCACAGGCGTGGGGTGCTTCATTTCCGTGGGGAGGCTCGGGACATGGGCGGCGCTGCTGCCGTTCCGCAAGGCTGCTCAGTCTCCTCTTGCAGGGTGTTTGCCGTAATCCTGTTTTATAAATCCAGCCTTGGCCTTTGACCTCGCCGTGCCGCTCTGGTCTCTGCTCCGCTGCCTCCCAAGTTAAACCCGCTGGTGTGACTGCAGCAGAACGGCCAGGGCATACTTATTGCCGGGGGGGCTGGGAAGAGAGAGTTAGCAAAGGGTTGGACCGGTTTCCCTTGGAAGCCGCTATGCAAAAAATTGGCGCAGAGATCTGGATGCGATGGGGGAGAAGGGGTGACGAGGAGGAGGTGGGCAGCACCCTTAGGTGCTTGCTGCGTCGAGGACAGTCCGTGCACTGGCCCCTCAAGCAGCGGGGATGCTGATGGCAGGGACGGTCCCCTCCGCCTAGAGAGGAGGTTGCAGTCCCTGCCTGTGCCAGCTCCCATGCTCGGAGCGTTTCCCACCGCCTCGCTCCCAGCAGCTTCGGGGCATTGGACCGACTGCCCCCCAAAAGGTGCTGCCGTGGGTGAGCGCACGTGGGCAAGCCATGCTGGGGGGGCGGGGGTGGGGATGGGCTTGTGGGCGATCGGGACTAAGAAGCGAGGTCCTGGGGCGAAGCGGGGTAAAACCAGCAGCCTGGCGTTTGGATGTGCCCTCCTCTAGGCAGACCAGATGTCACCCACCTCGCCCCCCCTCTCCTTTCCTGCGTGGCTTTCGGGAAGGAGGGCACACACCCAGTCGTGCTGTCTTTGCCACCACCTGCCCTTCCCATGTCCGTGCCATCCTGGGAGAGCTGGTGCGCTGAGCAGGGAGCTCCTGATGGATCTGCCCGGGTGAGCAGCGAGGCGGAGAGGAGTGCCGTGCGGAATACGAAAGAGGCTGGGGCACAATAAAGCCCGCGCAGCACCTTCCCCCTCGCAGACCCCCGCCGTCGGGATCTCCAGACGCCAATCCCCTGCAAATCTCCTGCTGGCCTTTTATGACCTGCAGAGTCATTTCAATTCAGTGTTTTCAGCCTCTAAATCTCCCGTCCTTAGCCCTCGGTGACTTCTGGGGAAAGAACCGCGCTCCTTAAAGTGCCACGGCCAGGGCAGTCCCTGCACCAGAGCCTGCTGGAAATTCGCAGGTATTTCACACCCGGGCTTTATTTTTGGTAATTTCTTTAATTTTTCTTCCTGTTGGAAGCACGCAATTGACAACCCCAGGTCTGAAGCCCCTGGGAGGTTTGGGTGGCTGCCGTGTACAGGCACGGGACCCCTGCCCGACTCCCCGATGCGCTGCCTGCACCTGGGCATCTCGCAGTCTCTGCACGCAGCGCACCTTGAGATGGACTGATTGATCTGTAACACTTGAAAAATAATGGTTTAATCATTATTAAGGATTAGAAATAATTCTTGAGCTCTATCGATCACGATAACATTATTCATGATGAACTCATTTGGCATTAATGGGGATGTCCTGCAGCAGTGTGTTGCTCTGGGCAGACCCGTCACCTTCCCTGGGGAGACATGGCTGGGGGGTGTTGCTGGAGCAGCAGCACCTTCCTGGCCCTAAAACACAACTCCAGGTCCTGCTTGTGAGCAAACCTGTCCCAAATAGCCCCCTCGGGAGCCCCGACTTTGTGGAGGGTCCCAAATCCAGCAATCGCCCATCCCATTCATGGCAGCAGCCTGTCTCTGGGCAGGGGCTGACTGGGGCTCCCCGCCAGCCAGAACAGGATGGGGCTGCTCCCACGGGAGCCCCCCAACATGGCATCGCTCCAGGTGTGTCCCCCAGCAGGGACGGAGGTGGGTAGAGGATCCCCTGTTGCAGAGGAGGGTGGCTGGCTGTCCGCTTGCTCCCTCTCTCCTCCCAGTCCCCACCTCCATCACGACATCAAAATGTCTTCAGTGAGGAAAACGCTGCAGAAGCAGCAGCTGGGACTCTCGGGGGGCACTTGTCCCAGGGTGGGTGTCCAGCGGCAGCCGGCAGCCAGCACAGCACCCTGCTATGGCTGTGTCATCCCGCTGCAGGCTCCCCGTCCCTGCAACCTGCTATTTATCAAAAGGGAACATCTGGATTTTTATTTTTTTTTAAACAAAGTTGTGTCCAGATCGACTTTGATGAATTGACATTTTCCAGAGGAAAAATATCTTCCATCGAAGTGTCGTTCCTGGGTGTAGCCGTCCCTTACTGCACCATTTGCAGCCCTCCAGGCACTTCGCGTGAGGCGATGAATAGCTAAAGATGTCCATAAATCTTACCCTGGCCCATAATAAACAAACACGCTCTTATCAAGTATAGAAAAATGCATATTTCATCACTGCTGCCTTAAACGCAACTCGGAATAAATGCTCGCCTTTAATCAGCCATTTCGATATATAAAGGGAGCACAAAAGCTTGGGGGGATGAGGTGCAGAATATGGGCCACAGCTCTTCTAGGCGTCTCTGGGGAGGCAGGGCTGGGGCTGCGCAGGTGAGTCCCCCCCAAAACTGCCCAGAAAATGAACTTTAGTTGGCTTTTCTGTCCAGCCACGCGTTCTCTCCCTTTGTCTTCTCTCCACCGACCAGAGCGGTAGGTATTTTGCTTCAATGCTTAGCTGATACCTGATCTTTCCTCTTGGATGCTGGCCGTTGAATGCAAGCACTTTGATTTGGAAACCAAGATTAAAAAAAGAGAAAAGATTAAAAGGGAGAATTTCGACCAGTGTGTGCAGAGATTATGCGGTGACAGATACGTGTTTCCCCGCACCTGATAAGAACAAGCTGCATTCTGTGACTGGGGATGGCCAGATTTATGATGTTTTTCACTGCTCATCACCTTACTTTCGAGTACCTGCGCTTTGCTGCGCTCCCCGTAATCCAGCACCCGCTGTTGTGACCTTGCTCCCACCACGCTGCCGGGGATGGGTGCTGCCGAGGATGGGTGCTGCCAGGGATGGGTGCTGCCACTGTCACGCAGGCAGCAGGGGCATGGAGAGGAGACACTGTGAAGCCTTGGGGTTTCCTTTCCCCTGAGAATCCACTTGGAAGCGCGGAGGGGTTTTGCATCCCGGTGTGCTGATGGCAGTGCCAGTGGAACTGGTAACAGCGGGGATGGTGGCTGCAGCGCGTGCGGCTGTGCCCAGGGTTCCTGCCTGCCTCTCCTGAGTTCGTCGTCTCCTGCGCGCATGCTTCTATATCCAGGCCCTGGGGAAATAAATTCCCAGGGACAGAGCTGGAATACTGCCCCTTTGCTGAGCTTGTTTGATTCTGGGCTTTGTGGTTCACAGCGTGCAGGTTGGGCGTGGGAGGCTTGGGAGTGTCTCTGCAGTGCTCCCCAGGCAGTGGTCTGGGGTTTTTAGGAGCTGGCAGCAGCTAAGATGGCTCTCGTCATCTCTGTTAAAGCCCTGTGCTGTCACTGTTAGCTGAGCACGGTCCTGCCCGGTGCCCTCGTGTGCTGGCCACAGCAGGGCTGGGCGTTTGACAGGGACCGCAGGAGCACAGCGATGCCAAGCATGTGCGGTCCCAGACGGTGCCAGGACTGCCAGCTGCTGGGACGGGCTCGTGGATGCTCTGTTCTGCCTTTGCCCCTTCCTCTTCCTCCCAGCCGATTTGGAGTCTGGAGACGGCCAGGGCTCCCCTCCCTGCCCACGCTCTGGCTGCCGGCATTGCTTGCGTGGAGTGGAGCATTAGGGAAGTTTAGATTGGTTATTAGGAAAAATTTCTTCACTGAAAGGGTGGTCAAGCACAGGAACGGGCTGCCAAGGGAAGTGGTTGAGTCACCATCCCTGGAGGTATTTAAAAGACCTGTAGATGTGGCACTTACAGACGTGGTTTAGTCCTGAACTTGGCAGTGCTGGGTTAACTGTTGGACTTGATGACCTCTGCGGCATGCAGTCCCTGGGAGCCTTGTAAAGCCGATGGCTGGTGGGGAGCAGGCGGGCTGTGCCGGGTGCTGCGAGGCTGCAGAGATAAACCCTGCGTCCCTGTGAGAGGCAAGGGTGCCCGTCACCCCAGGGTCCGGGTGGCCCTCGGCTCTGCGGGCCGGCTCAGGACACCATGCTGCCTCCACCTGGACTTTGGCGTGACTCAGGTTGTCCAGCCCTGGCAGGCAGCTCCCCAGGCAGCTGCCCGTACTGCCTGCTGCCTCCGGAGCCGTCAGGATGGAGATGCTGTTGTCTCCTTTGAAGCCTCCTGCACTTTAGCAGGAGACGGTTGTGCTTGTCCCAGCCTTGGGTGAGCCCTGGCCGGGCAGCTCAGCCCCGGAGCCTCCCGCTGCAGGCAGCAGTTGCAGGCAGCAGTTGCAGGCAGAGCTGCTGCATCTCACAGCTGGTTCCTCTCCCGCTCACCAGCTCCCTGGGAGCGCTGGCGTGTTGCAGGTGGGCCCAGTGCCCTGAGCTGGTGGCCATGGCCGTGCGTCAGGGTGGAGGGCACGGGCACGTGAAGGGATCGATCCGGGTGGGCAGAGCCGTGCAGCTCTGGGCCCCAGCGCTGGGGCATTTCAAGGGTTTTTTGGAAGCATTTTTGAAGGGGCTGCCCTGGCCTGCAGAGACCTGGGGGCCGTTGGCATGGGGACCCAGGTTCAGCCCTTGCCCTGTGCCACAAATGAGAGGCTGCCCCGCTCCAGCCGTAACGCCAGCAGCCGCCGAGCGGTGGTGGCTCAGCCCTGGTTGAGGTCCAGTGGCAGCAGTTCCTCTGGAGGCACTGGCTGGCTCCAGGAGAGAGAACCGGCCACGAGAGCAAGCAGAGGAGCACTGGCTTTCTGTGCCGGGCACCTCCTTCTCCAGGCATCGCTGCCTGCATGCTTGCCTCCTGCCCCCCCGCCTGCGTGGTGGAGAGGCATTAGGGTCCCCAAAACAGAGGGATGGCGGGTGCTGGGGTGGCATCCACAGTCCCGGCTTGACATGGGCCGTGCCCGGCTCCTCTCGCTTTACCCGGGCTCACTTCTCTCCCGCTTGCTTTGCAGAGACTTGCCAACGCGGCGGAGAAGTTCCAGAAGGCTCACCACTGGCAGGACAACATTCGGGTAAGGCTCCGCGCACCCCGACTGCTCCCACCCCCTTCCCTCCCTGCGGGCCGAGCTCTGTGGAGGCCCCAGCCTCGGGGATGACTCCTGGCACAGGAATCGGTTCCTTGTCCCATCCCCGCTCCCATTCCTCGGCTCTTCCTTCCCTCCTTGCCCACGTTCTCGGCTCCCTCGTGAGCGACCGCTGGCGATGCCATGCTGCTCGGCATGCTGGCGGCCCCGGCACCACCACCTGCCAGCACTAACGACGGCAAATGAAATGATTTTGAGCTCGTTTCCGTTGCACGCTGTAAGGAGAAGGCAGGAGGTGAAGGTCGAGCTGGCAGCTCAACGCTGAGGCTTTGAGGGCCGGGGAGACTCTTACCCCCCCCCCCCAACCTCCACCAGCCGGTGGGTTTGGTGCCAAGCGGGGTCTGGCACGGGGCGACGGCAGCGCCTGCGGTCACGCGCCGGCTCGTCTGCGGCACCTGACAGCGGTTGTGGTGGGGGCTGTTGCTGGGGGAAGGAGCAATCTGGGCTGGGAGAGGGAAGATGTGGGTTTAATGATTGCATTTGACTTTGTAATTCTGGCGGTGATAGCACTCAGCGGGAACCTGAAGGATTCTGCCTGGAAATGATCTCAAATTATAACAATAATACAAAAGGAAGGAAAGATTGTTTTCCTTCTAGTGTAAATGGAGTCTACAATAAAAAAATACTCCTGAGCCACCCAGCTCCTTCCTCCGGGTCGGGCCAGATCCTGCCTGGCCCCAGGGAACCCCCTGCAGTCACCGAGGGGACGGCCCCGCTGCCCGGCCTTGCTGGTGCGTTTTGGGGGGTATTCCTCTGTCTGGAACCGCGATCTGCTCAGGGAGGAGAGGGGATGAGGACCTGGAGCCACATCCCACTCGCACGGACCCTCCTGCTGTTGGTGGCGGGTTTGATGCGGAGGGGAGGAGGCAGGAGGAGCAGAAGAGGAGGCAAGGCGTCAAGCTGCTTGCCTTTTGTTTGCCACCTGGGCGGTGTGGGGTGGACGCTCGTGGCCGGTTCCCGTCCCTGTGGGAGCTGCGTCCTGTAGGCACCCGGGGAGGCTGAGCTCACAAGGGCCTTCCCTTCACGAGCGGACGCAGCCTTGCCGAGGAGAGGTGAGGTGTCCCTGTCCGGCAGGCAGTTGTCACTGGCAGTCACTGAGACCTTTCTGCATGAGAACGCTGCCAAACTACTGTCACCTCTTTCTGGCAGACCGGTGGAGGGGGGTGAGGAGGATAACAAGGTTTGGTGTGGGCACAGGCTGATGCTAGGGCTGGTGCCTGAAGCAAGCCCTGCCTCCGCGCTGCCTGCGGCGCTGGCCCGGCCCGGCCGTGTCCCCAGGGGACACCCCAGGAGACGCCCCAGGGGCATCGTGGCAGTCCCCTGCACCCCGTGCTGGGCTGGCACCCAGGGGTGGATGCCCTCTGGCCGGGGCACGGGCAGGGCGGGCAGAGCTGGAGCAAGGTCCCTGTGTTTTGCCGCAGCCCTCGGTGCTTCTGTTCGTCCCCTGGGCCACGCTGCGGGGGCTCCTGCCGCAGGGCCCCTCCGCACCCCAAGGAGCTCCCTGTCCATCCAGACCCGGCTGCCTTGAGCTGTGAGGGGCTAACAGTTGGGATCCAAAACACGTCGGGAAAGGCTGTAGCGCTGGGGAGCTCTTGGCTCGTTTTCCCATTCACGGCACAAACCTTTCAGAAATCCACTTTCCTAGAAAAAATATTTTTAATAGCACTGTTTGCAACCACTTAATCAAGGTAATTAGGAGCGAGTCACCCAGAAACAATGTGCAGCGATGCGTCACGGCAGAGCTCGCCGCGGCTTTATCAGGACAGCCCAGACCTGGCTGGGACACTTGATGGACTGGCCCGGCTCTGTGCACAGCACCCGGGGCGCTGGCTGGCTGCTCCCCCCTCAGCAGGCAGCCCTTCCAAGCCCTGCCTGCCCCAGCCCTGCCTGCCCCGGCCCTGCCTGCCCCGGCCCTGCCTGCCCTGGCCCTGCCTGCCCCGGCCCTGCCTGCCCTACGTCAGCCCCAGTTCCCGGGCAGAGCAGAGGGATGGAAGGGCTGCCGGACATGGCTCTCAGTGCCGGGGTTGAACGTCCTTTTGCTGTCCTTTGTCTGTAAAATGGCAGGGCACGGTCAGACCCGCGTGCCAGCACCGGCGACACCGGCTCTGCTGCTGCCCTCACCTTGTTGCCGGTGCTGGCACGGGCAGCGGGCAGGGAAGGCGACAGCGCAGCATCCCCAGCAGCTCCTCTCCTCCTTTCCCAGCGAGCGGCTCGTTCCTTCTGGCCACAGCTCTCCCCTCCTCTCCCGGTGCGTCGCGTCCTAACTTCACGCCGGAGTCGATGACGGATTGCAGCGAGCGCGGTTATTTTTGTGTTTCCATCCGAAGGCGCGCTGGCAGATGCTGAGTGTTTGCGCTGCATTAGTGCTAATGGCAGCCCCATTAAACCTCGCTGCAGATGGGTTGCTATGGAAGTCCGGGGGAAAATGAAACAGGAGCAGGAGCCCGAGCGGCTGGGAGGCTGCTGCCAGCAATCGCTCACGATACATCTTTACAAGGAAAGTTTCTTTTTTTCCCTTTTTCTCCCCTTTTTTTTGCCTTTCCCAGCCACACACTGGCTGTGCTGGCCTTCCCAAAGGGGTTGAGTTCCGTTTCCCACCTCGGGAGGGGCTTTGCAAAATGCTTCCCCCTTCCCAAAACGGTCCCCTTGCCCCACACTGTCCTGCCCCATCCCCGCTCCTTGTCCTCGCCCACCCTCAGGCTCCCCCCCACCTCCCGGCCAGGCCAAGCTGGGGCCGTGGCCCCGCGTGTCCCCAGAGCTCCCCTGTACACCGGAGCACTTCCCTTGGCCGAAAGCAGTCTTAGCCCTGGGGTTCCCCATGCAATGGCACCAGGGCACCCCTCATGTTGTCCCTCCAGCTTGTTTCGCCCCGGGGCTGGGTGGCAGGGATGGCGGGACGGCAGGCAGGCTGCAGTTCAGGGCCGTTGTATCACCCCCGGTGATTTTGGAGGGGGGAGAGGCTCTGTCCTTCCCCGCCTGCACAGCAAGGGTCCCTCAGGGATGCACGTCCACCCACCAGCGAAGGCTGGCGGAGCTCCCACCACGGGGCACTGCGACCGCCCGGCACTGCTGCAATAAAATACCGCAAAAAGCTCCCAGTTTGCAGTGGCCCGGCCAACCAGTGTTCCCAGTGAGAAGCTTCTGGCCTCCAGGCTTGCAGCCAGGGCTCTGCAGGGGTTCAGCTCTGCACAGAGCCACGGGCGTCTGTCCCTCAGGGCACGTCAGGGCTGTCCCCCTGCTCTGGGTGTCCCCAGCCGTGTCCCCTGGCCGTGGCAGCGGTGCTGAGCCCACGAACAGACCATCCCCAGCAGCAGATGGAGGTGCCAGGCTGCAATACTGTTTACCAGGTTTCCGTCCTCCGTTTGCCGCCCTGCTCAGGCGAGACACCTGCAAAATGTACCTATAAAAAATGCTGGAAGGTCCTGTGGAGTTTTTTGCGGCCATCCTCTGTATCAATCCTCGCTGCCCATCAGGTATCCCAGCCGGCTCCGTGTTCTCCCATCTCCTCTCCACCCGCATGCTCCACTTTCCTCCAGGGTTTTCCAGTGCCTTAGGTTCTTTTCCACCTCTTCAGCCTCAGCCCAGCACCCTCAGCAGGGGCTTGGGTGTCCGTCCCGCACCCCCACGGTGCGTGGGAGCAGGGGACGCTGTCAGAGGCGCGGGTCTGCGCCACCAGCCGTGAAACGCATCCCAGGGCATCGGCATCACTGCGTGTCGGTCTGCTGGGGCGGCCGGAGCTATTTGTCCCTTTAAGGGACACTCCGACGCTGCGGAGAGCCATCCCCACATTTATGTGCACTTGGCAGGATTATATAAATTGCCTTTAAAAGTTGACTTCTTTATAAGCCATTTTCTGCTTCATAAAATGTTTATTACTGTTGTTTTTCTCCCAGTTCTTCTTCCTCACTGCATTTTCCATTGCTACACTGGGAAGCTCCCCTCTTCCTCCTCCTGCTGCCCCCCTGCCTCCCACCTCTCCCCACCTTTTGGGAGAGGATAGGGGTGTTTGAAGGGTCAGAGCCCAGCAGGCTCTTTCTCCTTGGAAAAAAAAAAAAAAAAGTAGCTATACATTGAGCTGGGGCTGTAAGAGCTGCTGGGGACAGAGTTTAACTGCTGGGCGCAGCACGGGTGGCTTTGGGGTGCGGTGGCATGCGCGGAGGTGGCAGAGGGAGCACGGGCAGCCCCACGCCGCTGCCCCCATCCTTAACCCCCCGCCTGCAAACACACAAGTAAATAACAGAGCCCAGATAATTTCAAGCTCCATTAGAAACAAAACTCTGGGGAAAACCGGATCGCTGTTTGCCAAATGGAGAAGGACAGGAGGAATAACAGAGATTTAGCTCCCGGCCGCCCGAGGAAGGTGAGGGATAAAGCGGGAGGAACGCGGCGGCACAGCCGGATGCCCCTCTGCAGCCGTACGGCCCCAGATGCAGCATCCCTCTGGGCGCGGGGCCCTGCCGACCCGCTGCTCCGTCCGGCGCTGCCGCGGTGCGCCTGGCGCATGCCTGCGGTGGGAGCGGCGGCTGTGCTGTGTCGCGCGTGGGCGCTGGTGGCTGTTCCTGTGGGTTTGCCGCGGCGATGCAGGCAGGGCTTTGTGTTCAAAGCAGCGTTAGAAGGGCGAACGCCAGCTCCTTATCCCCCTTTCTTTTTTCTCCTCCTTTAATTACAGATCCTACTTATCGGCCAAGAACAGAAAGATCGTCGCCGTAACCTTGCACTTGCCCTTGTAGAAGGTTTACCTAAAAAGTTAGAAAATAAAATCAAATACTCTAATTTGCAGTCGTCTTGCCATTTCAAACCCAGTTTTCATTACAGCACAGAAAGTGCATTGAAGCTGTGTTTATAACCCCCTTTTAGATAACAAATCACATTTTCTTTTGGCTGGCGAGTGTGTAGAATTGATATTTTTTTTTTTCAGTTTAATGGGTTTGTGTGTTCAGGAATGATCTCCATCAACTGAGAGTCTTTATTGTGTTTGATATAATGTCAGCTTTCATTACGCTCGGAGAATTACTGTGTTAAAGCACCAACCTTGCTGTAGAGCTGTTCTGGCCGAAAAGCAGAACAAGAAAATCATTCACAAAACCCCCGTGTTGGTGCCGTTCCCTCCTAAAAGCCAAGGATGGGGCTGGAGGGGGCTCCCCTCTCCCCCAGCTCTGCAAGGCAGCGATGGTTCGGTGCGGGGGTTGCTGGCTTTCCTCTTCGTGCTGCTGTCTTGTCCCATTCCTTCCCATCCCATCCCTTCCTGTTCCTCCTATCCCTTCCCATCCCATCCCTTCCTGCTCCTTCCCATCCCATCCCATCCCTTCCTGTTCCTTCCCATCCCATCCCTGCCTGTCCCTTCCCATCCCATCCCTTCCCATCCCATCCCATCCCATGTCTGGCAGGGAGAGGTGGCTGCGTCTCGTTCAAGGCAGCCTCGAAGGAGGGGGAGCGGACAGGAGATGCCATGTAAAGAAGAATAGCTGGTGAGGCGTGATCAGATAAAACATCTTCTTGGGGAGATGAAAAAACTGTTGACGGGTCACTTAAATATTTCCCCAGCTCTGTCAGAGAGGCAGAGGGAGGAAATTGCTTTTTTTAAAAAAAAAGATGCCAAGGCAGATTATGATGACTGTTTCCACCTGCCCTGGATAACGCGTACGGCCTCTGCTGCTGGATAGAATGCGAGGGGACGCAGGATGCGAGGGGACACGCATGGCGAGGGCTGTGGGAGAGCCATGGTCCCCACCAGGCTGGTCCTGGGTCCATCTGACAGCCCGTGGTGGCTGGGGCTAACCCTGAATGGTTTCCTCTTCCTGGGGACTGGGGAAGGATTCCTCCTGATGTGTAGGGACAAGGGTAGCCCAGTAGAAATAAAAAGTTCAGCCCCTACCAGTCGCTGCCGGTGTTTATCCTGATGCCCAGAGCCAGGCGTGGCTGTGATTGCAGCTGGGAATTTCACCCAGGAATTCATCCGGTCCCTTTGGGAGCCTGTTCCTGGCTTTGGCCCTCGCACCGCCCGGGGCCGCTGGTGCAGAAACGCTCTCTGTGCCTTGTTACGCAGCCGCTGCGGGAGAAGGCTGCCGTGCCTCTGGCAGGGCTGGGAGACCTTGGGGTGAGCCCTCACCCGACTGAGACCTCCAGCCCCAGGTGCCAACTGGGACAGACTGGTCGGCATGGACCCATCCCTAGGCACGGCCATCGGCCGGTCCCATCCCGCTCCTCCCGACCCGGGGGGGGCTTGGCAGGGTGGGGATGCGCTGTGTCCCCCTGCTCGTCCCCTGCTGCCACCCGGCCGTAACGCAGACGCGAGGCTGCGGGTGCTGCGTGACGCGCTGCAGGCTATCGTCCATACCAAAGGCGGAACTGTAAGGAAGATGCCCAGAGAAGCTGTGGCTGCCCCATCCCTGGCAGCGTTCAAGGCCAGGCTGGATGGGGCTTTGGGCAACCTGGGCTAGTGGAGGGTGTCCCTGCCCATGGCAGGGGTGGGACTGGATGGGCTGGGAGGTCCCTTCCAACCCAAACCATTCTGTGATTCTGCGATTCTCTGAAAATCTGTTGCTGTTTCTGTGTGCTTAATGGTTCGGGGACGTGAAGAACTCCCTGAATATTTGCTCCCCACTGTAAGTGCTGATGGCAGAGGAAAGAGGTGCTGGTGAGCAGAGCCGCCGAGGCTGTGCGGGCATGCTGGCTCCTCTTTGCTCTCCCCGCCTGCTGAAGTGCCCGTGGGTCTGAGCAGGCACAGATCCCGGTCCCCTGGCTGGACCCCGCATCGGCTGTGGGCTGGACTGCCGGCCCTGCCACCGGCTCCGTTCCGCGGTACTGGCCTGGGATCCAGCTCGTCTTCCCCACCCCTGTCCGAGTTCCTCCTAACTGCCTGGAAGGCAAACTGCCGCAGGATTTGGCTCTTCCAGAGCCAATTAAATCTTGAAAGAGATTTTTTGACTGCAGGGGTCACCCGTGCCGCTCGGAGAAATGAAACCTGCAGCCGGAGAGGGCTGAGATGGACCAAAATCAATGCGGTGCAGCGGGAGCTACCTGCAAAATTGCCCTGAGGAGCCGCAGCATCCCCAGGGCATGAGATCAGCAGGGTGACCCTTACAAGACCACAGCGAGCAATTCTGCAGAGGACAACAGACCCACAGGAGAAGGATTAGCCAGCTTGGGTGATCGTATAGAAAAGCTATAGGGGGAGAGCGAGCCGTGTCCCTGCCAGCCGCGTGCTCTGGCTGGACGGGCTGGAGCAAGGAGCTGATGTGCCACCCGCAGCTCCTTCCGAGGCTTTTCCAGGACGGTGGCAGCTGCGTGCATGACGTGGTTTGATTGCCACCTCATTAGACCAGTGACTCAGAGGTTTGGGCCAGCACCCCTCCGTCCTGGCGTCGCCGGGCTGCAGCGAGGTAGCAGGGCACTGACCTTTCTAACGTGATTTTTAGTTGCTGTAATTATTTTAGGCGAAAAAAGACCTATGTGAATGCTCTTGGAGAAGGCTGTGCGGGGGGTGGCGGGGAGGAGTGCCCCTCACTGTGCAGCCAAGGTTCCCCGTGCCTCTCCTTGTCGTGGGCTTTGGCTCAAACCTGGTCTGCCAGCACGTGGCCAGGAGCGCCCGTGCCGAAGCAGGGTCCTCCCCGAGCTGCTGGCGAGGCTCCGGCTTGCAGCTCTCCAGAAGCTCACAGCCTCGTTTCATTAATTAGCTTTTTGCTTGGCATTTTGGTGTAAAATCGGCAAAAGAGCGGAGCACGGGGCTGTTAAGGAGGGCTCGAGGAGGACAAACAGGTCGCGGGATCCCCGGGGAGACTCTGGCACGCAGCATCCCCAGAGCCCCATCCAGGAGGTCCCACCTGGGACAAGCCCTGGCCGGGGGCTGCCTGGTGACGCCAAACCGCAAGGGTTTGGTGCAGGCACGGTGATTGCTCGGTGGCTTTGCCGAAGAAGCCTGGACGATGGCTTCGGCAGGGTTTGCAGATTAGTCAGCCGGTGCACTGAGCTCCCAAAGCTGTTTCCCCCTCACTTGCACTGAGGCTTTAGGAGACTGAAATAACCCCGTACTTATCCGCTAGCGACACGGCGCTTGCAGCGCGATCACGGCGCTTGCAGTGCGATTACGCAGATGCTGTTTGGCAATTATGGTGCGAGAAAATGGGCAGCAGTTGACACATCATTGAGGAGCAGCAGCCTCCCTTTCAACAAGTGCTTTTTACAGGCTCTTTTGCAAGATACGGGGGCAATGTTTTGCCCTGAAATCCCTCAACATCTTCACCCCCTTGTTTTCTTTATTGGTATTTATTCTGAAAGGCTCTAGAAATATCAGTGCTATTTACACAGCCCGGGTGCTGGCTTTAACGTGGACCAGAGGAGGAGGAAGAGAGGATTACGTGAAGAAGGCAAGCGTGGTTTAAAAAACAAATATTAGGGAGAGGAAATGGTAGGGTCCCATGCTGCCTCCTGGGAGACCCCCGGCATCTGCCTAGAGGGTCTCCGAGGGCTCTGTCTCTCCTTCCTGGAATAAACAGTCACTGGCTCCACCAGCCTCTGGATGCCAGGGACGCAGACGCCCTGCAGCTCCCGCAGGCTCCCTCACTCCCCACAAGCAGCATCAGCGGGATCGTGGCCAGGAGAGCAGAGCTTGGCAGCAGGGCACGTCCTGGGACCAGGGCTGCGGTGACACTGGCCATCCCGCACGTGCCCTCTCACGTGTGCAAACGTCAGCCGCAGCGTGGAGCAGGTCCGGGATCTCGCTCGGCTGTTCCTGGGGTCGTCAGGGCTTGAAAAATTCCGTGGCAAGGGCTCTGTGATCCCTAGGGGAAAAACTGGTGGCAGAGCTGTTGTTCCAGGAGGTCTGCTCCCCGTGCCGTGCCGTGCCGTGGGAGCGCTGGGGCTGGTGAAAGCAGGGCCAGGGGACCAGCTCTCCTCCCCGATCACCACCTCGCCACCCTCTTCCCCACCGCAGGAGCGGGGCCATGGTACGTCAGAGAGGATTTGAGCTTTTTGGAAGAGCCGGTGGAAGATAAAATGAATAACAAAGCACCTTCTGGATGGCTGTTGTTAGTCACACTCACTTCTGATTAAAGATCATTAAACATGAAATTAGCTCGTTTGTGTTACGGGTCTCCTGGGGGTTCCTTTAATTAGGAAGTGCAGATGGCCACGGACCCAGGGAGACGGCAGCGCCGGCGAGGGGCAGGGGGGTGCGTGGGGCCAGGAGTGGCGTGGGGCGGGTATCCAAAGAGAAATTAATTTTTTTTTCCCTTTTCTTGTTGTTGTAAACCCCTCAGCATTTCACAACAAATCACAGATAATTAATAAGTACATTCCCTTAATGACTAGGCTTTTTAATAGCAGAAATTGGAAGATGCTGCGTCGATTTTTTTTTTTTTTCCACTTCCGCCTCTTGGTGCTGCCTTATCACCGCGATTCGAGTCGCAGAGCCCGCGGGAGGGACCAGCCCCTCTGCCCAGGAGGATGCTCAAACTGCCCTTTGCAATCCCTATCCCGGGAGGACATTGGCCACGCTGCCTGCCGGGCTCCCCCGGCCACCGGTGTCCCCAAGAGAGCAGCATCCCCACTCCAGGGGCTTTTCCACCTCTTGGTGGTCTTAACGGCCTGGGGGGCGGCAGCAAACGGCTCTAGGGAGCAGGTTCGTGGCGAGAGGATACCGCCGGCGAGGGGTTAGTGGCTGCCAGCTCCTGGTGGGGCCGGCACGGTGGAGCGAGCAGTGCCAGCTCCCTGGGGACCTGCTCAGTCCTGCCGGTCCTCTTCCTTGGCACGACTCCGTGGTCAGGCTGGGCTGGGTGTCCCAGTGCCACCGGCCACAGCAGGAGCCCACGGCTGGACTGGGTGTCGTGGTGCCACCGGCCCCAGTATGAGCCCACGGCTGGACTGGGCTGGGTGTCATACCACCGGCCCCAGTACAAGCCCAGGGCTGGACTTGGCTGGGTGTCCCGGTGCCACTGGCCCCAGTACAAGCCCACAGCTGGACTGGGCTGGGTGTCCCGGTGCCACCGGCCCCAGTACGAGCCCAGGGCTGGACTTGGCTGGGTGTCCCGGTCCCACCGGCCACAGCAGGAGCCCACGGCTGGACTGGGTGTCGTGGTGCCACCGGCCCCGGCACAAGCAGAGGGGCAGCAGCAGAGCAGGAGTGGGGAGGACAAGGATGCAGTCAGCACCATTAAGATTTTGGTTGGGTTTCTGTTCCGGGCCCAGATCGCTTTCTTCATTAAATAATAACGGCAATAATCATCCCAAAGCGCTGCCTGCGCGTGCGGGGAGGAAGGCTGGTTTGCGCGGCGGCTGCTGACGGCTGATTGAGTGGCAGACATGTTAGCGCCGTGACGGCTGCCGGTGCGCCTGCATCGTGCTCACGTCCCTGCACGCAGAGAAGAGTCTCCGAGTGCCCTTTAATTACCCCTTCTGATGGCACACGAAACGCTGTTGTGACAGCATTGCTGCTCTCCGAATTGCCTCTGTAGGAATTTTATCAGCTGCCTTGCGTCCTGATGCGTGGGGAAGAGGAGTCTGAGCAGACCTTTCTGCCTAAGTAGGCTCTAAATACCCCAAATTAATGACGTGCTCCTCTGCAGAAGCCAGAACGCTCTTCTCCCTGTTTCTGCCACGCAGGGAGGGGAGCTCTGCCGGCTGCGGGGCGGCTGCCTGCCACGCTGCCCGTGCCTGGCTCTCCTGCGGCTCCCGATGCTCGCAGCAGGACCGAGGCATCCCGGGTGCGGGGACACGGTGCAGCCTCGCACCCCGTGGCAGTGCAGAGGCTGCGGTCACACCGGTGGCACCGTCACGTGGCTGGTTGGCTGCGGCAGAGGCTGGATGTTGCCTTGCGCTGCTGCAGCTCCGTGGCAGCCGTGAGCGGAGGGAAGCGTGGCAGGCAGTGGCCGGTCCTTGGAGGGCAGACAAGGGGGATGCGGGGTCCTGGCCGTGTCCCAGGGACAGCACGGGGTGGGCAGGGTTTGGTCCCCAGCGAGGTGGTGGAGGTGCCGAGGGGATGAGGAAGGGGGAGGGAGGGCGGTGATGGGGACCCCTCTGCCATCCCCGTCCCGGTGCTAACTCAGCTTTTCCTTTTCTCTGCAGGAGGAAGACATCGAGTACTACGACTCCAAGGCCGACACTGAATACGTGAGTAGCATCCCTGCTGCACCACCAGCATGGTCACCGCACCGTCCTGGTGCTGAGCCCCTCGCCGGGGCTGTCCCAGCACCGTGCTGAGGGGAACATGGCCCAGCGTTTGCTACAGCCGCTTGCTGTAACGAGGCTCTGCGGTGGGCAGCGAGTGCCCGACGCGCAGCCATCCCCCCCCAGCCAAGCTGCGGTGGCATCTGTCCGCCGGCACCAGGCCCCGCAGCAGCAGGCAGGTGGGCAGGTCGCTCCACTGCCTGCAAAAGTTTCTAAAATTAAAGCTGGCATCTGAAATTCAAATGAAGATCAAACCTTTAATTAGAGACTGAATCTAATTCTCTGCCCCCCTCCCAGCACAGCCGTCCTGTGATTTTTGGCAATCAGTGCTTTAAATACGGAGCCGGCAGCTCCGCTCTCCCGGCACTCCCGAGGGGGCTGGCGTTTGCCGGCTCCTCTGCGTGGTGATGGTGACAGCACTGAGGTGCCGCGCCGTGGGCGCAGGGCACTCCCCCGGCAATGCCCGCTGCCCTGCGGCACCCTGCTTTGCTGGCAGGTGACGGGTCACCCGGCTCCTGCGTTGTGCCATGCCGTGGGATCCTTCCGAAATAGGGGCTCGCCGGGTCGGTGACGCTCTCGGCACGGTGCCGTTGGGGAGCGGGTGCGTTGTGGTGTCTTCGGCCGTGGCCGGGAGCCCCGAGCAGAGCGGGCTGGGGGGTTTGGGGCAGCCCCAGCCAGTGCTGGTGCCCCAGGCACGGTCCTTGCCCCGAAGCAGAGATGGCAGCGGATGTGCCATCAGGGGACGGGTACCGCAGCGGGAGGGGAGGAGCGGCAGCACGTGACGTCGACAGCAAAATGCTTGCAAACCACGTGGCCTCATCCAAAAGTAACGCTCGGGTGACCTCACGGGCCTTCAGAAGGCCCCGTGCAGAGGGGATGGGAGGATCTGGGCTTGACAGGGTCCCGCCAGCTCAGGCGACGTGCCCTGCACCCAGCTCCAGCTCTCCTCTCATCCTGCCTGGGAGGTGACGCCCCAGAGCGGAGTCGGGGGCAGGCTGGCATGGAGGACGGATGCCTTCAAAGCGGAGTTAGTGACAAACCGCCAGTGCCATCATCCCCAGGCGGTGACAGCAGGAGGGCTCCATGGCAGGGGAACCCGGAGCCACGGAGAGTCTGGGAGGTGGGACGGAGAGGTGGGGCAGATGCTGTGACCCACGGGGAGGGCGCTTGCTTCCCCCAGCAGGTCTCCCTGCTCAGCGCTCCGCTCGGTCGGAGCCCGGGATGTCTCCTGTCCCTCCCCAGCCCGGGGGAAGCTGCCAAAGGAGGGAGGGGAGGATGCTGCTCACCGTGGCCACTCCGGAGAGGATGGAGCTAATGGGCTTAAAATACATTAGAGGTGGATTTTGGATAGAAGCGGAGGAAAAACTGGCTGGCGGTCGAGGCTGGAGGACACAACCCAGGGAGGAGGGCAGCTCCCTGCCAGAGCGGCGAGGAGCAGGACTGGTGCCTCCATCAGCCTGGGCAGGGCTTTTGCTGTCACCGCCACGGCGCAGGGGACGGGGGAGCTGGCACGGTGCTCCTGGTGACCATGGGGCTGGGCTCCCTGGTCCCCAGCCCTTCCCCGAGGGAGGCGGCGTGTCATGGGGGAGGAACAGCCCTGCAAATTGGCCACAGCGACTATAGCAAGGAAAATTGGAGTTGTCCTCTTGCCAAGGTTTGTGGGGTTGGCGGGGGTGCTTCCCTGTCGGTGCTGTTGCTGCTTCCCGATGAAATCCCAGCAAATTTAATTCCAGCAAAAATAATGGAGACAAAAGGAGGTGATACTGAAATAAAAAAAGGAGGGAGATGATACCCGAAGGTCTGAATGGAACTAAATAGCGCTCTTTCCATCTTTTCTTTATTTAGCTTCAATTTTTATATTTAAATTGAGCAGGATCTAGCTGAAATGTTCTAGCTGATCTAGCTGAAATAGTTCTGATGGACAATGCCTATTCACCGTAACTGGGGCTTATTCACAAGCCTTACGTCGGCTTTAACTACGGCGAGAAAGAAATGAGCTTCCTATTCATTTTGCTTGCACCTCGGCTCCACTATCTTCCTAAACGGATTTTGGATTTCCTAGTGGTTTCTAACAAATGGGGACATCAGAAAATTTTCCTGGGGGTCCCGAAGGCTCCCAAAATGTTTGCAGAAGCGAAGTTTTCACCTTTCCCTGCTAGCAAGGGCTATGGGGTTTATCGGGGGAGAAGTGTTCAAATCAGCAGACGCTCTCAGTTGGGCGTCACAGGCAGAACAACGCAGAAATAAAGTGATTTTCCATCCTTAGTACCGCCTTTACAGCAGGGGACGATGCTTAAGTCACAACCGAGGCCAAAATCCCTTGGGACGGGCCGTTCTCGGGTGGAAAGCAGCACAGCTCCGTGAGGGTACTCCTCACCCCAAGCTCAGCCCTCCGGCACCCACCCGCCTGCTCGAGGTCCCCGGGGAGGGGTGAGAGGGAAGGGGCTGGGGGGGGGCTCTGTGCCAGCCTCCGGGGCAGGGGGGGCGCAGTGCCGGTCCCAGCCGCGGGCAGGGGCTGCCCACTTGCTGCTCGCCCCGCTTGCTGCTCACCCCGCTCCGGAGATGCAGCGAGGAGAGGGAGGAGGGAAAAAAAGCGCCCCTAAATGTCAGCAGCAGATGAAGGGTGTTGGAAAATTTAATCTTCCAACTTTCTCAACTAATGTGACATTTGGATTTCCTCCCGATAAGCTATCAGCCCCAGAAGTTTCTTTCTTTTGCCTTTTTTCTTTTTTCTTTTTTTTTTTCTCCCTCCTTCTCTCCTCTGGCTGGTAATTTAAAAATAAATGGTCTAGAAAGATCTCTAAACAGTACCTTTGGCAAAGATTAAAAAAAGCGAGGGGGGATAGGGGAGCAGGCTGGCGGGAGAGGCTGATTGTTATTTATAACCTGGGCTGCTATAAAAGCAAGAACGTGGCTGGAGAACACACCGTCTCCCTCCCTGGCATTAAATTGCTGCATTTCAGGAAAGGCTGAGATATTTAAGAAGGAAAAAGGCCCTTTTGCATGGCCCTGGAGTTTCTCAGCCGTGAGCCGGGGGCTGGCATTTATATTCATTATTAGTAGTAATCACGGTGTGTTGATAGAAATATTTTGCTGGCTTTTCCAGACTTAACATGGATGAGTGCCCCTGGAAAATTTAAAAGGATGTGTTGGGATCTCGGTGCAATATATTCTTGATCGGGTGTGTGAGGGGCAGGATGCGGGGTGCAGGGATGCTGTTGGGGTGCTGCGGCTTACAGGAGCTCTGCCGGTGCCGGGGGTACCAGGAGGAGCACCGTGGGGGAAAGCTGCGGCTACCCAGCTTGTCCGGAGCTGCGAAACCCCATCCGGCATCCCGGAGGGGCTGCCCGCACCGCTAGCCGGATCAGCCCTGCGTTTGTCATCGCCGCTGCCATTTAAGCAGTCATCATTAGCGGTGATGGCTCGTTCCCATGGAGATGAGCGATGAACGGGGGTGTCTGCATCCGTGGGAGCTGCCTGGCCGAGGCATCGCTGCTGTGCCAGGTCACGTCCCCGGCTCCATCCGCAGCTCCGAACCCCGTCACGGGTAGGGACCCCCCGATCGTCCTTGTGCCCAGGGGCGGGGTGGCTCCTCAGCCAGCACCAGCCGGGACGCGGCAGAGGGCAGGTACTTGCCGGGAGCGCGGCAGCCGCCGCCAGTAAAGCTGTTGGGTGGTGCCACTGGTGCTCACTGGGTGTTGGGGCATCTCTGGGTTTTGCCCCCTGTCCGTCGTTTTGGGAGACTCAGGAGAACATGTCGTGGCTGGCAACCCAGCTGCTAGGGCACTGGAGGTGGCAAAAGCTCTCGGGGCACGATGGCTTCTTGCCGAAGCCATAAATACGTATAATATTGATATATTGCCGCGGAGTCGATTTCTAATGGCGTGTAGCAAATAATATATTCAAACCGTGGCGTCTGTTTATGTGACGTTGTACATATTGTAACAGATCAGACATAAAATAGATGTTTCAAACTCCTTTTGAAATGCAGTGATGAGAAATGCTGCGAGATCTGGCTAGGGGCCTGCCGAGATGCTCACAGTTAAGCTGGTGTAAATCCAGGAGAACTTGAATCATCTTTTCCTTTGCTCTAATATAAATGGGATGCAAAATTTCTTCCTCTGGCCTTGCTAAGCTGGCTTCTTGTAGCCCCAGCCTAGCACCGAGCTGCTCCCATCCCAGCCTGGGCTGGTGACAGCTTTGCCTGCCTTCATCCGGGTGGAAACGACCCCATTTCAGGGGCCAAATTCAGCCTGACTTTAACAGGAATCACTGGGTCGAGGTCGGGAGATTTATGGATAAAGGATAAACGTAGCTTGGATAACATCAGCTCTTTCCGCAGGTCTGTTTGTCGTATAGGTGTCAGTGATGCATGAAGTGTCCTACGTATAGATAGCTGTATATTTGTCTCCGAGATCTATACATATGCCTCTTTACAGCTACATGAATGAGAGCAGCCAGACAGCGCCGAACCTGGCAGAATACAAATTAGCCCCTCAGAAGCGGGTGATATAACGGAATAATGATAAACAGAGGAGCAGTGATTACATACAGTAGTTCCAGCTCCGGTGAAGTGGGGAATAACCGTGCCGGCGTGGGGGAAATAGGGAGGGTTGGATTTTCCCGGCAGTGGCGGGGGCAGCGGACGGGGTGGACGCGGGCAGGGTGCTCTGCTGGTTTGAGATGGGGAGGGATGGGGAGGTGTCACCAGGACTTTGCTGGGCTCGGAAAAAATGGGATTTAGTGTCAAAGCAGAGGTTTTGGTGTTGTAGGTGCCCTCGGGGCCACGGCTGGATCCCGTCTAAAGCCTGTTTTCAGCAGGTGCCTCTAAATCACTGTCTGGTGCTCAGAGAGGTCGGCAGGGACGAACTATTCTGTGTACAGCCGTGTTCCCCCAGGGACCTGAGCCCCACACTGATGGCAGGTTTGGGGCTGGATCCGCTCTCCGGATAGCCCACGGCACTGCACGCAGCCAGGGTGCCGGCCCTGCCGCGGCATTGCGGCTTTGCAGGCGGTCCAGCAGTCAGGGTTGTGCCTTTTCTCCGGATTTACGTGAAATTGAGAGCGTAATCTGGATTTCAATCTTGGCAACGTGGCTCAGGGGAGGTGGGGACGGTTCCTGCCCACCTCCCGCTTGGCTACTGCGGCTGTAATTGAGTTCAGCATCTTTCTGGACAGCTGGAGCCCCAGCGCCGGGATCGGCTTGGCGGCGTGTTTACACTCGCAATCTATCGGCCGGAATTAAAGCCCAAACCTCGCATATCAATCCTGTTACTCTCCCGAGCTGTGGCGAATGGTTTGGCCACCCCTCGCAATGTCAGGGGAATGTCACCGCCTCGGTGGCCGGCCGGAGCTGGCGCAGGGGAGGTGGCATCTCTCCGCGTCATCCGCGAAGGTGAAACGGGGAGGAGGCCAGGATGGGTGTTAAGGCAGCTTCATAGTTTATTTCCCAAACGCATCATTTTCCTTTAAATATGTGGCTTTTCCCATGAGGAATTCAGATCTTTTGTCCCCCGGGTTTTGTCGAGAGGAGCCTGGCCAGTGGGGGAGCTGCTCACGCTGGGCCATCGAGGACAGCAGGATGGGACCATCCCCTGCGCCTTGTCCCCGCTGGTGCCGGGGTGCTTTGCCGCAGGACAGCGTGGGGCATCCCTCCAGGCGGCCGTCCCCGGCACGGCACCGCACGAGCCCTGCCTGGAGCTGCTCGCGCTTCCAGTCACGTCCGCTGTCGTTTCTCCGGGGCTGATCTCTGCTCCCACAATCAGACGGCCTGACACGGGCTCCGAGATAGGCACTTCCCTCGGGGGGAGGCACAAAGGGGGAGGCACTGAGCTGCTTCCCGAGGGGAATTCGCTCCCTCGCTGGGCGGCCAGATCCACTCCTGCTGTGCCGCACTCACCCCTGCCCCTTTCGCTCCCGCCGCGGGGCCAGATGAAGGTGGCTGGAGCCGTCCTGTGCCCCAGCCGGGGCTTGGCATGTCCCTGCCCCTGTGCCGCCTGTCCCTGCCCGCGGATGGCGCAGGCAGCCCTGCATCTCTGCGCCTCTTCAGCGGGGATGTAGCTCCGGGGGCACCAAGGGCAGGGGCTGCATCCTCCTCCTCCTCCCCACCCTGAGCATCTCCCAGCCGGCTGCAGCCAGCCTTCCCCGGCCGCCGGGCTCATGGCGGGGACACAGCTGCCCAGAGCCAGCACCTTCTCCCGGGTTTCTTTGCTCCCGGCGGGATGGCAGAGGCGATTTCCCCAGCTCTGTAGCAAGGCCACCCCCTTTCGTCCCATCTCCCCACGTAGCCCTGCACCCCGGCTCCGACCCTGTCCCCCTGCCTGCAGCCGCCGGCCGTCCTGCCTGCAGCGGCTCAGCCCGGCCCTGCCTTGCCGGGGGGTTTTACCCCGGTGCCATACTGGCAGCAGGGCCCCGGGAAGGCGAGAGAGCGTGTGCCAGCGTCGGCAGTGGGGAATTCGCCGTCTCTCCACCATAATTAAATATTGTTTGCGTTGCTTATTGACAGAGCGCTAAGCTGCACTCCGTTTTAATTTGTTCTTTGATAGTTGCCTTTTGCTGCTAATTGATTTTCAAGGCTTTTTTTTTTTTTTTCCCCAGTTTGGGGTGGTTTTTTTATCTGATTTAATACCTGCCGTGCTACCAAAGCCAGAGAGGCACGGGTAACCGGCGCTCACCTTCGTGCCCACCCGCTTGCAGCAGGTGCTCCGCTGTGCTGGCACGGGCTGCGGGCCAAATCCAGCACGAGAGGCAGCATTGCTGGTCTCCGTGGGGGGGGACATTTGGTGATGGCCTTTGGGTGGTGGCATTCCCGGCATGCGTCCAGGGCTGGCACCCCCGGGTGACCCCACGTGCTCTGCTCCTTCCCCAGGACGATCCCGATGGAGAAGAGATCGAGAGGGAGAAGTCCAACTCCTTGAAGCTGGAGTTCACCGATGACGCCAACTTCAAGACCAAGGTTAACTATTCGTACGCTGCCGTGCAGATCCCCACGGACATCTACAAAGGCTGTGAGTGCCCCTCCTCACCTGCTCCGCTCTGCGCTGCCAGGCTGGGCTCAGCCACCACCTCTCCTGCTCAGGGTGCTGCAGCCCTGGGGACCGTCACCCCGGGGTGCCCCGGCTGGGTCTCGGTGCTGGGGCATGCAGGCGCCCAGCCGGGTGGGTACTGAGCAGAGTCACCGTGTCACGACAGAGGTGACAACATGTCCCTCCCCGGCGACCCTCAAGATCTGAGCATGGGCCAGAGAGGCAGATTGAGGGCTAGGGGTTATTAGGAAGGGATGGAGAGCAAAGGGGAAATGGCAATTGTGGCACGGGGTAGAGCTCGGCTGTGCCCACGTGTCTGTGATCCTCCCCAGAAAAAAGCCCAGCAAAGCTCAGGGAGGTTCAAAGCGGGAACCAGGGATGATCAGAGGGACCGAGCAGCTCGGTGCAGGAGCAATTATGGAGACGGCAACTCCCTGCTCATAGGAGGGAGCAGGACAGGGCTGGGTGGTGGGACGGGGGAAGCAGGGGTGCTTCCTCGCTGCCTCGGGGCTGCTTGGGGCTGAGGTTATGAAAAGCGAGGAAGAGCAGCTGAAATCCTGCAGGAAGGCAGCGAGGGCGATTGCAGGACAGTGCGATGCCGCCCCGGGGCAGCCCCCGCTGCCGGGAGTGTGCGGGGGGTGTCAGCCCCGTGGCCGTGCCCCTGCGGCTGCCGGAGGGCGCGGGATGCTCCAGAAAGGGGGCCAGGGTCAGTGGGCCAGCCCGGGAGCGGGCAGGGAGGGATGGACGGACAGATGGCTGGATGGACGGATGGGATCGGACGTGCCACACCAGCTTTGCGTCCCCACCGGGAGGTGACACAGTCCCTGAGCTTCCAGAGCTCGCTCCTACCTCGCCCTGCCGCGGTGGCACATGGTGACAGTCGGTCTCCATTTCCCTCTAGTGGCTGCTCTGCACCAAGCTGGGCACCGCTCCGGCTGGAGATCATCCTCCAGCACCCGCGGGCAGTATCCTGCGCCCAGCCCCAGCCCCCGCTGCTGGGGGGCACCCCTCGTCTCCCTGCACCACTCAGGGCACCGCTGTCCCCGCCACCCCCTTGCCTCGGTGGCACTCGCCAAGGGCTCCCAGGTGGTCAGGGCGGTAACAAGGGCTGAGCTCACGTTCCTGCCCTGAGCGGCGCTTTCCTGGTACACGGGCTTGTTACCGGCACAGCCAGTGCTCAGAGCCGCGTCGGTGCGACGATTTCACTGTGGCGGTGGCAGTGGATTAGAAATTTGCAATTAGTTCTATTACCCAGCTAGCGCAGGCCAGGCAGCTAATGGAGCACGGCATGTGAGCGGGGGGCGGCGAGTGGGGTGGGCTGCACGGGATGAAATATTCATTACTCCTCACCCCTGCTTAGCGGCCAACACTGTGGCTGATGCCCTGCCACGGCCACGTAAATCACCCCGCTCGGCCGTGGGACGAGAGCAAATTGGAGATTTACGTGCTCCGGGGACTCAGGGCCGCTCGGAGAGGGATGCTGGAGAGGGGACGGGGCGGTGGGGGTCCCAGGTGGGGAAGGGGGCTGCAGCTACAGGCACAGTGGGGTGTGGGCACAGGGATCAGACTGTGCCCCACCACACTGGGCTGCTCCAAAAAGCCAGGGTCTAGGGCAGGGTGCTCAGCCGCTGCTCCCCAGAGCAGGTTTGGGGTGCAGGCATGGGGCCACCTGTGTGCCCACTCCTGCTGGGGACACCGGCGAGTGTGGCCAGTCCCTGCAGAGCCACGGGCAGGGAGCATCTCCACGGTGGGACCCGGCAGAGAGGCACTATCGCTGCCTGGCACGCTAATTAAACCACTGCAGAGACGCCCTCCGCCGTCACCCCTCGCTACACACACAAATTACATCCTATATGTGTTTTATTTACTGTGCCATTTTTAATTAAATCTGCAATCGCTCGCTGGCAGGGCGGGCCTGGGCTCACCCTGATGGGGACAGGGACAAGATGAGGACAGGGACGGGGATGTCACCGGGGGGGCTGGCAGCTCTGGCCTCAACCAAGGGGACAGGAGCCATCCGGATGACGGCCGCAGCCTCCCGTCCAGCGAGCAAAAGCTCATCACTGTGCACAAGGAGAGCGTAGGGGCTGGGTTTGTGCGCAGGGAGGGTATAGGGGCTGGATTCATGCGCAGGGAGGGTATAGGGGCTGTGTTTGTGTGCGGGGAGGGTGTAGGGGCTGCATTTGGCACAAGCCTGGTGTGGCTGACAGGCCCCAAGGGGCTGGGGGTGCAGGCGGTGCCGAGGCTGTCAGGGACGCGTGGGTGCCCAGCACTGTGCCCGGCCGGGGCCGGCGGCACTGCCCGGGGCTGCTCCCGGCAGGCAGGAGCCTGGCAGCCTGCTCCCAGCCCCTTCTCCCGGGAAAAACCACGTCCCGTGACAGAGCCAAACAAGAAATCATCCTAAGTGCCCAGATAACAGCACTGTGTGCGGGCACGGCACTGAGAAATGGCTGGGGAGATACGGATGGAGTAAATCGTGGTTGGAAGGCACAGCTCCCTGAGGGAAGGAGAAGTCTTCTTCAGCAGTGGTGCTGGGACGGAGGGATCCGGGATTCACCCCGGGTGAAACCTGCCCACGTCCCACCAGCACCTCGGGGCCACGGCGAAGGCTTGAACAGGTGATGACGGAGGGACAAGTGTGGGAGGAAGCATTGGGAGAACTAAATATATTCCTCGAACGCACGCCAGCTCCCCTGCAGCACTGCGCTGGTTGTTCTGCCCGATGCCAAGGAGAGAGGCCGCTCCCGAGAGCTCTTGCACCCCAAAAAAGCATTGAGGGTCCCCCAGGAGGGAGCAGCGCCTGGCCTCGGGGTGCTGCTGGCTGCCCGCTCCTGCCCACAGCAGCACGGCTGGCTCCGCCGTGCCGCGGTCCCGGGCTGCCGGGGGATGCTGGGGGGCTCCCCACGCTTGCCTGGGGCCTGGGGGCACACAGAGTGTTTGGGGTGCCCCGAAGGGCCCGGTGAGCACCGGGAGGTCCCGCTGTCCCTGAGGCAGCCTCCCCGCTGGCTCACCAGCCCCTACCTGCCTCGCCATGCCAGGTCCCGCCTCGTACTCCACCAGCCCCCCCTCGATTAATCACAAGCTGGGGCTGCCAGCAGTTTATCTTTTGCTTTAATAGCTGAATAATTTAAAACTGCTGTTTGCCGGCATCTTAATTGCTTTTGCGTCAGGTGCGGAGGCCAGCAGGAATGCAGAGAGGGGCCCGGGAGGCTCCGTGCAGCCCCACGGGGACGCGGCCCCTCGGTTTCCCAGCTGGTGGCTGTCCCCAGGGAGCGGGGCGTTTGGCCGGGAAGGGGGTGATGATAAGCCGGCTGTCCCCAGCAGTGGCTGTCCCTGCCCCAGAGCCAGGGGACAGGGGACAGGGACAGCGAGCACTCGGGGGAGCCCCGGAGGGTGGCTCTGGGCTCTGGGGACAAGGGACAGCAGGCTGATGGCAGAGCCCCACGGGAGTGAGGGGGCCGTGGGAAAGGCTGATGAGCCCCTGCGGGCTCCTCCATGGGAAGGGACGGAGGGGACACACACCGTTCCCTCCCTGCCACCACCATGGGGACACCGTGGTCCCTGTCACCCCCAGCCCACCCACCTGCCCCGGCTCTGTCTCCCACAGCCACCGTCATCCTCAACGAGCTGAACTGGACGCAGGCGCTGGAGGACGTCTTCATCGAGAACCGGAAGGAGGATCCCTCCCTGCTCTGGCAGGTGTTCGGCAGTGCCACCGGCGTCACCCGCTACTACCCCGGTGCGTGGGGGGGGGCAGCGGGGTGCAGTTGCCGGGGGGGGTGTTGCTGGCCGAAGGCAGCCCAGGCTCTTCTCACTGCGAGGTGTGGGCAAGCATCCCCCAGCACCGGCCCCGGGGGACGTCTGGCACGCGTAGCCGTGCTGTGCCAAAGCCCGGCAGCGTGAGCTCCTGCAGGAGCCTGGGCGTCCCTCTGCCCTGTCCCCCCGCGTCCCCCTGTCCTCCACCCTGGGACAGCCCTGCCTCGCTTACCGGTGCCTTCCCCCCACAGCCACCCCGTGGAGAGCCCCCAATAAGATCGACCTCTACGACGTGCGCAGGCGGCCCTGGTAAGGGGGTGCCGGGTGGGGAGGGGGGTCCCTTGGCCGGCCCTTCCCGGCCGGGAGCAACCGGCTCCCTCCCCTTTCCACGTCACGCATGGCTGGCGTTGGCAAACGCACGCAGTAACGCGGGCAGGGGCATCCGAGCCGCGGCTCCTGGGGAGGCAGAGTCTGGGATGGAGAGAGAAATCCTTGGATACGGATCAAGCGTGGAGAGCCACCCCTCGCCCTGCTTCCCCCGTAGCCGCGGCTGCCGGCGCTCGGTCCCGGCCCAGCATTCCCATCCAAACGGGAACACAACCAGCTCTCGGAAACCGTGAGCTGGGAGCATGGAGAGAAATACCTGCAAGCGGCCGTTTAGCACGCGCAGGGTGAGACGGGATTGAATTGCTTCCCCTTAGCCCAGGTCGAGGTGCTGGCCTGGCAGCGCTAATTACCGTGCTGCCCGTGGGGCTGGGGGACCTGCGGCCCCGTCCTGCCCGCGGTTGCTGCCTAAAAATGCAGGCATGGAGAGGAAAGCGGGCACCTGTGTCCCGGGGGAGCACCCCCTGCCCGTCCCCCTGCCTGCGCCGGGAGCTGCCCCCCTCTCCTTGTCAGGAAATTAATGGCCCTGCTACTATGGTTAATTGGCTTTGATTGCTCCACATTAATTATTAACTGTTCTCCGCCAGGGCATCCGTGCGGGTTATTTGCAGAGTGGGGACTGGCAGCCGTTTTAGGGGGCTGCTGGTGCGTATGGGGGTACCAAGCCCGGCTAGCCCGGTTGCCTGCCCACTAGCCACGCACTCGCCCACCCAGCCATGGAGGAGCAGCAGCATCCTTGGTGCTGGGGGCAGCACGCCCCTGGGGCACCCCTTTGGGGTCCTGCCCTGCCCTCACACCCGGGTCCAGCCGCGGCACACAGCCCTCGCCGCTCGGCTGCCGGGCTCGGCAGGGGCCACGGTGCTGCCTGCAGCCTCGACAGGGCCGCCAGCGCCGCTCGTCTGCCTTCCCCTCCCTTGATGAATGGCACTATTAACCGCAGCCTTCTCCTGCGGAGCCCGGGGCATTAATCTGAGCGGGGCAGCCGGAGATGGATGCACTGCCACAACCCGTTACGGGCAGCATCTTAGTTGGGCTCCACGCAGGCAGCCCAGCCCCGGGCAGCGGGGCAGGCACCGAGCCCCCCGGCCCCCGCCAGCCGGCAGGAAGCCTGCGGGCAGCTGCCTGCCCGTCCTGCACCCCAGCGTGAGGGGGTGCCTCGGGGAGATGCGGCACCCATGCTGGGAGGTCCCCACGTGCCAGCATCCCGCATCCCACCTGGGTAATCACTTGTGATTAGGGAACATCAGGACCTGGGATTAGCGATCAGAGCCTGCCCCTTCCCCAGTCCTCCCCAGTAATGGTAATTGATACTAATAACACACTAATTAATTTGTGTCAGGCCTGATCCTGATCAAGCCAATAATGAGGCACCCTTGGACTTCAGCCACGGCAGGATCAGGCCCCACACGGTGGGACGAGGACGCTGGGCTGTGCCTGGCCGTTGCCCGGATGGCTGCTCAGCACCACGCCGGCTCTGTCCCACGCAGGATGGCACAGTGGGGCCAGGAGCAGGACCGGGTGCTTCAAGGGGCGAGGAAGGGTTCCCTAATTGTTTTCAGGGGGGAGGATTTACGTAGTAGTATTATTTTTCCTCCTCGTAGCTAAAAATAACCTAATCAGCCTGGCCTTTGAAGCTACCAGGGGGGTAAATAGCATCTTAATATGGATGTGTGTGTCAGCATAATCAGCGTGCAGAAAAAGGCCCGCGATGATGGAAGAGTTTAGCATTTAGAGCTCATTAGGCTGATACGGTACCGAGCGGCGGGTCGCTGGCGGTCTACCATGCCGCGCCATGCCACGCCGTGCAGCATCCTTGCCTCTGCTCGCCCACCACCGCCTCGTCCGCGCTCCTCGCCGCGGGGTCACCACAGCTGTGGGTGCACAGGCGCTCTCGACGCGGCTCCCCGGCTGCCTGTGCCCTGGCAGGGCTTTGTTCTTGGGCTGTACCCAGCAGGGTCAGGGTGTGCCCCCAAAATGAGTTGACCCCGCTGACCCCCCTCTGCGCCCCACAGGTACATCCAAGGCGCCTCCTCCCCAAAGGACATGGTCATCATCGTGGACGTGTGAGTACACGGGTGGGGGCCGTGGGCGGGCTGAGCCAGGGCGGGACGGTGGCACAGCTCCCCGGGGTGCCGCTGTCCCACCGGTGGCCCCGGGGAAGCTGCGTGGGACAGCACCGGCGGGGAGCCCCGTGCCCCCTCGCTGCCGAGCCCCCAGCACCCCTCTCTCTTGCCAGGAGTGGCAGTGTGAGCGGCCTCACCCTCAAGCTGATGAAGACATCGGTCTATGAGATGCTGGACACCCTCTCCGATGATGACTACGTCAACGTGGCCTCGGTGAGTGCCATGGGGTGGGCAGCAGGGTGGTGCCCCCCCGGCAGCTCCCAGCCCCCAAGCGTGGGAGCCCTTTGCCCCCAGACCCACCCAGCCAGGGGCTCTGCAGAGTGAGAAATGACGTTGCTCTTAGTTCTTCACCACCCACCTGCGCGTGTGCGAGGAAATGGCTGCTTGGGGCTCGGCTGTGCGGGGTGGCGAACAAAAGCCACCTCCATCGCAGGCTGTTTGGCAGAGGTGCTCCCAGGGCAATCCCGACCAGCCACCTCCTGTCTGTCACCAGCCAGTGACATCATACCCCCTGTGGTGATGTCACCAGCCTGTGACCTCACGCAGCACAGCGGCCGTGCCACCGCATCTGTGCATCGCTGGGCGCCCAGCCCACGCCGGCCCTCCCCTGTCTGGCCACGAGCACGCTGGTGCTAATTAACGTGTCTGGCCCGGCTCCGTTAGCTGGATCGCTGCTCTCTTAATGAATGGCCCCTATTGCCAGCAAATGAAGCCGTAAGCGAGAGGCAGCACCTGCTCCCGCTGCCGGCACGGCACGGCACGCCTGCTTGCACGAGCCCAGGGGTCCTGCAGAAGCAAGAGTGCCGGAAAGCCCTGCGCTGGCAGCACCCGCTGCCGGCACCCGTGCCAGGAGGCTCAGTGCTGGATTTGGCCCAGGCTAAGCCCCAGTCTCAGCGTCGGCCGTCCCCGGGTCGTGGGACACGGGATGCTTCGGCTGTCCCCGGGTCGTGGGACACGGGATGCTCCGGCTGCCTCCTGCCCGTGGGAGCTGAGCGTGGCAGGCGATGCCCACCGAGGGCTGCCTTTGGATCCCCGTCCCCTTTCTGTGACCCGCTCCCCTCCCTTTCACCTCCCAGTTCAACGAGAAGGCGAAGCCGGTGTCGTGCTTCAAGCACCTGGTGCAGGCCAACATCCGCAACAAGAAGGTCTTCAAGGAGGACGTGCAGGGGATGGTGGCCAAGGGCACGACTGACTACAAGGCTGGCTTTGAGTACGCCTTCGACCAGCTGCAGAACGTGAGCTGGGGGCCGGGCTGCGGGCTGGGGGGGGCAGAGTGCACCCTTGGGTGCTGGGGGCGACGGGAGAGCTCTGAGCAACCCAGCTGCTGCCCTGCGCCTGCTTTGGCGTGCAGAGGGCTCCTTGTCCTCCCTTGCAATGCCGGGGGGGACATCCCACCCCCAGCACGCTGTAGCTGAGGCTTCGGTGGAGCCGCTGCCCCTCTGGGTTATTAATATTAAACGTTAGCAGGGCCGGGCACCCAGCCGTGTGCCATGCTGCCGGCAAAATAAAGATGAATGGTGCTATTAGGTGCCGAGCGGCAATAGCCACAACATCGTTTCCAAGCAGACGGCGTCCCTCCCCCTGCCTGTTCACCTGGGCCACCCTCACCCTGGAGAAACAGGGAAAGAGACGGGTCGTGGCCAGCCCTCCTGGCTGCATCCCGCCCAGCACCGCTCGCTCCAGGTCCGGGCTCAGGCGCTGTCTCTCTGCCCCGCAGTCCAACATCACGCGTGCCAACTGCAACAAGATGATCATGATGTTTACGGACGGCGGCGAGGACCGGGTGCAGGACGTCTTTGAGAAGTACAACTGGCCCAATAAGACGGTGAGGGGCGGTGGGGCCGCGTGCCGGGCTGGGGCCGCTCGCCAGGGAGGGACGTGGCTGCTCCAGCTCCATTGCCAGCTTCTGCCTCGTTTGCCTTACCGCCGTCCTCTCTCCCCAACAGCCTGCGCCCGCGCCGAGCACTGCCCTGGTAGTGGGGTGGCTGACGCGCCGGTGACGTTTATAGCCGGCTCCCACCTTGGAGTACGGGAGACGTGGGGCCGGGCACCCCGCAGGCTGCTGGGGATGGGATGGGGCTGGGGGGCTCCCCGAGCGCCTGCCCTGGGGGGAGCACACCCCAGGCGTGGGAGACGGGGCTGCTTGCAGGCAGGAGGGTCCTCATTGCCACCCAGCTCCCCGGGACCTAGAGACCCGTGGGGTGGTGGGATCCTGGGCCGCGCAGGACCCTCAGAGAGCACGGGCCCCTCTGGGTGCAGCGATGCCCCAGCATGCAGACCCCCAGTCCCACCAGGGTAGGTGGCTTGGGCCGATGTGGTGGTGGCGAGGGACAGGACTGGCCGGGGCTGGGCGCAGACAGGGGGGCTCCCTTGCTGCCCACGCAGCTGGTGTTCGCAGGAGCCTTCCTCTGCCCACCTGCGCTCGGCTGCTGGCAGTGTGGCCTGCGTGGCGGAGGGCAATGCCGCGCTGTCCCTCGGGATGCTGCCGTTAGCCAGGAGTGCCGGGTGTGGAAGACCGGGGTGCCCGGCAGACGGCCCTCACCGCCGCACTCTGCCGCAGGTGCGGGTCTTCACCTTCTCCGTTGGGCAGCACAACTACGACGTGACCCCGCTGCAATGGATGGCCTGCGCCAACAAAGGTGAGCGGGGCCGGCACGGGAGGCTGCGGGGTGCTGGGGTCACCCCTTGCACGGGGACTGGCCCTGGCGCTCCGCACATGCTGCTGCTCACAAGGCGCTGGCTGCAATCTTGGAGGGCTGGACAGCAGGATGGGCAGCAGGACAGCCAGACTGCCCGACAGGCAGACGGCTGGCTCTCTAGCTGCCTTTCTCTTTATTTTCCAAGGTTACTACTTTGAAATCCCCTCGATTGGCGCCATCCGCATCAACACACAGGTATGGCGGGGTGCGGGCAGGCAGGCAGCGCTCTTTGCCTGGCAGCCGCAGGCAGAGCCGCCCTCCCGGGGGTGCCCTGCCTGGAGGGGTGCTCAGGCAGCCCCGGACCCCTGCAGCGAGCCCAAAGGCTGGCGGCGAGCGTGGCAGCAAGCCAAGCCCTCAGCCAGGCCTTGCGCTACTGAAATAAGTAATTCAGCTTCTGCAGCTCCCCACGGACCTGCTGCCTTTTGAGTGACTAATTATGAAACATCAGGCGTTAATCAGCGCAGAGCCGAGCCGAGCGCGGGCAGGGCCAGCCTTAGCAGAGCCAGGCGTGTCCGCCCCACGCCCCGTCCCCCTGCCCCTTTTCTGCCCCTTTTCGTTGTTGGATGCACACGAGGTGCCGTGGGGGGCAGGTGACGGGGGGCCCTGAGCGGGACAGCCCCTCGGGGCAGGGCTGGCATGGTGGCACAGGGGCTGCCCCCTCGCCCCGGGGTCTGCCTTGGCAAGGGGAGCCAGGACGAGAGAAACCTGCCTCGGGAGAAGATCCCAAAAGGCCAGCAGCGGCAGCCAGGGAGACAGCAGCGAGGGGGTCCAGGTGCGACAGAGCAAGCCCAGCGCCAGGGACGGTTGGGAGCTATGGGGCTCTGGCTGGAGCTGCCTGGGGAGCCCCCGCCCTGCCCGCACACGGCCGATGGCGAGCAGCGCCTTGTTTGCATCTCGGTAGCCCCGTTTGGTTCCCAGCTGGAGCCGTTACCCCCGGGGTTGGTAGCTGCCAAGCCCCCTCCCCTAGCTCGGCCTGCGGCTGGGGGCTGGCACCGAGCACCCTATTGAATAGTCCCTGGGGTGTGTGTGGGGACAGGGGTGTCACCGGGTTGGAGCAGGGAGGCACCCGGCTCCCCTGTCGTGCTTTCCTCTGCCCTGTGTCCCTGCAGGAGTACCTGGACGTGCTGGGCAGACCCATGGTCCTGGCTGGGAACCGAGCCAAGCAGGTTCAGTGGACCAATGTCTACCAGGATGCCTTGGTAAGGACCTCCAGCCCCGGGGCGCGGGTGGGGACACTGGCCCCGGGGTCCCACACAGCCCTGGGGTGCAGGTGGGGATCCGCAGCTCCAGGGTCCCGCACTGCACATGCCCCCACCTCCCTTGCCATGGGGGTAACCCCCTTCTGCTGCCCACCCCCAGCTCTGGGTCCCGGGGCCAGCGAGGGGCCATGGGACACCCTCCTGTGCTTGTACAGGGGCTCGGTCTGGTGGTGACGGGAACGCTGCCGGTGTTCAACCTGACAGAGGACAGCAGTGACAGGAAGGTAGGAGATGTGGCTGCCACCGCCCTGGCTGCACTGGGACTCCCTGTGCGGGGCCGTGGCAGGGTGGGGAGGGTGCCCCAACACTGGTGCATGGGTGCAGGGGGGAGACTGACAATACATGATGCACTGGCACCCCTGGGGTGCTGCCTGCTCTGCGCCCCCTCTCTGGGGTGAGACCCGGGGTGACCATTGTCCCCAGGACCCAAAATGGCCTTGGCCAGCTCTCCCGGTTCAACAGGGACAACTGGCAGCTGCAAGTCCCTGGGTGGTGCAGTGTCCCATGGGGGGCTGCTGGGGTCTGGCACGTCCCACCCTGTGCCCCTGCGGTGTCCAGATCCAACCCACACATCCCCAGAGGCAGAGGAGGTCCATCCCCCTGGTTCCCTGTCCCCATCAGCGGCAGGTGACAGCCCTGCTCCCACCCGCCTCCCTCCCTGCGCTTCCTTCCAGAACCAGCTCATCCTGGGCGTGATGGGGATCGACGTGGCTCTCAACGACATCAAGAGGCTGACGCCGCGATACAACGTGCGTGGGGGCCCCTTCCCCTCCGTCCCTGCCCTGTGCTGCCCGAGCCTGGCATGGGAGCCCGCTGCGGGGAGCCCCGAGCTGTGCCCCCCCCCAGCACCTCCATCTCACCTCTGGCAGCGCTGGCAGTAGCAGGGTGCAGAAGCCATGATTGCAGGCAGGGACTGGGGCGGGCAGGCAGGTGGGCAGGCAGGGATCAGAGCTGGGTGGTGCCTTGGAACCCGGAGCAGAGCTGAAACCATTGCAGGGTCAGCGGGGAATAAACCTTACCAGCCTGGGGAAAGGGGCAGCGGGCAAAATCCAGAGCCGAGGTGGGAGATGCTGTTGGCCCGAGAATAGAAACAGATGGATAGAAAAGGCTGAGCCCCGGGGGTGGCGTGGGGCGAGCTCTGCCTGCAGTGGTGAGGGCGATCACACCGGCGCGGCACGCCGCAGAGCCGCCTGCCTGGCCTCAGCTTCCCTCCTGTCCTCCCGCAGCTGGGAGCAAACGGTTACGTCTTCGCCATCGACCTGAACGGCTACGTCCTGCTGCACCCCAACCTGCAGCCCCAGGTGAGGAGGGGCCCGTCGGGGTGGCAGCAGCGGGGACTAGCCAGGCCCTGTGGGACACGTGGCTTCCCAGGGTCATTAGACGCTAATTTGGGAATTGTGATGAGTTTGTCCGGACTCGGCGGCAGCTGCGGGAGCCCTGAGCCCTTCCCCGGCTCTCCCTTTCTGCCTGCAGATCATCAATTTCCGCGAGCCAGTGACACTGGACTTCCTGGATGCTGAGCTGGAGGACGAGAACAAGGAGGAGGTGGGCAGACCTGGGGGCAGCTCTGGGGGTACAGGCTGGCCCCCCTGATCTGCAGTTGCAAAGGGCACTCAGCCCCTCCAGCCCGCCCTGGGCAGCACCTCATCTGAAGCGCCCCGGCACAGCTCCCGCGGGGACGGGAGCCGGGTCACTGTCCCCTGGGTGCCAGCCTGGCTCTGCCTGCCCCGCACTCCCCAGCCTCCCTCCCTGCCTGCCCCGGAGCCCCCCCGGGCTGCTCACCCCTGCACCCCCCGGGACCCCAGTGCCACCCTGCTGGGTGGGTGCCTGTGGGTGCCTGGCCGGGCTCTGTGGCCCTCAGTCGCCTCCTCTGTGTCCCCCAGATCCGGAGAAGCATGATTGATGGGAACGACGGGCAGAGGTTCATCAAGACCCTCATCAAGTCCCTGGATGAGGTAAGGCTGCAGGGGAAGGGGGTCATGGCCAAAACCGCTGCCGTGCTGAGCACCCAACCCCGGTGGCGGGGAGTGAGGGGCCGTGTCTGGCACCAGGCTCGGAGCTGGGGTCCCGTGCCACCGTGCTGGCAGGATCCCGGCGCCGCGGAGGCCTGACTGGTTCCCTCTGAACCGCAGCAATACATCGACGAGGTATTCAGGACCTACACATGGGCCCCCATCAAAAGCACCAACTACAGGTGAGCGGCGCTGCCAGCGCACCCCATTTGCCCGGCATCGGCCGGACCCCCACCAGCACGGGGCTGCGGTCTCGTGCCTGCAGCTCGGGAGGTCCCGGAGGCCACCAGGAACGTGTCCCGTGGGCTGCAGCATTGCAAACATGCCGTCGGGTTGTTGCATGCAGCCAGGGACACTCCCAAAAGTGCTGCCCGCCGGTATTCGGCACTGCTGGCCGTGGTCCCCGGGGCTCAGGACGAGCGCTGCAGGGCTGGCGTGCAAGGTGCCAGACAAGGGACAGCCGTGCCACCGCCTGCCTGCACAACCGGGGGCTTTCACAGGTCTCTGCCTGCTGTGGGGTGGGTGACGGTGACGCGCGCCCGCCCTGCAGCATAAGCAGCTGCTGAGAAGGGGAAGGACTGCATTTGTTGCCCAGTTTGCACCAGTTTGGACCAGCAGATGCGTAAAAAAGACCCCGGCGTCATCATGTCTGTGCTGTCCAACTGATGCTGTCTTCGTCCTGCGAGGAGCCGCGTGGTCCCCTCGCCGTACCCTCCTCCTCCTCACCACCCGGCTCAGGAGGGGCCAGCAAGGGTCACGGCCACCTCCCAGAGCTGCCAGGTGTCCCCCACACAGCTCCGGTCCTGTCCCCCACCGTGGCACCCCTTCTGAGCCAAGCAGCGCTGTTGGGGAGGGGACAATGACACGGGGTGACACAGCTGGGGCTGGGGCTGCGGGTGGATCTGTAGGGCAGAAGGTGCTGCCAGGGTCCCTGCGCTCCCGTGGCTCCGTGGCAGGGATCTTCCCCGGGGTTCCCTGGGGCACCATCAGCACAGGGTGCCACCCTCCTGTTGCACGAGTGGTTTGGGGTGCCACCACCTCTGTCATGCTTTTTGGAGTGCCGCCACCTCGGCCACGTTTGCTGGGGCGCTCAGCCCGGCTGCCGGGTGCGAATGGGACTGGCTGGAGGGGTGGCCTGGGGGACAAGTCCAGGTCCCGGTGGCTCAGGTGCACGCGTGACATCGGATGAGAGTCAGGGAGGCAGCCCCCACCCGCCGGCCCTCGCTTATCCCAGGCCAGTGCCTGGCACAAACACTGTCACCAAAGGCCACCAGCTGCTGCAGCTGGCGCCCAGGAGCCCGGCTCCTTCCAGCAGCGCGTCCCGTGGGTTCGGCAGCCCCGGCACCACCCCCTGCCCCCTCCTTTCCCACCCCCATCCTGCGCCCCACGTGCCAGACCCCTGGCTGGTGGAGCCCTCTCCTTCCTGGCTCACCAGTAGCTGGTGCCTCCGTAATGGTTGTCTCGGTGTCCCCTCGCTGGGAAGGTTTTGTCCCTTCTTTCGAGGGCTGTGTCTCTTCCTGCCTTCCTCCCTTACAGGGACGGCACGTCCCTCTTCCCCGTGCACCTCCCTTGGTTCCCAGGCAGGTGTGTCCTGCCCATCTCAGCCCTGGCTGGACAGGCTTGCCACCTCCTCTGCTCGGGGGTGTCCCCGGGATGGCCCTGGGTGCCACCAAGATGGCCCTACACGACCCAGGACAGCCCTGGGTGCTCTGGGGCTGAGCCTGGGTGCCACCAGGATGGCCCCGAGTGCTCCAAGGATAGTCCTGGGTGCCACCAGGATGACCCTGGCTGCTTTGGGGACAACCCTAGGTGCCACCAGGATGACCATGGGCCAGGGCCAGGTGCTGCTGAGGTGTGCCAGGCAGGGGCTGGGGTCCGGCCAAGGGCTCTGAGTGGGTGTAAAGCCTTACACCGCCTGACTCTTCTCCCCCTCCGCAGCCTGGGGCTGGTTCTGCCTCCCTACAGCACCTACTACATCCAGGCCAACCTCAGCGACCAGATCCTGCAAGTGAAGTGTAAGTAGCCCCCGGCTTTCCCCACCGCCCTCTCGCACTCCCGCTCGCCCCCACACCGGCCCGCGGCTGTCGGGGGGAGAAACACGAAGCAAAAACTTGCAAAAAGAGATAGGGATCGCTATGAGAGGAAAAAAAAAAAAAAAAAAATTAAAAATAAGATGCGAGTAGAGGTGAACGCACAGAGGGAAAGGAGCTGCCTGCCTGGGGTGCCCCGGGGTGCCAGGGTTTGGTCCTTATGCTTTGCACCCCAAAACCCAAGCCCCAGGCTGCAGGCAGGCGCTGCCCGTTGCAGGCAGGGGCTGCACCACTGCCTGTTCGCCTCCTGGGGACGAGGGAGGACACTGGAGCAGCCAGTTATTTTGCAAGCCCGGGAAAGTTTGCATGGTTCTCTTTAATTTCCTTTGGTTTATTATGATTCTTTGGTTTCGGTTTAAGCCATTTCTTCTTCTTTTTATGAGTTTGGTTTTGGTTGGTTTCAGTTTCCGTTTGGAATTAATCTGTGTACGTGTGTGTTAGCCTGGCCCCCCCCTTTCTCTCTCTTTCTCTCTCCCCCTGACCCCCAAGCCTTTTTCCCACCGCAGGTCCACGCTGCTCCCAGGGACCCTCTCCCCCGTGGGAGAACCGGACCCTTCCCCTCTCCCCTCCAGTTCCCCCCGTTTCTCCCCCTCGGCCGCCCCGGCGGCTCATCCCCAGCCCCGCTCCGGATCCGGCCCCTGCCGCCCCCTCCATCCGTCGGCAGGAGCCCCGCGTCCCTGCGGGGATGCCGCCAGGCTGCCCCTGTCCCCGGGAGGGGGGACCCCCCGTGTCCTCCCCGGCTCTGCCCACCGTGCCGTGCATGCCCCCTAACTCAGTGAGGCCATTTTGATATCAAGACTGTTGCAACTGTTTGCTACTGACTCTCATTTTCCTTTGGAGTATTGAATATATATATATATATATTTCTCTAGTTATATCTTTGCATTATTTTTTTTATTCTTATTTCACCGTGGCCTTTTCTTTTCCTTTCGTTACTGGGTTTTTCTTTCTTTTTCTTTTTTCATGTCGTTTTTTGCAAGAGGTTTCCTTTTGGTATGATTATGATACACAATATTTTTATTCAAACGGCGATTGAATAAAATATTGTTTGTGCCCCCCTTCCCCCTTTCCACCCAACCCCCTTTTTTTTTGTTTGTTGTTTTTTTGTTTGTTGTTTTTCTTGCTTTCTCTCTATGGTGGATTCACACAGTACCAAACATCAAAATGAAGGGCAAGTATTTTCAGTCTCAGACCACTCACCTTCACCACCCCGTCCCCTGCCCCGTGTCCAGTCCCCCCCCCAGCCCCCCTGCTTGCCCATCTCCCTGCCCGTTTGCCACGCCGAACCTGCAAACCGCCACCAACTCGCCCTTCCTCCCTCCTCCTCCTTCTCCTCCTCTCCTCCAGTTCCCCCTTTATTTGAAAGCAACATGTCTTGTTCTGTCCATGAGAGCTTTGTCACGACGATCCCCCACTCCCTTCCCGCGCATCGCTCCCAAACCTGGTTTGATATTGTTCAAGAGCCAATCTTGTATGAAACTCTGCCGGTTTCGATCCACGAGGTTTTTCGTAGCTAGTTTGGTACCCCACTCTTCTCCCCCCACCCCTCTTCTCGCTCCTCTCCCCCCGCTCGCCCTCCTCTGGCTCCTTCTCCCCCCCGCCCCCATCCCGGCTCCTTTGCTTCCTCCCTCCCCAAGACAACTCAACCTGAAAGGGATAGGGCTGTGCAGGGAGCGGGGGGCTGCGGGGGGGCACCCAGAGGTGGCAGGGACAGAGGGCGGGTGAGGGACCCAGTCCGCCGCCGCCGTCGCCCTCTGGGACAGGCTTTTTTGGGGAAGCCCCCCAAGCACAACCGAGGTGGGGATGGGACCACCGGGGCCATGCCACCCCGCTGCATGGGGGACGGCGAGCCTGGCCTCGAGGGGGGGGGACGTGGGCTGGCCAAGCCTTGGCACACCACACTGCCTGCCCCCACGGCCGCTCGGTGCCGTCCCCGGGGCCCAGCATGGCATGAGGCCCCTGGCAGCCGCAGTGGCCCAGCGCCGTCCGTGCCCCCCGGGAGCAGCCGAGCTTGAACCCAAAGCCCCACCAAGGCAGGCGGGGGGGTGCTGGGGCCGGTACCCCCCCTGTGGCGGAGCGGGACGTCGCCTGTGCGACCCAGGGCAGAATTTGGCCCACGTCCCCACAATGCCCGGCCGCTTGCCGGAGCAGGAGGGGACCCGTGGGGCCGGACCCACAGCTCCCACGCAGCCCCACGGCGGGCCAGGGGACACCCCGGCATGCAGAGTCCCTGGGGGACCCGCCACCACGCTCCCTCCCGCACGCGCCCCGCACGGCACCCCGCACGCGGCGCCCGCCGGCAGCCTGCCCGGCACCACCCGCTCCCCGGCACAGGCAGGGGGACGGCTGCGGGGGGCACGGCAGCGCAGGGGGGGGACGGGGTGGGGAACGGGGCCAGGCGGGCAGGACAGCGGGGAGGTGGAAGTGTCACCCTCAGCCCTGTTCTATCAGCTTTGAGTTGCCTCCTCCCGGCGCCCCTGCGATGGCAATGCTGATGGACCAAGTACGAGTGTTTTGTACTCCTCTCCTCCTCCTCCTCCTCTTCCTCTCATCGGCTTGTACCCAGCCCCTGCCTACAGCCCTCGGAGAGCAACAGTCCAACCTCTGGCTGTACCGTGCAATGCACCGGGGGCTGGCGGGAGGGCGACGGGGTGGCGGTGCCCGCTGGGGGGGGCCGGTGGCCCGGGCGTGTCCCGTAGCACCCCCGCACGCACCCCCTAACCCCATTCGCCCCCGCGAGCTGAACCCCGCATCTGCTGCCCCTCTGCCAGGGGGGTCCTCGAGAGGCACCCCAAACCCTGCTGGGCTGCGACCCCCCCCCCTTAAAGCAGAGCGAGGCGCCGGGCTGGAGGGCAAGCGTGGGCCCCCATCCCCGTTGGGGTCCCACCGCCCTGGGGAGGGAGGGGGCCGGCGGGGGCCGGCGGCAGAGCCCGGCAGCGCATTGCACGGCACTTTGCTGGGCAGGGAGCCTCTGGTTGGACTGTCCTCGGCAAGGTTCCCCGTTTGGCCATGTCGATGCCTGAAAACTCCTCTTTTTTTTTCCCCCCCTCAACAACCGAGTGTTTTGGTGATCCTCCTCCGGCCAGGAGCGCAGCATGCGGTTCCCTGCCCTCGCCCACCACCCCCCCGAGAGAGAGACGCCCCCACGCCCTCCCAGACATGCATATATATACATGTGCGCACATATATATATGTGTGTGTGTCTCTGTGTGTCCCTGCGTACACGCCGCCGGCCGCGCGTACGCAACCACCTTCAGCCCGCGACCGAGCAAATTCGAGCCGAGGTGGGCAAACCTCTCCCGATTTGGCTATGACTTTCCTTCCCGTGCGGTGCCAGCGACAGCAGAACGGCCTTTTCCTTCCTCTCTTGTTACCAAGAGCAGCAAATACCTTTTTTTTTTTGTTCCCTCCCCTCTCTCTCTGTCCGTCTCTCTCCCTCCTGGCCCCTGGCGTCCCCGTCCCCCCTCCCCGCCGGATAACCTTCCCTTTCTGTTGCAGATTTTGAATACCTGCTGCCCAACAGCTTTGAGTCGGAGGGACATGTGTTCATTGCTCCCAGGTAGCTTTGCGTGTGCGCTTGCCGAGGTGTGCATCCGCCCCGGCCCCGCTGCCGACCCCCCCCCCCCCCATTGCCCCCCATCCTTGCCTCATCGTGCCTTGTCCCCCCTCCCCGTCCCCTGTCGCTGTGTGTGTCGTGTGCCCGCTCGGTCAGGGGTGGCTGTCGCCGGGACCCCGGCCCCGCTCCGCCACCCGGTTGCATCCAGCACGGTATATATGCACCCGGTGCGGCCCGACCTCTGCGTGTGCATATATAGGTATAGTTTCTGAAAATGCCCCCGCTGAGCGAGGGGCCGGCGGCGGCATCATACAGTCGTGCTGGCTGCGGGGGGTAGGGAGGGGGAAGGGGAGGTTTGGGCTCAAATCTGGGACGCCCAGGGGGTTTGGGGAGGCTGCCGGACGCAGGCTGCGGACAGGCACGCAAGGACAGCGTAGCGGCCCCTGGACAGACGGACGTGTCCCCTCCCCTGGGCCGTGCTCCCCAGTCTTGTCACCTCGGCTGTCCCTTGGCAGGGACAGCTCTGCCGGCACCCTGCCCTTCCCGTGGCTGCAGCGCAACCTCTGCCCAGCCCTAATTGCCATTAGCAGCTGATCACCTGTGTCCTTAGATGCTGTCACAAGGGTAAACACCCCGGGAGGAGATGCTTTGTCATTGCAGTTCTTGGGGACTGCAGCAGGTCAAGGCTGCAGCACAGCCGCCCGTGCCACCCGCGGGTACCCCCTGTCCTCCCTGCCTGCAGCACTCATCGCTTAGTTACACTAATTCTGGGTAAACCAGCCCAAAACGTGGAGTTACCGTGCAGCCCCGGCTTTTCAGGGGGGTCTCGGTCCCCAGGCAATGCACGGGGCGGCAGGGCTGAGGTCGGGCAAACGTGGGAGCCAAAGCAAAGTATTAATGAGAAACAGAAAAACCCCATTGTTAAAAAATTGGCTCGTAAATGTGCTAAGGGGGTCGATGTGGAGGTGATGTCCGAACGCGAGGCCCAAGGAGCGGCTCTGCCCCCCACCTGCCCCGCTCAGGCTGCGGTGACAGGGTCAGTGTCCAGCGTGGGGCTGTGTGGCCGGTGCAGCTGGAGAGAAAAGGGGGGGTTTGAAAATCGAGGTGAGTCTTTCGGTGCCCCCCAAAGCGGCTCTGTGAGCACCCTCCGGGCGGTGGGTGCCAGCCCGGTGCAAGCGGGCGGCAGGGAGGAGCTGCGTGCCCAGGGAGGGGGCCTGGCACCCAGGGCGACTGTATGATCTGCTGTCGGTGCTGCCGTGCCCACGGGCCACTGGAAATTTTCAGAAACCGTATATCCCCCGTCCCCCGTGGGTGTGTGAGTACCTGTATCTGTGCGTGTCGGTGTAGATATTTAGGTGGCTGCTCCCCCCAAGCAGGGGGTGGGGGGCCGGGACGGGCTGGCCGGGATGCCCCAGCTTTATCGGCTGCCCTGTGGGCACGCTCCCTGCCACCCTCTGCTTTGGCATTTGTCCTCTTAACGAGGTTTTTGGCAGAGTCAGGAGCTTGGCGGAAGGGATGTGAGCAGGGGGAGCCCCGAGCCCCCCGGCACCGCCTGCAGCTGAGGCAGGGAGGCTCTCGGCACCCCAGGGCAGCACTGACCCACGCTGGCTGGTTAGAGCCTGGCGGTGACCGACGGGGTTACGGCCGTCCCTGGCATCGGCGGGGCCGGGGTTCTGCGCTCAGGATGCTCCCAGACCAGAGTGGGGGACGTGGCACCCCCCACGGTACCCGTGCCAGGAGGGGCTCGAGGCCAGCGATGCCTGTGGGCAAGCGCCCGCCTCCGCCAGCCGGGCCTCACCCAGCACCTAACTATCTACGCAGAGGGTACAGATATGGCTGCGGGGTGCCGCTGGCGCAGCCGCAGGGGGTCCCAAGGCAAACCCCCGCCCACACCCACAGCGGAGCCCCCGCTCCCCGGGGTGCCGCAGGGGCAGGGCAGGGTGGGCACGGCGGCACCCGCCTGGCCCCGCAGGTAAGTACGGTGGCAGAGGCGCCCGGTCCCACCAGTAACCCCATCAGTAGCCCCACCAGTACGGGGAGAGCCGGGCTCAGCGCTGCACCGCTCTGGACTAACTGGGAACCATCAAACCCGGCCCTGGCAGAGGTGATGGCACCTCGGTGCCCGTGGCAGTGACAGACCCGGTGGCCGGTGTGACGGCCGAGCCGGCGGCGCTGCAGGCGGCAGAGGGCTGGGTGCCGGGCAGTCCACAGAGATGCCCACAGCCGGCTGTCCCGGCGGGGTGACACTCACGGGAGCGGTGGCATGTCACCACCGCCACGTTCCCCGGCAAGCCCGGGTGCTGGCAGCACGGCCAGCGCCTGGCCCGCCGTCCCCAGGGGAGAACTGACCTTGCCTTTTCCATCCTCGCGAACAACAAACCTTGTCCCTCAAACCCCAGAGAGTATTGCAAAGACCTCGACTTGTCGGATAACAACACCGAGTTCCTGGAAAACTTTATTGCCCTCATGGAAAAGGTGACCCCAGACTCCAAGCAGTGTGAGTAGCTGGGGATGACTGGGGCGGGGGGGCTGGCAGCAGGGTTTGGGGGGTACGGGGACACACAGGGAGACAGGGCAGGGGGTGAACCGTCCCAGGTTGGCGTCCTGGGAGCAGTGCCGGGCAGGGGGTGACCCCCGCAGGGCTGGCTCTCACTTCCTCCTCTTCCTCCTCCTCTCCATCTTCCTCCCAAGGTGACAACTTCCTCCTGCACAACCTGATCCTGGACACGGGCATCACGCAGCAGCTGGTAGAGCGGGTCTGGAAGGACCAGGACCTCAACACGTAGGTGGGGGCGAGGTGGCCTGGGACAGGCAGCGCTGGCTGGGGACAGAGGGGGATCGGGGGGCTGAGACGGGCTATGGGGACGGGACAGGGGCAAAGCAAAACCTGGCTGATGCGCGGCGTGCCTGGCCCCTCTCCTTGCAGGTACAGCCTCCTGGCTGTCTTCGCAGCCACCAACGGCGGCATCACCCGTGTCTTCCCTAACAAGTGAGTGTCCGGGGGGGGGGGGGTGCACGCATGCCTGGCCCCGTGCGGTGACACGTCTGCTCCTGTGGGGCCATCTCCGGTGGGACTGGAGCTGAGTGACAGCCGTGGCCGTGACTGCTCGCCCCCAGGGCTGCGGACGACTGGGAGGAGGAACCAGAGCCCTTCAATGCCAGCTTCTACCGGAGGAGCCTGGACAACAAGGGCTACATCTTCAAGCCACCCTACCGGGACGGTGGGTACCAGCTGAGGGTGGCAGGGGGTGGCACAGGCTGCCGCTGTCCCCACGTGTCCCTCATGCCACCCCTGCCATCCGCAGCCGGCTACCGGGGGCTGGACCTGGAGAACAACACCATTGGGATCCTGGTGAGCACCGCCGTGGAGCTCAGCATCGGGGGGAAGACGCTGAAGCCGGCAGGTAGGCAGGGGGCTGGGTGCCCTGCCGCCAGGCTGGGGCTTCCCCATCATCCCCCCCGCGCTGGGGCTCACCCCATCTCCCCACTGCCCCAGTGGTGGGGGTGAAGCTGGACCTGGAGGCCTGGGCTGAGAAGTTCAAAGTGCTGGCGAGCAACCGGACAGACCGCGACCAGCTGGGCGCCCGCCGGGTACGTCCCCTGGGACGGTGCGGGGGCAGCCGCAGGGACAGGGAGGGAGCTCCGCTCAGCGGGGACGCGGCTGGGGAGCACTGCCAGGACACGGTGCCCGTGGCCCCCCTGGGCTTGTACCTGCAGCACAGCCCTGCCCGTCCCCCTGCTCCAGGCTCCCGTCCCCATCCCCTGCAGACGCTGCCCCTCATGTCCCCTCCCAGGAGGACGGCACTGTGGGGGAAGGCAATCCTGCTAACTTGTCCCTCTGCCCCCATTTCGGTTGACAGTGTGACCCCTCGACCAGCTGTGAGATGGACTGTGAGGCCAACAACAAGGTGGGTGGTAGGCAGGGTGGGGTCAGCGGGGGACGGCAGGCAGGGCAGGCAGGGGATGGCTGGGAGGGCTCCCCGTCCCCTGCCCGCCCTGCCCGTGCTGTCCAGGCGAGCGTGCCCACCCTGTCCCCCTGCCACTCCCGGCGCTCAGCCAGCCCCCGACACCCCTTGCAGGGACGAAACCCCAGGGGTTGCCCCCTGGACCATCCCCCGAGGGGGCCGTTAAACCCCCCAGGATGGGTGGCGGTTCCTGCTCCCTGCACCCAGCGCGGGTGCTCCCGGCACCGAGATGCTCCTGAGCGGTCCCCAGGCTTGGGGACGCCATGCTGGCCCCCCTGCCCGACTGCCCATCACCCCCCTGCTCCGCCTGTCCTGCCTTGCCCTGGGCACAGCTAGGGCGTGAGTGACGCTGCCCTCCTTCCCCAGGACCTCATCTGTGTCCTCATCGATGACGGGGGCTTCCTGGTGCTCTCCAACCAGGAGGAACACTGGTACCAGGTGAGTGGTGCCCACGTGGCAGCTCTTCCTCGGCGCAGGATGCCAGGGGGGAGCTGAGACCTCTGAGCTCGTGTCACGGGTGGTGTGACACAGCCCCGCTCGAGTCCCCGCCGGGGGAGACCATGGCAAGGTGGCTTTTGGGTGCAGACTTGGTGTCCCCATCCCAGGTGGGCAAGTTCTTCAGCGAAGTGGACGCCAACCTGATGTCCGCCCTCTACAACAACTCCTTCTATGCCCGCAAGGAGTCCTACGACTTCCAGTCCGTCTGCGCCCCCGAGGCCCAGAGCAACACGGGCGCTGCGCCCCGCGGCGTCTTCGTGGTGAGCGCCTGCGGGGACAGTGACTGCTGGGTGGTCTGGGAGCTCGGGAACCTGCGGGGGTGTCCCCAGCGCCCTGCACAGGACCTGCTGGCTCACCGCCCCCCTGTTTGCCCACAGCCCACCGTGGCCGATCTCCTGAACCTCGCTTGGTGGACCTCGGCCGCAGCCTGGTGAGTCCCGCTGCGTCCCCTCCCCAGGGGCCGTTTCCATCGGGGGGGGTGACACCGGCACGTCCCTGGGGCTGGGACAGCAACGCGGCCGTGTTCTCCTCCCCAGGTCCCTCTTCCAGCAGCTCCTGTACGGCCTCACCTACAGCAGCTGGTTCCAGACAGGTGAGTCCCCAGAGAGCCCCGGGCTGGGGGTGGGTGGGGGACGTGGCGGGGGCGTGTGGTGGGGGGTCCGTGGCCCCCGGCCCACGGCGCTGTGCCGGCGCAGAGGAGGTGGCGGGGGACAGCATGGAGGCCAGGGAGACGAGCTGCATCATGAAGCAGACGCAGTACTACTTCAGCACTGTCAACGCCACCTACAACGCCATCATCGACTGCGGTAACTGCTCCAGGTGGGTCTGTCCCCGCCGTCCCACCGTCTGCGCAGGGTTGGGGACACCCCCCTAGGCTGCCTCTGCCAGGACCCCTGTGCAGCCACCTGCGTGGGGGCGATGGGAGATGCGGGGCAGTGCTCGGGGGGGCTGGGGTACCCGGACAGAGGGGACAGAGAGCAGCGGTAGCATCCCCGTGTGCTGTGGGGTGATGATGACGTCCCCAGGGCTCCTCCAAGTGGGACCGAGCCCCGAAAGCCCATCGGTGCCAGGTCCCTGGGCAGTCCCTCGGCATGGGGACGGGGAGGGGGACAAGGACGGGGACGGGGCTGGGGACAGGGATGGGAATGGCGATGAGGTTAGGGATGGGAACAGGGATGGGGATGAAGTTGGGGACAGGGATGGGGACAAGGACGGGGATGGGGATGAAGTTGGGGACAGGGATGGGGACAAGGACGGGGATGAGGTTGGGGATGGGGACGCCTTGCTGGCTCAGCCTCCCCAGAGCCACCCGCTAGCAGGGCTGGCACGGGGGGCAGGAGGGGATGGGGGCATGGCGTAACTGGGGTCCCCGCTGCTATCGCACCCCCAGGCTCTTCCACGCGCAGAGGCTGGCCAACACCAACCTGCTCTTCGTGGTGGCCGACAAGCCCCTCTGCAGCCAGTGCGAGTCCGTCAAGCTGCTGCAGGCGGAGGTAAGAGGTATCCTTTGGTGGCCCAGCTGCGTCCCACCGGGACGTGGTGGCAGAGGGCTGGGGGGACAGGCAGGGTCTGCAGGGCAGGGCAGGGGGGCCGGGAGCTGCGGGGTCCGGCGGGGGTGGAGGGAGCCGGCCCGTGGCCAGAGGGGCTGGGGGTGGCCATGGGGTGCCCCACGGGCCCCCGCCGCCCTGTCCCTGGTGGTTTCCTTGACCTGCGAAGCCCCCCCGAGGGACCCCAACCAGTGTGAGCTGGTGGACAGGCCCCGCTACCGGAAAGGCCCCCACATCTGCTTCGACTACAATGCAACAGTACGTGGGGCGCAGGGGGGAGTGGAGCTGGGGGGGCCCCTGGGGAGCGATGGGAGCAGTGGGTACCTCGTGGGGGGGGGGCAGACCCATGGGGGTGTCCCCGGGGGGGGAATGGGGGGGTCCTGGCAATGCAGTGCTATGAGGGGAACCCCCTGATGGGGTTTGGAGCCCTGGGAGGACCCAGGGAGGGGTCGTGAGCCTTGGGGTGCCCCCAGGGAGATCAGAGCCATGGGGTGCCCCTAGGAGAGCGATGCCATGGGGTGCCCTCCTGGGGGGGAGCAGAGCCATGGGGTCCTGGGGAGAGCAGCACCGTGGGGTGTCCCCCAGGGGGGCAGTGCCACAGGGCTCCTGAGGCAGGAGGTTCAGCAGGGCTGCAGGGGGACAGTGGGTGGCCCTGCCAGGGCAGTGGGTGCCCCTGGGGTCCCGAGGCACTGCTGGGGATGCCCCATGGCCCCTTTCCCTTTGCCCCCTCCAGGAAGATACCTCAGACTGCGGCCGAGGGGCTTCCTTTGCCCCCTCCCTGGGGGTCCTGCTCTCCCTGCAGCTGCTGCTCCTCTACTCCAGCACCAGCCGGCACCCGCTGCCCCCGGCCACCTGCCTTTAGCCCCCCCCAGCCGCCCCCGCCAGCTCTCTTTTCGTTCAAGCTCCATCTCCATCCCTCTCCCTGACCCAGTGGAGCGGGAGCGACGTCCCCTCCACCGCCTCGGGAACCGCGATGCCACCCTGTGCTTCCCGCCGGCCGCAGCCAAAGAAGAGTCGGGGTGCGGGCAGGGGCTCCCCGGCAGAGCGGGGACCGGGCTGGTGCCCCGGCGTCGCGCCTTGCCAGCCGCTGGGACTCGGAAAGTGGCGTCGGCACCCTCCACCTGTGACCTCCCCCCATCCACCTCACCTATTTTTTTAGTCTGAAGATTTTAAACCAGATCTTTCTACATCAAGTTTCCGACATTTTTGCCTGGTGAACGGCGGTGTTTATTGTCAGCAATGAGGACACATGGAAAAAAAAAAGGGGGGGGGGGGAGGAAAAAAAAAAAGGACTTGACTTGACTGTGCGGGTCAGTATTATTTGTTCCAGCGGGTACCGGCCCCCCCCGGGGCGTGCGGGGCGGACGGCGGCTCCAGCATCCCTGCGGGCCCGGGGCCAGGTGCGGGCAGCGGCGAGGCGGGGGGCACCCGGCCGTCACCTGCACCAGGGTGGGATGGAGCCCCGGTCCCTGCTCTGGGCTCAGCTGCTGTCGTGCGTCCTTGGGCACAGATACTGGGGTGAAAAGGGGTGGTGGGGGGGAAAAAGTGTATTTTGTTTCTTTTCCGTTCTGCAGATCACTGTGAAATCCTGCCCGCCCCAGCCCTGCCTGCCCTTCCGGCCGCCCTGCCAAAGAAACCGCGCCAGCCAGCGGGACGTGCCGCCTGTCCCCGAGGGGCCATGCCGGTGTCCCCAAGTGGGGTGTGCCACGTGCCCCCGAGCGGGTCGCGCCACGTGCGCCGCAGCGGGCTGTGCGGCACAGCCCCGAGCAGGAGGTGCCGCGTGTGCGCGGACGGGACGTGCCAGGCCCTGTGCCCATCCCTCGGGGCACCGGCACAGGGGCTGCCGGCCGGCTGGCCGCGGTGGGGAGCTGCTGCTCCCCGGGTGCTGCTGGGGTCCTGGCTGGGGGCACCCAGAGTTGGGGGGGGAGGTGCCCCTGCAGCGGAGTGTCCCGAGGTGCTGGGGCTCACGCCGAGGCACTCGGTTGGGGGTGTCCCCCTCCCCAGCCAAAACGCTGGGTGTCGAGGAGGTTGGATGGAGCGGCTGCTCCGCCCCAGCACCCCACCGCACCCCACCGCACCAGCCGGGAGAGGTGCCGTGGGGCTGGGGGGAGCCCAGCACAGGGTGCCTGGCCATGACACCCCGGGGTGCTGCGGCGCAGGGGGTGCTGTGCCCACCACCCGTGCCCCCCCACTGCTCCCGGCAGTGCCGGGGGCCCCCGCCTGGGCGGGCAGCCCCGGGGACCCTCACCCCCCTGGGACACCCCACTCAGAGCCACCCCATCAGCCAGGGCCAGGGGAGCCCCCTCGGCACAGCCACCCCGGGGGGGCTGGGGAGGGCGCCAGGCGCTAATTAGTGCTGGGGTTAATTAATGGTCATTCTGCTTGTAGCTTTTTCAGTGTGTGTTTGGTTACTGTCTCTGGGAACCGTGTTTGAACAGATGGCTCTGTGTTACCGGGAGTGTGTGTACTTCTGTAGTCTAGTTAGGTGCTCTGCCAGAAAACCACCACTATACATACCTATAAATATATACATATATAGTCTATTTTAAGTTAAAAACCAATGAGACGAAGGGGCGGCGTGGCCCGGGCCCCCCTGTCCCGCCGGGGTCGCCTCCTGCCCCGTCCCCACCTGAAAGCTTCTCTCTGCTCATTCAAAGGCGTTGGGTTTTTAATTGCTTTTCTTTAATTTATTTTTCATTTCTTTGGGTTCTAATTTTTTTCTTTTTTTTTTTTTTTTGTACAGAAGAGTTGGAAAACTTCAAAAACCAACAAAAAGACAATTTGTAAGATATCGTGCGTGTGACTCCTTGTAAAATATTTTCAAATGGTTTATTACAGAGACTCAGTTATTAAATAATGTTCATATTTTCACTTCACAGGCAGTGGCTGCGTCATTGCCCGGGTGCGTGGGCAGGGCCGGGGGGGGCACGGCGCCGGGGCGGGGGGGCGGGCAGGACATTGGGGTGCTGCCTTGGCGGCTGCCTGCACCCGTGCTGTGGGGCTGGTGGGCAGGGACGCAGGCAGGATGCAGGCAGGATGTGGGCATACAGGCAGGAGTGCAGGCAGAGCTGCAGGTTCACAGCCCCCCCCCCACTGCACGGGAGGGGCTGTGGGGCAGCGGGGGCTCAGCCCTCCCCACGCAGCGCCCCCCCCCCCCAGCTCCCCCACCTCCCTTGTGTCCACTCAGGACTGTGTCCCCTTTTCCTACACCCCCACCTCCCGTGTCTGTGTCCCCTGTGCCACACCACCTCACCCACGCCTGTGTCCTCTTGTGTCTGCGCCCCCACACCCGTGTCCCCCTGTCCTGTGGGGGCCATGTCCCCGAGTGCCCCCCGTGCCCGGCCCACCCGCGTCCGTGCCCCCCACGCCCGGGTCTGTGCTCCCATGTCCACGCTTCCGTAACTGTGTTCCCCCATCCCTCTCCTACGCCTGCCTTCCCCCGTGCCTCTCCCCCATGACCCCACGTCCCCCCGTGTCCGTGCCTCCCTCCCCGCCGCCCACGTGGCCGGCAGCCGCGGCCGGACTACGCGTCCCAGCGTGCCCCGCGGCGGGATCCTGGCCCCGCCCCCTCGGGGGCCAGCCCCGCCCCTTCCTCGCCCCGCGCTGCGCATGCGCAGAGCCGCTGTTTGTCCGCGCCCGGCCTGGCCCAGCAGCGGGGCCGAGCGCGGCCTGGCCTGCGGCGGCGGCTGGAGGGGCCCGGGCCCGGTCAGGGCTCGGCCGGGGGGGAGGCGGCCCCGGAGGGGGTGGGGGGGAGGCCGGGCGCTGTAGCCCCCGCGGGGCAGCCTCGTCCCGCCGGTGGGGGCCGAAGATGCGGCGGTACCTGCCGGTGGCCCGGCAGCACTTCTTGGCGGCGCTGGCCGGTACCAGCGTGGTGGTGAAGTCGCTGAGCGCCGCCGTCCTCCTCCTCTACCTGCTCTCCTTCGGCCTGGACACGGCCTACGCCCTGGGGGTGACCCCCGGCTACCTCCTGCCCCCCAACTTCTGGGTCTGGACGCTGCTGACGCACGGGCTGGTGGAGGAGCGGGCCTGGGGCCTGGCGGCCAGCCTGGCCACGCTGGGGGCGGCCGGCCGGCTGCTGGAGCCCCTCTGGGGCGCCCTGGAGCTGCTGGTCTTCTTCGCAGTGGTGAACGTCTCGGTGGGGCTCTTGGGGGCCCTCGCCTACTTCCTCACCTACGTGGCCTCCTTCCACCTCGCCTACCTGTTCACCGTCCGCATCCACGGCGGGCTGGGCTTCCTTGGGGGAGTCTTGGTGGCCCTCAAGCAGACGATGGGGGACAGCACCGTCCTGAAGGTGCCCCAGGTCAGAATGAAGGCTGTCCCCATGCTCGTGCTCCTTCTCCTGGCTCTGCTGCGGCTCACCACCCTCGTCGAGAGCAATGTACTGGCCTCGTACGGCTTCGGGCTCCTCTCCAGCTGGGTCTATCTCCGTTTCTACCAGCGGCACAGTAGAGGCCGCGGAGACATGTCCGACCACTTCGCCTTTGCCACTTTCTTCCCCGAGATCCTGCAGCCCGTGGTGGGTCTGGTGGCCAACCTGGTGCATGGCATCCTGGTGAAGGTGAAGGTCTGCCGCAAGACAGTCAAACGCTACGACGTGGGTGCCCCGTCGTCCATCACCATCAGCCTGCCAGGGACGGACCCTCAGGATGCTGAGAGGAGAAGGTACCGCTCGCCCTACTTCCATAGGGGGTCATGTTTACGGGCAGTGAGGTTCAGGTTTAAAATCCGAACGAGGAGGAGTGGGGAGATTTGGGTGCACCAGCGGGGACCTTCTCTAGGGGGTCTGCCGGGGGCTGCTCTCCCTGCCGCAGAGCTGATGGGGAGCATTCTGGCAGGCTGGTGGGACGTTGTCCTGCTCTTCCGAACGCGGAGCAGCAGTGGAAGTGCCGGGGAGGAGCGGAGAGATCCTCGGGAAGGGGCAGGCGGGGTTTGGTGTTGGGGTCCCTATAGAAGGGGGAGAACGGCTGCCTGGGGAGGTGCCAGCTCCCTGCTCGCGGCAGCCCCACACCCGTCATCGTGGCACAGGGGAAGGTGCTGAGTCAGCCCCGCACACCGGCCCTCCCACACGCCTGGCGTTGGCTTTCCTGAGCCCCAGAAGGAAGGTTTGGACAAGGCGTTGGCGCTCCACTTTCCTCTGCCCTGTTTTACACCTTTCTCCTGTCCCTGGAGCGGCCCGTGTGCCATCTGACAGTTTCCAAGTGTACCACGTGGCATGAAAACTCTGCGTATGTAGTCTAGGAGTGTGAGTGGGTTTCTGTGGGGCAGTCCCAGGCGCTCAGGGTCATCTGCAGCGCTGCTGAATCCACTCTCTCATGCCCTGCACAGTGCCCTGTGGGGCAGAGCCATTAACCCCTGCCCTGCCTGTCAGCCCCGGGGTTAACCCGCCCGTCTGCCCTTGCCCTGCAGGCAGCTGGCCCTGAAGGCCCTGAACGAGCGGCTGAAGCGCGTGGAGGACCAGTCGGCCTGGCCTAGCATGGAGGATGACGAGGAGGAGGTGGCAGCAAAGGCCGACAGCCCGCTGTTGCCTGACCCTGGCACAGCTGGGAAGGGCGCTGGCCAGGAGTCCAGTCTCATCACCTTCCAGGATGCCCCGTCCCAGCTGTGACCGGCTGACACGCCGCCCCCACTTCCCCACCCCGTCTCTGTCAGAGAGCTGCTAACCCCCTTCGTGTCTCCCCCACGCAGCCGGGACGCTCGGCGGGGAGCGGGGACTCCTCCCGCGGCAGAGGCAAGGGGGCTACCTCATTCCAACGCTTCGTTGCCGCTCACGGCCGGCACCGGGCACCCAGGATGCCGCCGCTGCCGCCACCGCGAGGACGGGGGCTCCTCGAGCCGCTCCCCGTGGCACAGAGCAGGCCGTGGACGTGGGCACCGACAGCGGGGGCTGTTCCAGGAGGGGGACGTGGGGCTGATCCCTGCCCCGAGGCCACTGCGCTCGCCCATGTGGGAGCAAAGTCAGCAGCGCTTCCTCGCTTCTCTCTGCCAGGGGTTGGCCAGAGTGCTCAACGCTTATTTCCTCCTTTCCGAAGGTCGTTTTGTCCCTAACCAAGGGAATGGGAAGGCTGGCAGGTTTCTTTTCCGAATCCCTTTCCCATGGGGAGCCTCCCCCCCATCCCGGCAGGAGCTTGCCATGAGTGGTGAGAGGTTTGCCAGGTGGGGGGACAGGCTGCTGGGCAGGAGGGGGCCGCCCAGCCCCTCAGGGCGGTGGTCCTGCACCGCAGCTCTGGGCTTTGCATGTGGGGGTCCTCTCCTCCTCCCTCTCCCGCCCCCAAAGCCAGCCCCGTGAGGAGCCGGTGCCCTTGGCCGCTCCCCGGCTAATCCGTTTGTCAGATTACACTAGAAGCTGGAATTAATTTTTACAGTGGGGCTCTCGCTGCTTCCTCTGGCAGCAGGTTTTCTTCCCTGCAGGTAGAATACGGGCTCCCCCTTCTCTTTCCCTCCCTCTGTGTTGATGGGCTTTTGTTTTTGGGGTTGGTTTTTTTCTGGATGGAGAGGATGCTCCCTGCGACAGCCTCCTCGCAGCTCCTGATCCCCAGGCACTCCCTGGCCTGGGATGCGGGTTGATGGTGTCGTGATTATTTTTTTAAAGGACCACATCAGAAGGTTTTGTCAACTGGGAAAAACACAGACATTTCGGTATCAATAAAGAGTTCTTTGAAAGAGTTGGCTCCCACAGCAGAGCACGGGGGTGGGGGGGCCAGCACAGAATGGCCACCAGGGGCTTGTGCGCATGAGCCTGGCGAGGGGGTTTCTTCCCAGGTGCTCCCAGCAGGTTGGGAGAGACCCTCTGCAAGCAGGAGGAGGTGGGAAATCTGCCTGCACCCCAAGAGTCTCCCCCCACCCAAGAAACAGGGCTTGTCACGCTGTAGCTGCCTGAATTCTTTATTGAATAAAAGCTCTGGATACAGAGGAATTCCCCAGCCCAGGAGCCGGTCCCAGCTCTCCGGTCCTGCCGAGAGCAGGATACGTGCCGAGGAGCCGTGGGGCTGCTGTGGCAGACGGAGCCTCACAGCGCCTGGCTGCCCCGGTGGCGGGTGGGCTGGAGGGAAGGCTGTTGTGCTGGCAAGGTGAGAGGCAAGGAGTTTGCTTTCTGCCTTCCCGAGAGCCGTTTCACAGGCTGGCTCGAGGGCTTGTCCCAAGCCCTGCTCCCACCATGCTCACGCTGTTCCCTGTGCCCCTCAGAGGGACAAAATGCCTTCGCAGGCTGCCAGCTTGCATCTCACCTCAGTAATTTGCTCTGTAAAATGACCCCCACACACACACCTCCTGCCAGGCTGAAGCTTCGCTGTCCCCCAGCCTGCGGGAAGGATTTGTGCGTGGCGATAGGTGCCCGGATCCGCAGCTCTCGGGCAGGGCTGACTGTACCTGTCCCGGGGAGTTCCCGGATCCCTGCGCAGGGCCATGCCTGGGGATGGACACTGGGTGCGGCCACCCCCCTTCAGCCCTCCTGTGGCTGAAGCCACAACCGTGCCCTGTGCTTTTACTGGCCAAGCTGCCTTCGCAGCACGAGAGGCAGTGCGGTGCCCGCTGCAGCCTCCTGGGTGAGCGGGGACTCCCTGCCCTTCTCACCAGGAATGTGACAGCTCCTGTCCTGCCTTCTCCAAATCAGCCCTGGGTGGGAAGGGAAGGGAAAAGGAGCAGGAATCCTGAGTGAACGCTCCGGTTCCCAGCGCTGAGCACCAAGCTGCCGCGGGGACCAGCAGCATTACCTGTGCTGGGAAGCATCCCCACCGAGGCAGGCATGAGGTGGGTAGCTCCTGCCCGCTCGGTGTCATGCGCATCGTAGCTGCTCCCCGGGGACAAGACACTACAGGCAATCCATGACTAATGAGAGACAAGTAGGTAGAAATCAAGTTCCAAGGAGGCCCTATGCGAGCAGGGGACCCCCACAGGGGGCTGCGAGGGGGAGCCCCAGCCTCGCTGGCTCGCGCAGGGGAAGTTCAGATCTGCTCCAAGCCCTCAGTGCTGGCTCCGCTTGCGGTACAGGTAAGCGTTGCTCACCTGGTTCATGATAACCAGGCTAGTGAGAAGTGGACACAGCATGGCGAGGTACCAGGAGACGCTGGTCACTGAGGTGGTGAACCACAGGGAGCACATGCCCAGCATCAGGCTGGCACAGCCCAGCAGGTAGCCCACCAGCCCCGAGGTCGCGTGGTACAGCTTGAGCTTGGCCAGCGTCCAGTTCTTCATCAGCTTGGGGTACAGCAGGAGCACGCCCCCCATGCACTGCCCGCCGGCGTACAGCACGGTCAGCAGCCCCGTCAGGCCGTGCCAGGTGACGAAGTGGGCTTTGCCGTTCAGGTGCTTGTTGTAGGTGATGATGCCCAGCCCCAGGAGGGCGCAGAGGAGGGCGAGCAGCTGGAGGGCCCAGTGCACCCGCACTTTGACTTTGCGGGAAAAGGAGCGGAGCAGCGAGGTCTCCGGGGAGAATATCAGCAGGGCTTCCGTCATCAGGAACGAGAACTGGGAGACAGAGGGCAGGGGGATTGGCACCGGCCGCCCCCACCCCTCCGCCGTGGCCGGGGGCAGAACCGGCAGCGGGTCCGCGTCTCCCGGGGCTCAGCCTCCCACCGCCCACGGAAAGCTGTGGGGCCTCGTCCTCTGTGCCGGGCGCTGTCGGCCGGCAGGGCCCCTTCCTCTCCCCGCGGGAGGTGCCCGTGGCAGGGATGCGACCGGGGGGGGGCAGCACGGGATGGTGGCCGGTAACCGGGGCGGCGGGACTTACCGCGAGGGCCATGAGCAGCGGGTGCCAGGAGAAGAGGCCTGCAAGGGAAGGGCAGGTGCTGAGGTGAGGTGAGGAGAGGAGAGGAGAGGAGAGGAGAGTCCCGGCCCGGCCCGCCCCCCCCCCCAGCCCCGCCCCGGCACTCACTGGATCCGGGCCGCGCCAGCACGGCTACGGCGGTGGGGAAGCCCAGCGCCACGAGGTGAGCGGCGGCGCCGGCGGCGGCGCGCAGCGAGCGGTACAACCGGGACTCGGTCTCGGCCGTCAGGGCCATGGCGGCCGGGGGGGGGGGTAACCGTCGCCACCGCCGCCGAGATGGGCGGGCCGAGGCGCGGCCTTCGATTGGGCCAGGCGGGCTATCCGTCAGCGCCAGTGCCCGCCTCCGCCGGGCCGCGCCGCCGCTGAATGGGTGGGCGCCGCTGTCGCTCAGAGCGAGGGCCTGCCTCCGTTGGCGCGACCGTGTGACGGAGTGTTCCTCAGGATCGGTGCTACGGTGGCCGGCTGGGCCCTGGGCGCATGCGTGTTGCGGGGCCGCTAGCCCGCCGTCGTCGCTGCCGGAGCCGGGCTGGGGCCGCACCGGGGCCCAACCGGGCTCCTCCTCCGGCTGCCATGGGCGGCAGGATTGAGTGCGTCTTCTTCAGCGAGTTCCACCCCACGCTGGGGCCCAAGATCACCTACCAGGTGTGTGTGGGGGGAAGCGGGGCCTAACAGCACCTACCGGGGGTCGGTACCGGGGCAGGGCCCTGGCGGGGGGCCGGGGCCCGGGAGCACCTGCCCGCTGCGGAGGGGGGGGGGGCGGGCTGGGACTGGGGCCCGGGAGCGCCCATAGGGGAGAATGGGGGGGGGGCAGGGGTGGAGGCCCCTCCCCGGGTGGGGGTACAGGGGTGGGCTGGGGCTCGGCAGCCGGGTGAGGCTGGAGCGGGGCCTTCTGTGCCGCTGCAGGTCCCGGAGGACTTCATCTCTCGGGAGCTCTTTGACACCATCCAGGTGTATGTCATCACGAAGCCCGAGCTGCAGAACAAGCTGATCACCGTGTGAGTGTTGGCCAGCTACCCGTCCTTTCCCCGCGGATACACTGTCCTCACCGCGACTGGGCAAGTCTCCACCTGCGAGAGATGACAGTCTGGTGGCGGGACAGCGGCAGGTGTCAGCTCTGGGCTCACAGGGGTTTCTGTCCCAGTGGTCAGCAGGTTCATCGCGATGCCCACAGTTACCCGTGCAGGGGGGTGGGTGCCTGATTCTGGGGGTGGCTGGTGCTGCATGTGGTTCTCTGTCAGCTTCAAATCCAGGACAATCAAACGAGTCTTGAGAGCTGTGCTGGTTTTGAAAGGAGACTGTTTTCTTCTCTGATGGTTGGCTCTTTCCCCCCTTCTTCAGACAGCATGTTTTGCACCCTGAGCATGTAGGGATTGTACACAGTTTTCCCTGCAAAGTAGAGAAGCCCCCACCTCCAGAGCCGACCAGGAAGTTGTGCGTGGCTCAGGCCTCCGTGAGGGCGTAGGTGCAGGTTTTGCTTGTCTTCCCGCAGTACGGCCATGGAGAAGAAGCTGATCGGCTGCCCTGTCTGTATCGAGCACAAGAAGTACAGCCGAAACGCTCTGCTCTTCAACCTGGGTTTCGTGTGCGATGCCAGAGCCAAGGCCTGTGCGCTGGAGCCCATAGTGAAGAAGCTGGCCGGTTACCTCACCACCCTCGAGGTGAGGCCTGAGCCAACGCAAGCAGAGGCTGGCTGCCTCACGATCCACCCCGCAGAGTCAGTGCTGTCTGGGCGCAAGTTGTGGGTCACTGGGGTAAGGGCCAGGTTTACAGAGAGGAGGGGATTGTGCTGATTTCACTTGAAGTTTAAGGGAGGATGGGAGCAGAGACTTGCGGTTCCTGTAGCCGGTAATCCCGCGGGGAGGAGCTGACTCGATTTTCTGCTCTCTTTAGTTGGAAAGCGGCTTCATCTCCAATGAGGAGAGTAAACAGAAGCTGGTTCCCATCATGACCATCCTGCTGGAGGAGCTGAACGCCAAAGGAAAGTGCACCCTGCCCATAGGTACGGGAGTCGTGCCGTCCCCGGCTTGGCAGCAAGGGCAGGAGCAGGCAGGGTGGTGCTGGGAGGCAGCTGGGCTATCCCCTGCCTGGGTCAGCTCTGCCTACGCTGCTCCTGGCAGCTCCCTGCCTGTCTGCGCATGGAGCTGAGGGGTGTCTGAGCCAGCCTTGCCCTGGGTGGCTCGAAGGGCCAGGAGGGATGGGGTTATGGGCCACAGACACCTTCCTCCACACGGTGTGGTGGTGTCCTGGGGCTGACAGGCACAAGCTCCTGAGGGAGCAGAGGTTTCTGTGGGACCTGAGCGCTCCCCCTTCCCTGGCCAGATGAGTCAAACACCATCCACCTGAAGGTGATTGAGCAGCGCCCGGACCCCCCCATCGTGCAGGAGTACGATGTCCCTGTCTTCACCCAAGACAAGGATGACTTCTTCAACTCCCAGTGGGATCTCACCACGCAGCAGGTCCGTGTGCTTGACCGGGGGCAGTATGCTTTGAACGGGATCTGTTTCCAGCCTGCCTGTGGGCAGAGGGGAGTCAGGCTGTCCCAGAGATCACCACATAACGAGTGTGGTTCAGTGCTCCCCTCGTCTTTGTTCTCAGCCCTGCGAGTGACCCATTCACCTAAAATGTGGGTTAAATGCTGCTGGGGATGGAGCCTACCCGTCCCAGCATGCTCCCAGACGAAGGGAAGTTTCTTGGGCTTTGGGGTGATGCCTTGGGCCTCTCTCTGCTTTTTCCCTTCCTAGATCCTGCCCTACATCGATGGCTTTCGGCACGTCCAGAAGATTTCCGCAGAAGCCGACGTGGAGCTGAACTTGGTGCGCATTGCCGTGCAAAACCTGCTGTGAGTGTGTGGAAGGGGGCCTGGCCGGCCTGCAGGAGGGGGGCAGTGGGTGCTGGCAGAGAGGGTCTCACGTTTCCCTGTCCGTCTGCAGATACTACGGGGTCGTCACGCTCGTCTCCATACTCCAGGTGGGTCAGGTCACAGAGCATGAGGCCGTGAGCGAGATTTGGGCAGCGGCTGTGCCATCGGGGTGGTCATGTAGGGGGGACAACGGGGTTCTGAGGGGGGTGGGTCTGTCCTGGAGCCGTGGCTGAGCAGAGCTGGTTTTCCCTTGCCCTCCAGTACTCCAATGTCTACTGCACCACACCAAAGGTTCAGGACCTGGTGGATGACAAGTGTCTCCAGGAAGAGTGTCTGTCCTACGTCACCAAACAAGGTACAGTGACCCCGCGCTGGGCTGCCAGTGGAGGCAGGGGGAGAGGGCAGCTGACTGGTGACTTGTCCCCGCAGGACACAAGCGAGCCAGCCTCAGGGACGTCTTCCAGCTGTACTGCGGGCTGAGCCCCGGCACGACAGTGCGAGACCTCATCTCCCGCTACACTCTGCAGCTCCAGAGGGTGGACGAGAGGTCAGAGCCAGCACCTTCCCGCTCGGTCCCCGAGGGGGGTGGTGATGCCAGGGGTGGCGGGGCAAGCGTGGGGGGAGGGAGGATGGAGTACCCAACCCCTGCATCCGTAGGTGGGGAAACTGAGGCAATGGTGTGGGGGAACCAGAAGGGAAAGGGGGCACCTGGGGGTGTTTGGGGCCTCGGCATCATGGTCCCATCTCTTCCCTCCTCATCCCCAGAAGGCTCATCCAGTTTGGCTTGATGAAGGGCCTTATCCGGCGGCTCCAGAAATACCCTGTTAAGGTCACACGGGATGAGCGGAGCCACCCAGCCCGGCTGTACACGGGCTGCCACAGCTACGATGAGATCTGCTGTAAGACGGGTGAGGATCTGGGCTCCTCCGTGCAGCTCTCATGGCTGGTGGGAGGCCAGGGGCTGCCCGCGTGCCCAGGGCCACACGCTGGTTTCGGGGTCTCCCTCGCCCCTTTGGGAGCCTTCAAACCACAGGGAGACGGGACTCTGTGCTGGGCTCTGCATGGAGCTGGGCTGCTAAGCCGATGCTGCGAGGGGGAGGAGTTTGGGGACCCAGCCAGCCCCCCCCCAACACCCTGCCGGGCACCCCACTAACACCCCACTGCCTTCCCCCTGCCAGGCATGAGTTACAAGGAGCTAGATGAGCGCCTGGAGAACGACCCCAACATCATCGTGTGCTGGAAATGACGGCGGGGATGGCAACCGAGCCAGCCCGGGTCCCCCCCACGCGTCGTCCCTCCCCCGTGTGTCCCCCCCACGCGTCCCCCCGCCGTCGCTCCTCCGAGCCGCTAGGGGGTGGCAAAGGCTCCTCTGCGCCTCTAGCGGCCCGCAGAAGCTCCTCCGGTCCGCCAGGGGGCGGCAGAGGCGCCGCAAGCACCACCACCACCCCCCTCGTTGCCATAGCGACGCGCCGCCGCCATGGCCGCCACGGGACCGGCGCCGCTGCTGCCTGCCGAGGCCGAAGCGCTGGTGCGGGCGCTGCAGGGCACCGAGCTGCGAGACACCGGCGGGCAGGGGTGCGGGGGGACGCCTTCGTTGGGGACGGAGTCTGGAGGGGGAGGGCCGCGGTTCTGGGGAGTCCCTGGAGGGTGTGAGGTGGGAGAGGAGGAGGGGACCAGGTTTCTGGGCCTCCTCAGAGGCTCTGGGTGGGGGTAAGGAGGAGGATCCCAGATTGTGGGGGGGGGGCAACCACAGAAAGTCTAGGGGAGAGAGAAGGGACCCTGGGTTTGGGGTGTCCCCAGAGGGTCTGGGTGGGGATAAGGAGGAGTTTCCAGAAGATCTAGGGTAGAGGGGAGAGGCCCCAGCTCTGAGGTGACCTCAGAAGGCCAAGGTGGGGTAGGGAAGACAGGAGGATCCCCAATTCTGGAGCCTTCCTAGAAGGGCTGGGAGAGAGAGGAAGGTCTGTAAAAGGGCAAGGAGGCGTCCGGACCTGGGATGTCCCCAGAGGGTCTGTGCAGGTAGGGGCAATGGAGAAGAGGACCCTCAGTTTTGGAGTGTCCCCAGTGGGGTGTCTCATGGTGGGTGTTGCTGGGGGCAGGCAGGAGGGCAGTGGGGTTGGAGCTGCTGCTCCAGGGAGCACAGGTTCAGGGGACAGCATGGGGTTTGGGGGTGCCTGACAGGCTTGGGGCATTTCCTGGGGATGGGGGTGCCAGGAGCAGTTTCCCTGAATGAAGGACCCTCCAGGAGCGCACCGGAGCCCCAAAGCCAGTGTCCAGAGGTCTCTGGCTCTGATGTTCTTGCTGGCTGCCCCACAGATGGCTTCGGCAGCACGAGTGCGTGGAGAAGCTCAATATGCACGCCATCCTGAGCGCTTCCACGGGCCAGGAGCAGCTCCTCACTGAGCTGCTGGTCACCTACGCCAAGGTGAGCCTCCTTAGGTGCAGTAGTGATCCCTGTGTCAGGCCTTCAGCCGTGAGCTGGGGTGGTCTTCTGGACAATGTGCAATTTTGTAATAAAATGGTGAAGAATCTGCTGTATCTTCAGTGAAAATGTTTGACTGGTTGTTTGCCAGTGTTCTTTTTTAAAAAAATTAAAGGTCAAGCTGTGGTATTTCTACTTGCTGGTCTCTGGTTCCTCTCTGAGGTTGCTTTGTTCTCTTTCGTGCACCAGCCCCTCCTCCGGCTGTGGATCTCTGTCCTATTGCTGTCCCAGAGCGTGCTGGGCTGCACTGGGATGTGGTGCCTTGGACCTGCCCAGCTCCTTGGGGTCATCTTTCCCCTTTGCAGCCCCAGGAGCTGTCTCTGCCCTCTGGTCTGTGGGTGAAAAGCTGTTAATTTCTGAGCTGGGTGAATATAAACACAGCTTGCCCCAAGGCCACCCTCTTGTGGGGTGACTCCAAAATCTGTGTGGCTGAGCATGAGTAATAAAACTGTTCCGGCACTGGTCTGAATGGCTTCACTTCTCCATCCCTTCCCTGTCTAGATTCCTGTTCTCATTGGGGAGCTGATCTCCGTGGAGATCTGGAAGCACAAGGTCTTTCCTGTGCTGTGCCAGCTGGAGGACTTCAAACCGAGGAGCACCTTCCCCATCTACGTGGTGGTGAGTAGGGGGGGCAGTGGGAATGAGCCTGGAAATTGGGTAGGTACCACTATGCTTAAAAATAAATCTCACCCTGAAGATCTCTGAGCTGAGGTTTCACATCTCACCAGGCTGAGAAGCTGCAGTGGAAAGTGCAACATAGTGGGAAGCACCTGGTTTCCCAAAGCTGCACGCAACAAGCCCGTGTCCTCACCCCCAGGAGGGATAGGGACCTGCTCCCAGTGGAGTCGGGCCTCGTGGAGGGTTGTGCCTAATCCCGCTCAGGGGCTTGCAGGAGCTGCTGGATGCAGCAAAAGCTGCTCCTGGAGGCAACTGTACTCCTGGCTTGCAGTTCCCAGCAACTCAGTGCTACCCTCCCTCCCAGGCAGCAACACCCCTGGGGTATTTGCCCCCTTTTGCACACTGTTTTTCTCTGGAACTTCTAGCCAGGGGGCTCTCCGAGGTAACACACCTCCAGGTTAAGAAAAATACAGCTTTTTATTTACCGAGCTTCTGGGAGCAGCAGTCTCTTGGATCATTCTTGGCAAGGGAGCTATCTCAGCAGCTTCCCTCAAGAGGAATGCAGCCCTTGACCTAATGGAAATCTGCCAAAGCTTGGAAGTTTTAGCCCATTTTCAGTCCAGAATAACACCTTGTTGGTGAAAGGTGATGTCTTCCCTGGGCAGCTGTTTGCAGCATTGCCTCGAGGCAGTTATCTCGTGGTTCCCAGTCTTGGGACCAGGCTGTCTGCCCTGGCCCCAGGGGGCTGAGAGCAGCGCAGATGTGCAGAGCACTGGCCCCTCTCTGGCAGTGGCTACGTGCCAGGGGCTGCTGCTTGCCCGAGGGCTACAGTTGTACTGTCACTGTAGCACAGAGACAGAGCCCTGAAGAGCCCTGCCTGCTGGGAAGTGTGGCTCTCTATCAGCGTGTTGTAGTGTCATAGGCATGTTAACATAAATATTAATATGAACTGCATGAACTGGAGTTGTTTAAAGATTACATCACTTGTATTTGCTCTTGGACTTGCGTTTGGCCACAACTACGTAAGCAGCTTCTTAGAAGATCCCTTTTCCCCATGCCATTGCCTATGTCCTCGGTGCTGGTGACCGCTCTGATGTTACCTCACTCTTGCCATTTTTCCTCCCACAGCTGCATCATGAAGCCTCCATCATTAACCTCTTGGAGACGGTGTTTTTTTACAAGGTAAGAGGCAGGTTCAGCTTTTTTCGGTGTAAAGCCCCTGAAGGTAGAAAGCCACAGCTGTGGGGGATAACCCTCTGTGTAACTCTTGTTGTGAAGGAGATCTGTGAGTCAGCAGAGGACAGCATTCTGGATTTAATTGATTATTGCCACCGAAAACTGACCCTTCTCACAGCTCGGAGCGCCAATGGGCAGACAGTGACCCAGCTGGAGCTTCGTCCTGAGGATCTGGCCAGCCCCTCGTCCATGCAGGTGAGGAGAAAGTCTATAGCTCGTTAGGGACATGCGTGATGGAGGAGGTGGGCAGCCTGAGGAGGCACAGGGGGGCTTTCCCATGGAGAACCCCTTGGCTGCAACCTGGGCACCTCCTGCACATCTCGGAGGGCAGCTGGTGCTGGTGCTTGTCGACACCAGCAGCTCGGCTGGGCCGGCAGCTGTGCCCACCTCCCTCCACCCTGCAGCCACGCTTCCGCCCTCTCTCGTGACAGTGCCAGCTTGAGGCTGCCAGCAGGACGCGGTCTGAGCTGGCACTCTGAGTGGGGCGACGCTGGAGAGTTAATAGTTACACAAAATATTCGGTACAGGGTTTTGGCTATTTGCTGTTGCTCTTAAAAGCTGTGTGGGTATGTCTCCCCAGAGCTTGTGAAACCACCTTAGCTCAGGCTGCTGCTGGAGCCAGCCAGGGTTAACCATGAGAGGGATCCCTCCCTAAATCGATGTACAATACGACCAGGAACCGTCCCATTGTGTTTTCCTCCAGCTTCCTCGGCTCTGAGAAATACCTCCTCTCTGTGCTGGTCTGGGCCAGCACCAAGCCCAGAGCTGTTCCTGGGCTGCCGCGCACACCTTCCCGGTGCGGGAGCTCTCTTTGCTTCTGGGACTTTGCTTCTCAGCACCTCGAGTTTCCTCCTTAAACTGCGCACATCAGGAGGAGTGTCTGGAGAAGCGGGGTTAAAGCGATAGCCTGCAAGCTTGGCCGTACCTCCCCGCATTGCCTCCATCCTTTGGCTTGTTGCCCGAGCACGTGCTCATCTTCCAGAAAAGGGAAGGAAGTGGAGGGGTCCAGAGCACAATAGGGATGTTTTCCAGGAAATGTTTTCCCAGCTGGGGAGGGGAAGGGGGCGTCTCTGTCAGTGCTTTGACATGGCTCAAGTTAAAAAAACGGCCTTTTCTAGCCAATAGGGTTCTAAAAAGCGGTTGTCTCCCAAGGAGCCTGATTTCCTCTGATTCATTCCAGCCCCTCCTGACTCTACATACAATAACCCCCTATGAAAAAGCTGTTCCTGCCCTCTCCTGTGTTGTGGAGCCTGCTCTCCGTTGTGACTGTATATGGTGGTAACCCCTGGAGCAGGACCTGTTCTGCTGTCCCCCAGAAGCACAGACAAAAGATAGTCCCTGCCTGAAGGTAGCAGAGATGAGGTCTGGATACCAGCAGGAGCTGTAGGAAACAGCCTCACTGGGGGAGTTCGGAGAGGGAGGTGGGAGGGAAGAGCCCATAAGGCTTTCTTAGTAGCGCATGGGGCACCGGCACAGGGAGCGCAGGGCTTCTTACCGCAGGAATTTGGAAGGGAACTGTTGCAGTGGCGCTTTAGAGAAACAGGAGTTGCTGAGCTCAGTGCTGTGCACACAAAGATGTGAGCTGCTGAGCATCTGGGACTGGAGAGGAAAAGCTCTGCCTGGGCCCAGGGAGAAGGATTTGGCAGCTCTCAGCCTAGCCATCCCAATGGCCTCAAAAGAGGCTGAGTCAGAGGGTGGTCAGGCTGTTAGCCTGAGCGCGTGGGCAATGAACGCGACATCCATGCTGCCTAGGAAGGGAAGGTGGCTGGAGAGCGTGGCGTAGCTGCGGGCTGGGATAACCACAGGCAGATATTCTAGCCGGCTGTACGCAAGCTGGAGGGGAGAGGCAGATCCAGGAGGGGTGGATGTAGGACTGCAGCTGCGCCACGGCCAAGTTTCTCCCTCCTCCAGTTCCTCTGCTGATCATGCAGCTCCCCCCCGCTCCCTCAGCCTCACAGGGACCACAAGATGATCCCAGAAGGGGAGAGAGAGAGGTGGTCTGGGACTGGCCTCTTTCAGGGGGTGTCCTTGTGCAGGGGCACTGCTGCCGGTAGCCACCCGTGATGTGTTAGGGGTAGGGAGATGAGGGACGAGCAACAGCGCGCTGCAAGCACTTCTGTGGCTGCCCTGGCAAGCAGGCAGCACTGGCACAGTCCAGATGAGAAGCAGAGTTTGTTTTGCAGGGCTCTGGTTTCCTCCTCAGTCTGTGGTTACCGATGCACAGCCAAGAAGCTGCCTCCCTGCAGCTCCTGGGAAATGGGGCCTGAAATCCCGAGACTGTGCTTATCCCTCCACAGGAGCTGCAGAAGCAGGCAGAGATGATGGAGTTTGAGATTTCCCTGAAAGCCCTGTCCGTGCTGCGGTTCATCACCGATCAGGTGGAGAGGTGGGTGCCCAGGAGCAGCACAGGACATGCACTGAGCTCTCCACTTGAGATTCCTGTGGGGTCGTAGTGGGTGCCTGGACCCTTTCAGCAGCTGGCTGTATCCATGGTGGCAGTGGCACTGTGCCCAGGAGGCAAACACAGCAGCACTCCACCGTGCTTCATGGCACTTGCCGGAACCCAGATCATTGGGGTTTTTTCCTGCCTCTCCCAGTTGCCTCAGGGAGCATTTGTATCTGTTCTGGCATTTATCTGTGAGTGCCATTTGACCCCTTCTGTTGTATCTCCAGTCTGCCCCTGAGCGCGCTGACACGGATGCTGAACACTCACAACCTGCCCTGCCTCCTGGTCGAGCTGGTGGAGCATTGCCCCTGGAGCTGCCGGGAAGCAGGTACGGCTCATGCCCCATGGTACCTGGGGTGCCGTGGTGGCGTGCTGGGACCTGCATCTACTGACGGGTCTGCTGCAGGAGCCCTTGCAGAAAGCTGCTCCCCCTCTACCCTCCCGTCCGGCCTCCTCCCCCCACTCCCCACTAGTGCTCTCTGCCTGAAGCTGTTCAGCTCAAAAGCAGCTGCAGCACAGCTGGGCTGGGGAGCCGGCAGTGCTCCCAAAAGCTGATCCTCACACAGGGCTGTGTCTCTTCCGAGCTGACTGCGGCCAGGACGGGAGCATAGCACGTCTGCCAGCTCCACCTGAGAAGTCTCATCCTGGACACAGAATGACCAGAGTGTCAGTCTCAGCCTGCCTGCACCTTTCTGGGACAGCGCTAAGAGCTGGAGCCAGATGTGGACTCTCCCAGGCAGCAAACCGATTGCTCTGAAGCTGCTGGTCATTGAGCTTTGCTCTTGTCAAAGGCCTCTGATTGGGCTGTGCCCATGTGCCATCGCCTGCGCCATCCGCCCTGCCTCCCGCACCTCTGTAGGCAGGCGTGCCCCCCGCCCCCCAGCTTCCCTGCCTCTGAGCAGTGGTGGGGTACAGCCCAGGGCGTGGGAATCCGTGCTCCCATCCCCAGCCCAGCACTGGGGGGGTCACAGCGCGGGCAGGGAAGGAAGAGACGCGGGGAAGCACGTGGGTCTGCGCCTGCCGAGAGGAGCCCAGCTGGATGTGGGAGCTTTCCTCCTTCCTCCGGGCAGGAAATGCATTGCTTCTCTCTGCCTCTGTGCTCGGGGTGTCAGAGGGAGCTTTGATCCAGGGTCCTGAGGGAGGGACTGGAAACAAACAAGAGTGCAAAAGCATTTCCAGGCTGTGCAGATGCAGGGCTACATCCCCCTCCACCCCCAAGAGCAGCACAGTAGCTCCTGGAGCTTGTTTTGTCACTTCTGTTCTATTCATGATACTTCTGGCTTTCACTGGCAGAAGAACCTCCAGAAGAGCAGGCATTGGCCATGCTGATGGCCCAAAACATGCCTCTCCAGCCACTCTGTCACTGCAGCACGGGCTCCCCCGCCAACTACCAGCGTTCTACACTCCTGGCGAAGTACAGAGGGAAATACCTCGGGGATCTTTTCATTCCTGCCACAGCCCTATTGCTTTAATACATGTTCTTTATACTTTTAGTGCTGTCTAATATATTGTCTCAGTACCAAGAAAGGTGCTATGCTGAGCAAAGGGGTGGGGAAACTGAGGCAAACAGAAGCAGAGGGGCTTGCCTGTGGTGCAGTGAGAAGCATAGGCCAGCATCCCCACCTCTGAGCTGTCTTCCCTCAGGCAGTGCTGTCTCTCCCTGGAGCTGTGTGTTCTTCTGTCCCTCAGGCCAGCTCAAGAAGTTTGAGAATGGCGCGTGGTACGTGGTGCCCCCTGAAGACCAGGTGAAGATGACCAAACTTGATGGGCAGGTGTGGCTTGCCCTCCTCAACCTCCTGCTCAGCCCTGAATGCCAGCGCAAATACCACTTCGATGGCTTCAACAAGAGCCAGCTCCTCAAGGTAGGAGCCTACACCACAAAGGCCGTGGGCCCCGCAGCACAGAGTGCCGGCACTAAGCACCTCCAGGCGTCTCTACCCATCCTCGCTGTGGGCTCCTAGGAGCCAGCGGTGGGAGAGCAGCGGGGTCTGTCACTGTGCCAGCAGCAGCAAAGCTTGCATTTGTGAGTGCACCCCGTGGACCCCCCCCATGGGTCGCTCTGCCAGTGCCCCACAGATCCCTGCTCTTGCCTTGCTGCTTCCCCAGCTTGGGCTCCCTTGCCTTGACCTCTCTCCATTTGCTCTTCTCTTTCCCTCCATGGCCGCAGCTCCGTGCATTCCTGACAGACGTCCTCGTTGACCAGCTGCCCAACCTGGTGGAGATGCAGAGATTTCTGAGCCACCTCGCGGTGACCGAGCCAGCTCCCCCCAAAAAGGATCTTGTCCTGGAGCAGGTATCCTGTGGCTCTTCCTCCACTTCTCCAGCCACTCTGCTTCAAGCCTGATAGCTCCCTACCCCCTTTTCCTCCCACCAAGCTCAGCTCTGGAGAGGTGGTGCCCTGGTAAAGCAGCCAAGTACCCACTTCACTGTTACACCCTTATTGCCGGCAAAGTTGTCCGCGGATGACGTGGAAGCCTTGTCCTGCTACAGCAGTGGCCAAGCAGTCACAGCTAAAGGCATAAAAGCTAGGTTATAAACAGCTCTGCGGATTGCATTGAGTCCTTGGGGTGGTGGCTGCATGGGGCAGACACAACCGCTGGCTTGTCTTGACATTTAACTTTTTATTTAACATTTATCAGTGTTTTCCTGCTGAATTCTGGACTCCCCAGTGAACAGCCCTGGCCCGGGGCTGCTTGGCACGCTGTGTAAAGAGGGACGCCAAGGTCTGGTGGCAGAGGCCAGAGTCAAACTGGTCCCAGCTGATGTCTGGGGCTTAGGAGTTGCACCCTGAGGGTCTTCAAATAGCCTAGGGTCCTTGGAGTTTTTAATCCATGCAGTGGTAACCACTGGAGAAAAGTGTTTCTACTGCCTTCTCGTGAGCTGGGGGGCAGAAACTGTGTGTGGGGGCAGATCTGCAAAGAGGCAGCTGGGAAGAGCTGGGAGAGCAGAGGCTCTTCCCCACTGCTGGAGCTGCAGGGAGGCTCCACACCACTGCCCAGAGCAGACGGGTAGGTCAGACAGCGGCCGCGTGGGCTGTGCAGAGGGGGAGCACACTGTGCCCAGTGCGGCTGGCTGCGTGGCCAGGGAGGAGGGTGGTGTGCCCGGCTGTGGCTGAACCAGAGGCACGGCCCGTGCCAGGAGCTGGGGCTGGGGAGGGCTGCAGAGCAGCCGACCGAGAGGTTGGGGCTGGGGATGGCAGCAGGAGGTGGTCATGGATTTGCTCCACGTCCCTCGACTGCCAGTGTGTCTGTGGGGCAGGGACAGGCAGCTGTGGCGCTGGGTGCCTCGTCCAGCCCTCGCCCAGCTGCTGCCCTTCTCTGTAGCTCCGTGTTTGTGCCGGTGCTGGTCCTGCCTCCACCGAGGGCCGGGGCTGAGCCCAGCAGGTGGGCAGGGAGAGCCAGCTGAAAGCACACACATGGGCTCCCTGCTCTGCCCAGAAAGCGCTGAACTCACTCCCTGTCGCCGAGCCAAGCTTTGAAAAGGCCTTTTTCCATTCAGCTGCTCCCAGAGCAGCCTCCTCCCCTTCCAGGCCTAGCTATTTTTACTCTGCTGGAGAAGGCAGCGCTGTTTGAAGCGGCATCGTCCTCTCCAGAGCCCAAACTCCCCACGCTGCTTTTGGCTGGTGCTGTCCCTTTCGCGTCGGCCAGCCCTTCCCTGGGTGTTCGTCTTCGGGGAAGTGACGAGTGGAAAAATCTGCTCAAGCAAACGGCTCCGGAGCACGGGGTTCATGCCGCTGCCGGCACACAGGCTGCCGAGATCCCAGGGCTTTCTGTGCAGTAGCCCAGGCCTTGGGGCTGAGCTCTGGCTCCCAACTGGACCTCGAAGGTTTTGCCTTGTTTCACCTGAACACTTGTTAGTGAGCAGATCTGTCCCCTCTGCGTACCCCAAAGCACACCCTCGCTCCCTGCGCCTTCACCTCTGCATGTGCTGCCTCCACTTGCCCTCCCGGGGGGGGGGGCATGCTCCTCGTGCCCAGGGCCAGCTGCCCCACTGTCCCCCAAATGACCCATACCACGGCACCTTCAGTCTGGCTGCGAGCACCCTTTCCTCCTGCTCTGCATCTCCCGCCAGGTTCCCGTCATCTGGGACCACATCCTGAAGAAAAACATGGGGAAGTGGGAGGCCATCGCCAAGCACCAGGTGAAGCGCGTCTTCAGCCCCACTGAGGAGGAGCTGAAGCTCCAGGCACACAGGTAAGGCATGTGCACAGAGAGTGCCCAGTGGAGCCAGTATCCCCATTAGCAGGGGCTGGAGCTCAGCACTGGGAGGAGAGAGGGGTCTGTGGTACTGGCTGGTGACGTCTCCTTGGTGGCAGGGTGCAGCAGGGACAGCTCGTTGCTTGATGGCAGCTCCCCGTGAGCAGCCTCACCCCCTCTCTGCCTGCCACAGGTGGGCACAGACCTACAGCCTGGACATGATGGAGGCTCTGGCTCCTGACAAGCCCCGCTGCAGGGTGTGTGGTGTAGAGGCGGCCAAGCGGTGCTCTCGCTGTCGGAACGAGTGGTACTGCACACGGTAAGGGAGCCCTGCCACCCCTCTGTCCCCTGCAGCCCCCCAGTGCCCCTATGCCACCCCCCCCAGTGTCCCCAGCTCCCACAGAAGATGCTGTGAAAGGGCCAAGGGAAGCCAGAGGTCCCACTGCTGCTCAGCACCCCTGGCTCTCTGCTTGCGACATACCTCTCCAAATCTTATGGCGGGGCTGATGTGCCGGGGCGCTGGTGGAGGAGATGCTGGTGAGTGTTGTGTTGCTGCTGCAAGGTGCTGAGCTGCCCATCCGGCTGTCTGCCAGCACGCACCGCCCGCAGCACTGGCTGGGTTTCCCAGGGTGATACTGTCTCCCTCCCCTGCACCTTGGTGGGGCAGAAGTGGGGAGAAAAGCCCCCGTGGCTCTGTGGGTGCGGGTGACAGGCTAGGATGCGGCAGCTGGGACGGTGGCAGTAAATTAAATCTCTGGTGCTGAACCATATGGCAAGGTCTGGTTACAGCTGTTTCATTAAACCCTCTCAGCCCCCAGAACTGGGTGTTGGGCTAATGCTCAGCCATGCCAGCCCCGCTCTGAGCCCGGAGGAGTGCGGTGCTGGGGTTTGTCCTTGTCACTGCTTCGCTTCTGGGGACAAATGTGGCCCTGCAGTGTTCCTGCTTGAGCTGTGGGCACCCCACTTCTAGCAGAGCCCCCAAGCGACGGCCTTCCCCTCTGCAGGGCATGCCAGGTCCAGCACTGGCAGAAGCACAAGGCTGCCTGCAACCTGATGGCCGGAGCGCTGGGGAGAGCGGATGACCCGTAAGAGAAGCAGCGACTGCCATCCAGCCCACGGCTCGGTGAGGCAGAGATTCCTTCCTCCTGTGTACAGCCCAGCGACCAGCAAGGAGAAGCCAGCAAAGGCCCCTTCTGCCTGCTCCCAGCCCCAGGTAGCGCTGCGAGGGCTCAGCCTCTTCTCCTCCCACCCCACCACGTAGCCTTCTCCAATAAACCTCCTTATTGTACCCCACTGCTGCTTTTTTTTTTTCTCCTAGCTGAAGATGCTAAACTGCTTCGTCCCCTCCCTTGCACCCAGGGAGAGAGGTATGCATCTGTTTTTCCCCAGAGCGCCCAAAAAAAGAGCCAATAGCCTTGTGGTTAGCAGAAGGGCCAAGCCCTCTGCGGCCAAGGCGCATGAGCCTGGGGAGAGAAGGGGGCAAGAACGCCTCTGTGCTGCCCTTTTTTTTGGCTGCCGCTGTTAAGAGAGGTGGGAGGAGGCAGAGGATGTGGTTAGCACAAGCATCTCGCTGTGAGAAAGAAAACGCATTTCCCAGGTGTGCATCATCTGCCATCTCGCAGGGACAATTCCCCCTCCTCCCAGCTGACATTAGTACCAAGGGCTTGGTCCCCTGCGCATCTCTCTGCAGGGTTTGCTGGTGGCCTGTTGTGCCTTGGGGTGCGTCCCCACCTCTCCCAGGCCAGCAGCAGCTGCCGAAGGGCTGGAGCCTTGGTCTGAGCATAGCTGGGAAAGGTTTGACGGTGTTGGCACTGCCATGCATCTCGTGCTCTGATGGGCTGCCTGAGATCCCCTCACGCACCCCAAAACAGGCTTTGCACCAGCGCTGCTGCTGCAGGAACCCTGACAGCGGGCAGGACACCATCTTGGTCCAGCCCCAGCTGAGCAGCCCAGGCTCGGGGCTTGGAGTAAACTCACCCCAAGCCCGGGCTGCTCGGCCGGGGCTGCAGCCGGACCGAGTGTGGCGGTTTTCTGGGGACGCTTTGGGTGCTTCTCACCTGCTGCCAGAGGTTCCCCCAGCCCCCTTCCCCGCTGGGAAACTGAGGCACGGAGCGAGACTTGCCCCAGTCCTGGGAGAGGTGGCGGAGAGAGCGGGAGTGCCGGAGCGGGGCCCCCCCTTCCCCGGCAGCGGCTCTGGGAGCCTCATCCCCGCCTCCGGCCCGCCCCGCCGGGCTTGCCGGGACCGGGGACTACGGTCGGGACCCCGGGGCGCTGCGCGGCTCCCTCCCCCGCTCCTGCCTCAGTTTCCCCCGCGGTGCCCGGACGGGGCGGCCCCTCCCGGTCCCCGCCCCGGCCCCATCCCCGGTGCCGGCTCCCGCCCCGCCGCCGCCGCCGCGTAGCGCCCGCGCCCGCCCGGGCCATGGAGCTCATCGAGCTGCGGCAGCTGCAGCCGGAGCCGCGGACGGGCCGGGGCCGCCTGGAGCGGACCAACGCGTTGCGCATCAGCCCGGCCCGCCGGCCCGGCCCCGGCCTCGGCCCCGGAGCGCACCCCGACCCGCGGCTGACGGCGGCACCGGGCGCAGGGCATCGCTTCGAGCCGCGGCGCCGCGGGCTCCACACCTGGTGCGACCTCTGCGGGGACTTCGTCTGGGGCGGCGGCAGGAAGAGCCTCCAGTGCCGCCGTGAGTACCGCGCCGCGCCACGGGCCTCCCGTCTCCCCGCACCCCCACCGGGCATCCGGCCACCGGGAACCCCCACCACCGGGCATCCCCACGGGGCACCAGGCATCCTGCCACCGGGAACGCCCACCACCGCACACCCCCACCAGGCACAGGGCATCCCACCACTGGGAACCCCCACGAGGCATCCTGGTAGTGGGCACCCTCACTGGGCACCAGGTGTCCTAGCACTGGGGCACGGGCATCCCAGCACCAGGCACCCGCACTGGGCACAGGCATCTCGGTACCAATTACCCCCACTGAGTACCGGGCATCCTGGTACCAGGCACCCCCACCGAGTACTGGGCATCCCTATACTGGGCACCTGCACTGGGCTCCGGGCCTCTGGGCACGAGACGCTTGCACTGGGCAACGGACATGCCAGTACTGGGCACATGCACCAGGCACTGGGCAGCCCCATACCAAATACCAGGCACCGCACATCCCTGTACTGGGCACCTCCCCCCCCAGGCATCCCTGTAGCAAGTACCCCCAGCAGGCACTGGGCATCCTGGTACCAGGCATTGGGCATCCCAGTACTGGGCACTGGGCATCCGGGACCCGCACTGGCCAGCCCAGGCAGGGAGCACAGGCACTGTGGTACCGGCCAGCAGCGTGGCACAGTACTGTGTCCCACGTGGGTGCTGCCTCCTCTGTACCGGCAGAGCATGGGCAGGCAGCCAGCACCACACACCAGTACTGGCACCATGCACCAGCCCGTGCACCGCCGGGCACAAGGACCATCCCCAGCGCAGTCACTGACCCTGACACTCAGGGCCACGGTGGTGACACTGGTCCTGTCCCTGTCCCCAGACTGCAGCTTCACCTGCCACTACCGGTGCCGGGCCCTGGTGCGGCTGGACTGCAGTGGCCCCCCGGGCGCCAGTGATGAGGACGATGGCACCGAGCAGGCGCTGGAGAAGGACACCAATGTGGTAGGGCCTGGCCTGCGTCTGCAGGGGAGGGTGCGGGCGGGAGGTGGCCAACCTGGGGCCTGCCCGGGCTGGGGGTGGCTGTGCCAGTCTGTGCCATGCTGTACTGTGTGAGGCCATGTCATGCTATGCCAATCTGTGCTGTGCCACACTGTACCGTGCCGTGCCAGGCCATGCCATGCTGGGTTGTGCTGAGCTATGGTGTGTGCTTTGCTGTGCCGTGTCGGGCTGTGCCATGCTGGGCTGGGCTTCGTTGTGCCATGCTGGGCTGTGCCAAGCCTTGCAGGGCTGTGCTGTGCTGTGCTGTGTGAGGCTGTGCCATGCCAGACTGGGCCAAGCCATGCCATGCTGTGCTGTGCCATGCTAGGCTGTGTCAGGCCAGGCTGTGTTGAGCCATGCTGGGCTGGGCACTGTGCCACGTCAAGCTGTGCCAAGCCATGCTAGGCTTTGTTGTGTTTTACCGTGCCAGCCTGTGCTGAACCATGCTGGGCTGTACTATGCCATGCTACGCTGTGCTGAACCGAGCCGGGCTGGCCTGTGTTGTGCTGTGCTGTGTCTGGCTGTGCCAAGGCATGCTGGGCTGGCCTGGCCTGAGCTGTGCCATGCCATGCTGGGCTGGGCTGTGCCGTGCCACGCCAGGCTGTGCCAAACCGGGCTGTGCCGTGCCGGACCATGCCGTGCTGAGCCCGCGCTGTGCTGCCCCATGCCGTGCCCTGGCCGTGCCGTGCCATGCCCAGGCCGTGCCGTGCCGTGCTTGCCGGGCCGGGGCACAGGCGGCTCCGGGCGGGCGGGTCCGAGCGCGGGTGAAATCACCGCCGGAAGCGGGGCCGCGCCGCGCCGCCCCCGGCCCGCGTCAGCCCCATGGCCTGGGCGGGGCTGGGGCCGGGAGCGGGGCAGCGGCGGGACCGAGCTGAGCCGGGACCGGGATCGGGACGGGGTCCGCGATAGGCACCGGGCTGAGCCGAGCCGGGACAGGACCGCGATAGGGACAGGGCCGAGCCGAGCAGCGACAAGGACCGGGACTGTGCTGAGCCGAGCCGGGATAGGGACCGAGAGCGAGACCGGGCGGAGCCGCACTGGGACCAGGCTGAGCCGAGCCGGGACCGGGACTGTGCTGAGCCGAGCCGGGATAGGGACCGAGACGGGGCGGAGCCGGACCGGGACCGGGCTGAGCCGAGCCGGGACCGGGACCGGGCTGAGCCGAGCCGGGATAGGGACCGGGGCCGGGCAGAGCCGCACCGGGAGCGGGCTGAGCCGAGCCGGGAGCGGACTGAGCCGGGCCCCAGCCCGGGGGCCGGCCGGGCTGGCGCGGGGCCGGGTGTGCCCGTGTGCCCGCGGGGCCGCGGGTCGGGCTGGTCGGGCCGTGGCCGCCGCCGCGTCCGTGCCCGTGGCCGGGGCGGGTGGCGGCGGGGCCGGGGGCTGCGGGGCGGCGGCGGCGCTGGCGCTGCGGCGGGGCGGCGCGGGGGGCACGGGGGGCAGCACGGCCAGCAGCGGCTACTGCAGCCAGGAGGACTCCGACTCCGAGCCCGAACTCTTCTACACCGCCCGCACCTCCCTCGGCCGCCGCCCGCGCCGCCGCCAGGTCGGTTCCCGGGCCGCCGGCCGTGACATCATGGGGGAACCGGGTGACGTCAGCCGGGGGAGCGCACCCCCCCCGGGGCTGGGTGCTGGGGAGGGCAGGCGAGGGTGGGCTTGGTGCGGGGGGCAAGAGTGGGACTGAGCGTGGCCCTGCTGTGGGGTGAGTGTGGGGGCGAGCATGGCCCTGCCATTGGGGCGAGCGTGGCCGTGCCGTGGGGCAGGGTGGCCCTGTCCGGTTGGATGTGGTGCTGTGGGGCGAGCGAGGCACGGTGGGGTGAGCGGGGGTTTGCCCCCTGGCACAGCCACCCCATGGCCTCCCACGGCTGGAGCTGGTCCCAGAGGGGGAGAAGGACAATGCTTGGGGGGCCCTGGGGTTCACCCCCATGGCGCAGCCTCACAGCTGTCCCCTTCCCGTGGGGACCCTCGCAGGGTCTGGCAGCGCCTGCATGCCACGGTGTGGCTGTCGGGGCTAGGAGCCCCGGGTGCTCCCCAGCCCCGTAGTGCCGTGGGGACACATACAACACTGCACGGCAGCTCCCACGGCCCCATGTAAATACTAATTAGTGGGTGCCAGCAGTGGGGACGCGGAGCCAGAACGCCTGGGTCACCCCTGTGCAGGGCTGGCACTTTGAAGTGGGGTGCCGGCGGCATGGGCGGGCTGCACCCCCAGCCTGGCCCTGCCCTCCTGCCCTGAATCCCAGGGTGTCCCGGCAGGCACCCAGCCTGCCCTGCCACCCCGGTGCCGGGCTGCCGGCACTCTGCCTCAGGGACACCTCTCTGATCTGGGGTGCTTGGAGGGGACACCCGGCCCCAGGGTGTCTTCGCAGTGGGTTCACCTATCCCTGTGGCCCCGGGGATGGGGACGGGGGCTGGAGGAGGGGTGGCCGGTGGCGGCAGTATCCCCGGAGCAGGGCTGGGGCCATGGTGAGCTCAGCTGTGCTTCCCCGGCACGGCCCAGCTCAGCGTCAGCCGGGCTGATGCAACCCTGCGCAGCCACCCGCACGTGTGTCAGCCAGTGTTTCGGGGCGGGCTGGGGGGCGGCAGGACACCAGGGCAGGCGGAGGGGTCCTCCTGGCCGTAGTGCCGCTCAGCCCGGCCGCTGTCGCGCAGGATGAGCCCAGTGAGTGGGAGAAGGCAGAGCTGGACCAGGCGCAGGTGGAGCGGCGGATCAAGGAGTACAACAGCCAGATCAACAGCAACCTCTTCATGAGCCTGGTACGGGGCCGGCGCCGGGCCAGGGAGGGAGCTCACAGCACCCTGACCTGGCCCCACTCACCCCCCCCACTGGTGTCTTCCAGAACAAGGACGGCTCCTACACCGGCTTCATCAAGGTGCAGCTGAAGCTGGTGCGCCCCGTCTCGGTGCCAGCCACCAAGCGGGCCCCCTCCCTGCGGTCGGGGCTGCGCGGCCAGGGGGTGAAGCGCCGCACGTCCTTCTACCTGCCCAAGGGGACCGTCAAGCACTTGCACATCCTCTCACACACCCGCGCCAGCGAGGTCATCGACGCGCTCCTTCGCAAGTTCACCGTCATCGACAACCCCCGCAAGTTCGCGCTCTTCGAGAGGTCCGAGAAGGATGATCAAGGTAGCACCCTGGGGCGGCCCTGTCCCCGTAGCAGTGGCCGTGTCCCTGTGGTGGCAGCTTCCCCTGGGTAGGGGTAGCCCCGTGGTGGCAATGTCCCTGGGGGGGGTGGTGTCCTCCATGGTGGCAGCATCCCCATGGCAGTGGTGTCCCCCATGGCGGTAGTGTCCTCCCTGGCAGCAGTGTCCCCATAGTGGCAGCATCCCTGTTATGGCGGTATCCCCCTTGGCGGCAGCAGCCCTGGTGGCTGTTGGGGGGTGTCCCCCATGGCGGCAGTGTCCCCTGTAGCGGCAGTGTCCCCTGTGGCAGCGGTGTCCCCATAGTGGCAGCATCTCTGTAGCCGTGGTATCCTCCTTTGGTGGCATTTTCTGCTGTCACCATGGGCGCGTCCCCTGTGCCAGCAGTGTCCCCCATGGCAGTGGTGTCCCCCATAGTGGTGATGTCCCCATAGTGGCAGCATCCCTGTAGCAGTGGTATGCCCCCTGTGGCAGTGTCCCCTGTCCCCCTGGGAGCAGTGTCCCCATGGCGGTGATGTCCCTGTGGCGATGGCCCCCCATGACACATGGCTGCTGTTGCAGTGTACCTGCGGAAGCTGGCCGACGAGGAGCAGCCCTTGCGGCTGCGGCTGCTGGCCGGCCCCAGCGAGAAGGTGCTCAGCTTCGTCCTGAAGGAGAACGAGACCGGGGAGGTGAACGTGAGTGCGGGGACGGGGAGGGGACTGGCACCTGCAGCCCCCGGGGCACGCGGCCGTGGGAGAGGACGCCACGTCCCCGTTGCGATAGCAGCCCCTGTGCCCGCAGTGGGATGCCTTCACGCTGCCGGAGCTGCACAACTTCCTGCGCATCCTGCAGCGGGAGGAGGAGGAGCACGTGCGCCAGCTGCGGCACCGCTACGCCCGCTGCCGCCAGAAGATGCAGGAGGCACTGGCCACGCACACGCCGGGGTGACCGCACCGCCTGCACCCGCGGCCAGCCAGTGCGCCAGGACCCTTGCCTGCCGGCGGGCGGGGGCACCCAGGATGGGGAGGGGGGTGGAAGGGGGCACCCCGGGACCCGCCAGGCCGTCACAGCCCCCATGGGGCTGGCCTGGGGAGCGAGTGTCCCCGCGGGGGAGCGAGCGTCCCGGGGGGAGCGAGCGTCCCTGGGGTGAGCAGGGCGTTGGGCACCAATAAAGGCATCTTGGTGACGAGCCCTGGCCTGCGGCGTGTCCTTGGTGGGGAAGCCCGGGGGGGCTGGAGCGGGATGGGGAGGGGGGGAGGGAGGCGAGGACCCCCGGTGCCATCGTGCCGTGGCTGCCCGCACGTGGTGCGCGGCGGCGGGACTCGAACCCGCGGTACCGGGGTTCCCGGAGACGCCAGGCGGGGAGGAGGCCGCGCCACGCGCCGCTCTCACGTGACGCAGTTTCCCTCCTCCCGGATCACGTGCCGGAGGACTCGCGGGCGCCGGAAGTGTCGCAGCGCGGCGGCGGCGGCGCACGTAGGGAGGCGCTCGGTCGGTGTCGCCGGGCGGCTCCGGGCCGCTCCCCCCGCCCCGCTCCCGCCGCCCCCGCCGCCGCCATGGGCACCAGCGGCTCCAAGTCGCGGGGACTGTGGCCCTTCGCCTCCCCGGCGGCGGGCGGCGGCGGTGCCGAGGGCCCCGGCGGGCAGCAGGCCCTGGCCCGGGCGCGGGCCGCGCGCGCCGCTACCCCATTCGTCTTCACGCGCCGCGGGTGAGAGGCCAAGGGGGGGGGCGCGGGGGCGGGGGTTGCCATGGCAGCCGGGGGTGGCCCCGCTGCTGGGTCGGTTCGGGCCTGCCCGGGCACCGGCTTGGCCGGGGTCACAGGCCTTGGCCTTCCGCAGGGTGTCCGGGGAGGAGAGGGCAGCAGCCGGCAGGGGGTGGTCGCTGCAGCCCTCACGGGGCTGGTGGTGCCGGCTTGCCCCAGCTCCCTCCCCTGCTCGGGGTGCGGGAAGGCGGCAGCTGTCGGCAGGCTCTTACCTACCCGCCTCTCCTCTCCTCTCAGCTCCATGTATTACGATGAGGATGGGGATCTTGCCCACGAGTTCTACGAGGAGACAATCGTTACCAAGAACGGGAGGAAGCGCGCCAAGCTGAAGAGGATCCACAAGAACCTGATACCTCAGGTAGCATGTGGAGAAGGGCGGGGGAAAGTGAGTGCCAAAGTGCCACGGTGACAACTGGAGTCACGGCTTTGCAGGAGCTCCTGCGTGTGGGCCTTCTCCCTCGGGGCATCTCCTTTCCGGGAAGGGCGTGCGCACGTTCCACTTGGCCGCTTGGTAGTGACAGTGGTGTTGACAGCGATGTGTTTTGCACCTCAGTGGTGCTCAGGATTTAGTCTCCTCCTAAAATAAGCAACTGAGGTGAAGCCAGACAGGGGCTGGGGCACCGATTGATGATCTCGCTACAGGAGGAGGATAGCCTGCATGTAGGGAAGCTTCCAGGAGCATAAATGGAGAAAAGGCAGGATCAAACCAGGGCTGGAGAGATACCCTGTGGGAATCTTTCCTAAGTAACCAGAAAGGCATGGCTCTAGTGAGCACCTGGGGTGAGCCGTTGGTGTGCTCTGAGAGGTGAGCAGCCCACCGGCAGGATGGGACCCCTCTGAGTGCTGCACAGGCAGTTATGGGGGCAAGGATTCAGCGCTGCTTCCTGGGCTGGTGTTCTTGCGGAGGCAGGCTTGGGCTGTAGGACTGACTCCTCGTCAACGTGGGTTGAAATTCACCCAGTTGGAAAGCTCGGCTGAGCCAGAGAGAGCATGCCCCGAGCCCCTGCTCCCCCCTCCACCCCCAGCCCCCCACCTGCCAGCGGGTCCTCCCGGTGCTGTAACAGGAGAAGGCTTGGACGGAGCATGGGAAAGGCGCCTGTAGCTGGCGTGGAGGGAGCATGCATTCAGCAGCCTCCCCTCTGGATAGAAAGCTGCTTTTCTTGTGCGCCAGCTGCCCTGGCTGCTTTCTCTCAGAGAGCTCTTTTCATTCTTTTAAATCCCGTGAATGAAAGGTGCTGGATGAAAAGCCCTGACGGCCAATATCTGCCAGTCACGCACCAGCTGCTGCACGGGCAGTGCCTGGTAGAGCAGCTCCCTCCTTTCTCACCCTGCTGAGCTCCGGACCCACCATGTGTGGCAGCCGGCTGCAACTCCCTTGGCTCTCCAGGGACGAGTTCGAAGGGCAAAGTGTTTTCGCTTTGTGTGCTGTTGTTCAGGCGTACCTGGTGTCACGGCAGCTTTATGGACTCGTGTTCCTCGAGGGCATGGTGTCCTCTGTCAGACAGGGTGACTCACAGGGCTTGGGGCTGTTGTTTGGTCATCTCCTCTGCTCACCACTGACTCTTCTTTCAGGGCATAGTGAAACTAGAGCACCCTCGCATTCACGTGGATTTCCCGGTGATCATCTGCGAGGTGTGAGTGGCCAGACGTTGCTGCCCGTGGGCGGGAGGCCTTGCCTCACCGCCCCTGGCTTCACCAGGTGAGGCTGTGTCGTGTTCCTACCCGAGGAGGACTCTGGATGTGCAGTGGGGACGGCGGCTCTCCCCTCGCCCGGAGGTGAGGCGGGACGGAGCAGGCTGGGCTGGGCTTGGCTAGCGCTCCTCACAGGAGATGGGTGACCTTGTGCAACGACTGCTTCCAAACATCCTCGCTTGAGCCAGAAGACTAAAATACCTTTCGTAGCCTCTAGCCGACGTTTGATGGGTACCTGGAACTGCAAACGAGCTGCTGTGTTTGAGCTGTTAAAGGGAGAGTGAGCCAGCACTTCTCACCAGAGAAAAATCCCCTGCTTCTCAGGTATGCGGCCCAGGGAGAGCCAGGGCAAGGTAACGTGCTGCCCGGGGCACCGACATCCCTCAGGCCCGGTGGTTAGATGGCCGGCGTTGCAGCATGTCGCTTGACACGGGTGTTGTGTGATGCTCCCCTGAATGGGTCCGTTGATGGAGGATAAACGGGGCAAGCCGAGGGGGAACCCGTCCTGAAGCGCATCCAACTGGCTGCTGCGCTCCTCTTGGGAAGGGGACGGAGATCAGATGCCGCTATCTTGGACCTTGGTCTCTTCCCCCTGTGCGTTTCCCTGCTTATGCCAGCTCTGGGGAGGTTGGCTTCGCTGCTGCCTGCAGTCCCTCTGCCCACAGGAGAGCTCTGTGGTCCGTGGCCGCTGCTGGTGGCAGTGAGGTCCCCGGCTCTGCAGCAGACTTGCCTCCCCTGTCAGCAAGCTGGCTCCCGCTGAGCACCATCCCTCGCCCGCTGCAGGGCCGGCTGCTGGGCAAGGCGTCTCCTCATAACGTCCTCACCCCCCGCCGCGTCTTGAACATACCTCCCGGTGGAGTGGGCTTTGACAGAGCCAAGCAGGGAGGAAATCATCTCTTCCCTCCTTGTCCCCCAAAAACAACTGATCGGTGTGCCTGCCCTGGCTTGGAAATCTCCCTGGCGATGTGAACTACGGTTCCTCCCGCGTCCCAGCTGGCGGCAGGAGGAGAAACGCGATGCACTTTAAAGGGAGGCTTTCTGCTCCGTCTTGAAGGTCCTACTCTTTTCTCCTCTTTCCTCCTGCTTGAGAAGGTCGGGGTCGCCTTGGCAGCACCAAAAAACCTCTCACCCCTGTGTGTGGGCCCCAGGGTGCCGAGCCAGCCGCTGTAGGGCTGGGGGAAAGGCCTGACCCGTACCACCCCTTGCCAGCACCGGGAGCCACTGCCTCCCTGCTCAGCTGCCCCTGGACCGGGTGGGCGGAGGAGGACCGGCCGTGGGGCAGCAGGCACAGCTTTAAACTGGGTCAGAGCCTGCTCCCCGCAGCAGCCGGCTCGGCTTTCCTCCTCTTTCGTTCCAGAACTTATTTACTTTCTAAGCACTTCAGATGTTTGCTACCTCGATTTTTAATTTAAGCCGCTGGCACTTGGCTGCCAGCCCTGTCGGCATCTACGTTGGATGTATCCATTCCCGCGCCCACCGAGAGCCGCCCGGGCGCGGGGCCACATTCCCGGCTTCGGGGAGATAACAGCAGCGTGGCTGTTGCCGTCTTCCTGTCACCACCTCTTCCCTCCGCGTCCCCTCCCCTGCTGTTCCCATTGACAGGAGCGAGCATGGAGGGTGAAGCGTGGAGGGTGAAGCGAATGTGCTGGCTGCCGCCGGGCAGGGAAGCAGGCAGGGCTGGGCAGGGCTCCGGCAGGGAGCTCGTCTACACTGTGATGCTGGGCGCTTCTTTCGACATCTTTTGTTCTCCTGCTTGCTTGAAGAGTCTTGTCTTAAAACAATCCCCCACTGAAGTGTTTCTTATTTGCACCACCTGCTCTCGAGTTTCTCCCGGGCTGGATCTCCCTGGGTAGGACGTCCCTCGGGTTCCGCAGGAGAGCAGGAGCTGCTGTCCCTAGGAAGAGGAGAGAAAGCCGTGGCTGGGCCGCCTGTGCCGCCTTGCCCCACTGCTGTCCGAGGGTGTGGGAAGCTCTACCGAACCCGCCTCGGGTACAGGGGGAAGGCGGAGGAGGAGAGGGGAGGGGGCTGGTGCCGTTTGCCTGCCCCAACCGGGAGCCCCTCGCCTGGCTGCTGGCCAAAAATCTGCTGACAAGGCAGGGCCCGAACCCCGGGGGGGGCACAGACCCAGACTGGCTTAGTGAGGATGCTTTTGTCCTCCCTGACAGGCTGCCCACCCTTCCCCCAGGGTGTTGAGCATGTTTTCCCTCAAAAAACACGCCTCCTCCCACCACCACAACCCCCCCCTCCCGTGTCACCAGAGCGGCAGCGAACCTCTGCAGGCTGCCAACAAGCTGCGTCCTGCCCCGCTTCTTCCCAGGCTGGTCCCCCGAGCGACCAGCCCCCCCCAGGCCCCCTCCCTTCCGCCCGCCTCCAGCCCTTCTGTGGCAGCAGGGCCTTGGGAGCACCTGGAGGGATCTTAAAAATGTGAAGGTGGCTGTAAATAGTATCTGTGTCCACTGTGGTGTTGGAGCAAGCAAAAAAAAGGAAAGTTCTCCTTTCAATTATTTTTTTTTTTTTTAATGATTTCTGTGCGATGTTGTGCTTTCCCGTGTGGATGTGTAGCCGAATCGTACTCACCGACACTAGGCTCCTTGCTCCTCTAGCGTCTGGGTAGGACCCGTGGGCTTGGGAAATGTACACTATTTATGGTCCTTCCTCCCAGTGCATCTGTCCACTTTTGTTAAATTTCAATAAAATTATTTGTAGAGCCCGCAAGTCCAAGAGCTGTTTTGCTGGGGAGGGAAGGTGGGCAAGCCTCCATGCCCATGGGCAGAGGAAGATGATGGAGAGCCAAGAGGAGGTGGCTTTGCCGTGCTGGTCTGTTTGTCGCTGGTGCTCCGGACCCCCTGTTTTTTTGAGGGGGGGGTGTTTGTGCACACATGGTGGTGAAGGAGCCGTGAGTCACAGCTGTTTCCAGGTGCTTGAATTTGGCACACGGCGCTGGCCAGAGCTGATCGCTTTGTTGGACTGTGACTCCACTCGTAGCTGCGGTGACATCCTTTAAATAGGTAAATAAAATGTATTTATATAAATATATGTAAATATAAGTTCCTTGTTCAGCTCAATAATGTTGGAGCCTGGGCCCCTTTCCCCTCTCACGTGGGCAGGGAGATCTGGAGGGGCCGGGGAGGCAGCGAGGCACCCGGGTGGGAGGATCCGCCTGTCCACTCCTTCATCACTTCTCCTGCCAAATCAGTGCCTTGTTAATCACCAGGGCCTGACGACTTTCTGAAACCCAGCGTGACCCTGCGCCGGGATGCTGCCTGTTCCCTGAGCGGTGCCGGGCTGTCCGTGGGGCGAGCGTGATCTCACTTTGTGCCCCACGTCCTGCTCCCGGCCGCCCTGCAAATGTTTTCCTGCAACCGCCGCCACCTCTCATCATTTCCTCCACGCAAGCCGGCTCGGAAACGAGCCACTGACGAAAGCTGTAATGAGAGTGAGTGGTGTGGTGTGTCCTGCCAGCGCTTCGCCTTGCAGGGGATGAGGCTCTGGGATGTTTGCCTGTTGATCCATAGGGGCCCCAGCCCTGGGGGGACAGACTGTGGTGGCCTCGAGGGGGACTGGGTGGCTGCATGGGGTGTTAGAGTCGGTGAGATTAAACAAGGTGGAGGCTGTGGCCACCGGGGCCATCCCTGTCCCCCACCTGCCATGCCCGCAGCCCCCGGGCTGGGCGAGAGGCAGGTGCCGACCTCCCCTCCTGGCCCCGCAGCCGCTCCGTCCCCAAGCCGAGCTCCTCTCGCACCTTGCTGGGACCCGCCTGGCGTGGGTGGATGCGACCAACGCCCCGTTATCCGGTGTCCCGGAGGGATTCACAGCCGCTTGGCCGCCCGCATGGGGCAGCTCAGCTCACCCTGGCCGCTGCCCCGTGTCCCTCTGCTCTCATGCACCAGCTGAGAACGGCTTACTGTCATCTCGTGCTCAGTGGGGCGAGACAGGAGAGAGGAGGCTGGATGTATCTGGCTGCCCCCTCCCAAAATCCAGGGTCTTTCCAGTGGGAAGGGAGGAGGGAAACTGAGGCCCTCCCAGGGGGACAGTGGTGAGAGGTGTTGAGGACTTCCAGCCTTCCTGGCAGCGGAGAGCTGTGACCCCTCTGGCCAGCCCGCTGCCGGTGGGACGGGTTACCTTTGGTGCACGAGGCTGCGGAGGATGGAAAATTTTAGGCATTTCTGCTGCCAGCCAAGGGAGCCTGTTTACTGCTCGGAGGGGAAGGGCAGTGCCCGCCAGCGCTGGGATTTCTTGGCTCCCCGCGATCTTCCCCGAGGGTTTCGGCAGCCAACGCCCAGCCAGCGGCTGACCTTCCCGGCCCCTCTCCCCCCCCCCCCCCGTGCCTGGTGTCGGCTGCAGGCCAGGCCGAGCCATGGGGATATCAAGTGGCCATCCCGGATGTTGTGCCTGTCCCCGGTGGTACTGTCACCTTCTCAGCGGGAGCTTCACCACGAAAGCTGTCACCCCAGCGGGTCCTGCTAACTGGAGCCGTCTGTGGGTGCTCGTGGCCCTGGGCTCGGCACCGCTGGCACCGGGGGCCGGCACCGAACAATGCTGGGCTCGGCATTCCCACTCGCTCCCTGGGGAGCAGGCGGGTGGCTGGGGAACACTTCCGCAGATTCAGGCCCGTTTCCTTCCCCCGCCGGCCCGGCACACCCTCGCGCTCCAGCCCTGGTGCTTCCTCTGCAGGGGCACCCTCACAGCCCCCAGCCCGCGGGGCCAGCCCTGGCCAGCGCAGGCAGGGGACGAGCATGACATGGGGACGGCCACGCTGCCAGCGCCCGAGCCCTGCCTGTCCCGCCGCCCGCCTGGGGGACCCACCGGAGCCTCTGCGGTGCCCCGGGAAGGAAGCCCCCTCGGCCCTGCTGTGCCTGCGGCCCCTCTTGTCCCCCCCCCGGGCAGGAAACCCGTGGGGCCGTGGCTGAGTCAGCAGCATCGACTGCCCCGGCCTCACGCAGGATGTCCTGCCTGGCGCAGCACCGCCCCGGGGACAGCACCGTCCTGGGGTCACCGCTGTCCTGGGGTCACTGCTGTCCTGGGGTCACCGCCGTCCTGGGGATACCACCGCACTGGGGTCACCGCCGTCCTGGGGTCACCGCCGTCCTGGGGATACCACCGCACTGGGGTCACCGCCGTCCTGGGGTCACCGCCGTCCTGGGGATACCACCGCACTGGGGATACCACCGCACTGGGGTCACCGCCGTCCTGGGGTCACCGCCGTCCTGGGGATACCACCGCACTGGGGTCACCGCCGTCCTGGGGTCACCGCCGTCCTGGGGATACCACCGCACTGGGGTCACCGCCGTCCTGGGGTCACCGCCATCCTGGGGATACCACCTACCAGGGACACCGCCATCCCGGGGGGGACGCTGCCACTCTGGGGACACCACTGCCCTGGGGACATCACCATTCCGGGGTCACCACCATCCTGGGGACACCGTTTTTCTGGGGTCACCGCTGTTCTTGGTTTATCGCCGTTTTGGGGTGACGGTGATCCTGGGGACACCGTGACCCTGGGGTCACCAGCACCGTTTCGGGGACCCCCTCCCGCCCCGCCGCGCGCCGCAGCCCCTGGCGCCCCTTGCGCCCCCTGCCGGCGCCCCCCGCGACCCCGCCCCGCCCCCTTCCGCCGCGAGGAGGGGGGCGTGGCCCTCCCAGGCCGTACCAAGCGCGGCGGGACGGGAGGGGGGTGACGCGCCTTCCCCGGTGCCGCGGCCCCGCGAAGGTGCGTGCGCGTGTGGGGGTCCGCCGACGGCCGGCGCCCCCGAGGCTCCGCGATGGTCCGCGCCGCCACCCCGGCGGGCCGCGGTCGGGGCGAGGCCGGTCGGGGCGGGGAGGCGGCGCCCCCGCGGGTGGTGCGGGCCGGGGAGGTTTAAAGCGGGCGGCGGGGGGAAGCGGTGCCGGTGGGAGCCCGCGGCGGGGGACGGCGGGAGCCGCGGTGAGAGCCGGGCGGCGGAGCGGAGAAGCGGGACGGGCGGCGGAGCGGGGCCGCGCCGCGCCCCCGGCGCTTTGTGTGCCGGTCTCGGACAAAGGCGGCGCCGCGCCGGCACCCGCGGGAGCGGCGGGGACCGGGAGGCGAGCGGGATCGGGAGCGGGCGGAGCTGCTTGGGACCGGGATTCCCGGTGGGGGGGCGGGCAGGCAGAGCCGCCTCAGCACCCCTCTGCCCCGGGCCGGGTTGTGGCGGGGCGGCTCGGGGCTCGGCCCTCCTTGGAGGGGCTGGGGGGTGTGGGCAGAGCCGTCCCCCCCCCGCTCCTGACCCCCGCTCTCCCCGCTGCCCCCAGGTCCCCCTTGGGCAGGATGCGCGGGGGCTGCGCGGCGGCGGTGGCCGTGCCCTGGCTGGCCCTGCTGGCCCTGGCCCGGCAGCCCCCCGAGAAGCCGGCGGCCGCCCCCCTGCTCACCCGCCGACCCTTCCTGGTGGCCTGGAACGTGCCCACCCAGGACTGCAAGCCACGCTTCCAGGTGTCCCTCGACTTCAGCCTCTTCGACCTGCAGGCCTCCCCCAACGAGGGCTTTGTGGGGCAGAACCTCACCATCTTCTACAAGGAGCGCCTGGGGCTCTACCCCTACTACAACAGCCAAGGTGTGGCCATCAACGGCGGGGTCCCCCAAAACAGCAGCCTGTCCGAGCACCTCGCCCGCCTCCACGAGGGCATCAGCAAGTACATCCGCTCGCCCGCCAAGGAGGGGCTGGCCGTCATCGACTGGGAGGAGTGGCGGCCCATCTGGGCTCGCAACTGGAAGCCCAAGGACATCTACCGGGAGGTGTCGCAGCAGCTGGTGTACCAGCAGCAGCCCACCTGGTCCCGCGAGAAGGTGAACAAGCAGGCGGTGTTCGAGTTTGAGTCGGCCGCCCGGCAGTTCATGGTGAGCACCCTGCGCGTGGCCAAGAGCTTCCGACCCAAGCAACTCTGGGGGTTCTACCTCTTCCCCGACTGCTACAACCACGACTACAGCAAGAACAAGGAGAGCTACACCGGCCAGTGCCCGGATGTGGAGAAGACGCGCAATGACCAGCTGGCGTGGCTCTGGAGGGAGAGCATGGCCCTCTACCCCTCCATCTACCTTGACCTGCTCCTGGCCTCCACCCCCAACAGCCGCAAGTTTGTGCGGGCACGAGTGATGGAGGCCATGCGTATCTCGCAACAGCACCACGATGGCTATTCCCTGCCCGTTTTCGTCTACACCCGGCCCACCTACATCCGCAAGCTGGACGTGCTCAGCCAGGTAGGGCTGTTCCACCAGGAGGTCCTTGTCCCAAGCCCTGAGCATCTGGGCTCTGGAGTCAGCCGAGGTGGTCCCCCTGCCTGTGTCCCATCCACGTCCAGAGTGGGATGGCTCTGGAGGCCGATGGGTGCTCTCATGGTGTCACTGTCGTGTGGTTTGGCTGTCCCCACGTGGAGTGGGCAGCAGCATCCTTTGGCATGGGGCTGGCCCTGGGGACCAGGAGCAGTGTCTAACCCTGCCTCCCTCCAAGGGAACGGGGGGGGGGGGTCACGGTGTAGGGATCCCCAGTTCAGACCCTCTGTGGGTGGATGATGGGGTGCCACAACCTGCCCTCCTTACGGGCAAGGTGTGCAGCAGCAGGACTGGTACCAATGGTCACCATCGCCAGGGAAGTGCCTGGGACGTGCTGCAGCCGGGATGCTGGGGTACGTGAGCCCGCAGCCCCTGTGCTGTGCTGGCTTAGCCCCTGAGGAGGAGGCTGGTCATGAGCCTTGTCCCCCAAGGAGCTGGGACAGTCCCCTCTCCCCGTGACCTGGAGCAGGGATGAGTCTTACCTCCCTGATGCCACAGCAGGCTCTTTGGGGCGCACTGCGCTGGGGGTGTGTGGGTGCTACGTGGAGTCTCTGGGCGCTAACCAGGCTCTGCCCCTGCAGTCGGACCTGATCTCCACCATTGGAGAGAGTGCAGCGCTGGGAGCAGCTGGAGCCATTTTCTGGGGTGATGCTGACTACACTAAAAACCGGGTAGGTTTGGGGTCAGTGTGTCTCTGGGGAGGTAGATGATGGGTGGGGGGGTTACCTGCCCCCAGAGGGAGACCAATGGTTTGAGGCTGGGGTGTCCCCTCCATCTGGGGTGCTTCTCTCTGGGGTACCCCAACATGCCCTGATGCCCCCCTTCCCCCAGGACTCGTGCCAGATCATCAAGAACTACCTGGAGGGGGACCTGGGCCGCTACATCGTGAATGTCACGACGGCAGCGCAGGTCTGCAGCACAGTGCTGTGCCAGGGCCGGGGCCGCTGCCTGCGCCAGGACAGCACTGCTGACGTCTTCCTCCACCTCAACTCCACCAGCTTCCAGCTGCGGCACCGGGACGGGGACCACCCCCAGCACCCCCTCTTCTGGGCTGAGGGCCAGTTGTCTTCAGCTGACACCCTCTTCCTACGGACCCACTTCCGCTGCCACTGCTACCAGGGCTGGCAGGGCAGCGGCTGCCAGGTGCCTGCTGGCCCCCGCAGTGATGCCCCTGACCTCCTGGCACCCATGGGACTTGGGGTGCTGTTGCTGCTTGCAAGCTGGTGCTACCTCCCCCTGGACTGAACTGCCCCCCTAGCACCCCTTTTCTGTGGTGGTGTAGGGGACCTATTTAAGATATCCCTGCTTGGCCTGGGAGGCATCTTGTTACGGGGGGGCTGCCCCTTGCTTGGGGGGGGGGAGTGGAGCTGTGTGGGTGCCCTACCTCTGCCCTCCCTGCTGCAGGGCGGGTGCCCCTCATGGGGATGGAGGGAGGGGTGGCAGCCTCTCCTGTTGTAAGGAGAGGGATGGGGGCAAGGGGGTCATGGGGGCAGGGAGTGGGTGCTGTGTGGTGCTGAGCCCCTGTGCGCTGCCCCACACCAAAGTGCTTTACCTCGAATAAAGCTGGGTGGAGTGTGAGTGGGGTGTTTTTTGGGGGGGGGTGGGGCGGGAGCACAGGTCACTCTACTGTTGCTTAGCCCCGCTCCCTGGCACGGCCTGCTGGAGTGGGGGCACCGGGGGTGGGTGCGCAGCTGGGGGACGGCGCTGCAGCGGTTAGAGCTTCCCCCGGGGTGCCGCCGCGCCGGGTGGGAGCCGCGGGCTGCAGCCACTGCCGGGCCACCCACGTGGAGGCTGCAGCGGGACCGCCCCCGGGCTGCCCTGGCCACGCCTCCTGCTGCAAGCCCCGCCCCCGGGCTGCCATGGCCACGCCTCCTGCTGCAAGCCCCGCCCCCGGGCTGCCATGGCCACGTCTCCTGCTGCAAGCCCCGCCCCCGGGCGAGCCCCGCCCCGGGCTGCCAGCAGGCTTTTCCCCGCCGTGGCCACAGCCCCGGGGCGCCTTGGCCCCGCCTCCCGCCCCGCCGAGCGTGGTCCGTGGGCACGGCGGGCTCCGGGCTGCGGGGGTGGGCGCGCACGCACACACACACACACCCGCCCCCCGGGACCGGGACAGCCGCGTGGGGACACCGTCCTGTGCGCCACGGCCGGGGGTGGGTACAGCCCTGCGGGGCCCGGGGACGCCCCTGTGCCCTGAGTGTCCCTGAACACGGCCGCCGTGTGCCACGAGCGTCCCCGCGCGGCGCCCTCGCGTGGCTCCTGTCCCCGTGCCACAGTGTCCCCGGCCCTGCCCCGTCCTTGGGGTGCCCGTGGGCACGGCACGGCACGGCCCTGCGTGGGCACAGCCTGCACCCTTCGGCTGCCGTGTGTGGCCCCAGACCGTGCCCTCCTGCGTCTGCCATCCCCACGCGTGAGTGTCCCCAGGCGGTGCCCTGCTGTGCCACCGCTGTTCCCTGGGGCTGTGTCCCGCCAGGTCCTGCCTGATGCTGCGAGTTTCCTCCCGGCAGTGCCCTCCTCCTGCCATTTAATGGCCGGTGCTTTGCCCTTCCCCGGCGGTGCCTGCCCTGCGCAGCCCACGGCCGTCATCGTGACCTTGCCTCCCCCCACCCTGTCCGTGTCTGTTTGTCTTTCCAGGCCAGCTCATTGCCGCCCGTCACCGGGTGTTGACTCTGTGCATTCCTCCCTGGCCGGGCCTGCCACCACCAGTCATTAACCAGGGCTGGCGCGCTGCCGTCCCCGCTTCGGGGCTACCGTGCTGGGCTCCGGCCGCTGATAACTTTGGAGACTTCATGTGAGGAGGTGGGAGAGGTGACCCTGGGTGACTGGCACCGCTTGGGGACGGGGGTGTGGATTAACGCCAGCCCCGGCTTGGGCTGGGGATAAAAGCATTGAGGTCTGCCCAGGTCTCAGCCCATCTTGGCTCTCCCGAAGCAGCTCCGGGACCCATCCTGCGTCTGCCGGCACCATGGCGTCGGGGTGGTCTTGTTGGGTCCTCCTGCTGCTCCTGCCCACCCTAGCCTGCACCAGGGGGCCTGGCCCTGTCCTCGTCAACCGCCCCTTCGTCACCATCTGGAACATCCCCACCGAGCGCTGTGCCAAGAAGTACAATGTCAACCTCAACCTGGAGGTCTTTGACGTGTTGGCCAACGATCAGCAGTCCTTCATCGGGCAGGACATCACCCTCTTCTACAGTGAGAACCTGGGGCTCTTCCCCTACTACACATCCACAGGGGTGCCAGTGAACGGGGGGCTCCCCCAAAATGCCAGCCTGAAGGCCCACCTCCACGAGGCCACTCAGGACATCAAGGTCACCCTGCCCAGCCCTGCCTATGGCGGGCTGGCTGTCATCGACTGGGAGAAGTGGCGTCCACTGTGGATCCGCAACTGGGCCTCCATGGACATCTACCGGCAGAAGTCAGAGGAGCTGGTGCAGCAGCAGCACCCGCAGTGGCCCCCCAAGCTGGTGGAGGAGACGGCCAAGAAGGAGTTTGAGCGGAGTGCCCACGCCTTCATGGGGCAGACCCTGCAGCTGGGCGAGACCCTCCGTCCCGACGGCTACTGGGGTTTCTACGGCTTCCCCAACTGCTACAACAACAACTTCAACAGCGTGCCCTACACCGGGATGTGCCCGGCGGTGGAGCAGCAGAGGAACAAGGAGCTGCGGTGGCTCTGGGAGAGCAGCCAGGCGCTCTACCCCAGCATCTACCTACCCACCTGCCTCAACGGCACCAACAAGGTGCTTGCCTACGTCCGGCACCGCGTTGCCGAGGCCTTTGCCATCCAGCATAACATCAACAGCAGTGGCATCCCTGTCCTGCCCTACTCCCAGATTGCCTTCGACCGCACCGTTGACTTCCTCTCCCAGGTGATGGGGACAGTGGGCACCTCTCGGGCCGATGGGTGGGCACTGGGGAGTCTTCAGCTCTGCCGGGGCGGCGCGGGGGCTTTGGGCACGATTGAGTTCTCCTCTCCCCTTGGGTGCAGGAGGACCTGATGAACACCATCGGGGAGAGCGCAGCTCAGGGCGCTGCCGGCATCGTCCTCTGGGGCAGCCTCAACTACAGCACCTCCAAGGTGAGTGCGGCGGGTGGCACCGCGCCACCGCTCACAGAGACACCACCCCCACCACCCCACCAACACCCCCCCCCCCCCCCCCCCGCCCATTCCCTGGCCGCACGGGGCTGTCACACCGCCATGTGCCATTGCAGGAGATGTGCTTGAAGTTGAAGGACTACGTGGAGGGGCCTCTGGGTCACTACATCGTCAACGTGACGGCCAGTGCCGATCTGTGCAGCCAGAGCCTGTGCTCCAGCCAGGGCCGCTGCGTGCGCCGGGAGAACAAGCACAGCTTCCTCCACCTCGACCCCTTCCGCTTTGCCATTGACCTGCAAGCTGGCAAGCCCTGGCTGGTGGCCCAGAGCCTGGAGTCTGGTGACGATGTTGTCCGTCTGGCTGAGGAGTTCAGCTGCCAGTGCTATGACAAGTGGCAGGGACCCCGCTGTGACACCCAGAGCTTCGCCGGGTGAGCTCCCCCACCGTGCCGGGGACATCGAGGCAGCCAGGGTGACACCACCCATGCCTTGGGGTTGGGAACCCAACTGCGGGGCTGCTAATAAAACCAGTAGGTACCCGTGTGCGTCTCCTTGTCTTCCACCGTGGCACATTTCGGAGCGGGAGGGTCCCCCAGTGACACCGGTGGTGCCTCGCGATGCTGCCGAGGGCTGTGTGTCAGGCCAGGAGTCTGGGTGTGCAATGCCTCAGACAAGCCAGAAAGAAAGAGGAAAATTCATGGGGAAAAGACACAGGAAGAGGGGTAACGGGGGAAGAGGATGAGGAGAGGGGCAATGATGGGGAGCGGCCAGCGAGTCGAGGTGACGGGGTGAAAAGACGTGCCTGTGCGGCTGCAGCCAGAGGTGTGCATGACTCCCCCACACTCCTCCCCAGGCATGCAGGGCTGCAATGTGAAACCAGTGTCCCCACTTTGCTTCTTCTCCTGGCTGACTTTATACAAACTGGTTCAGCCCTGGAATGATACAAAAGAGCACTGATTTCTGTAACCAAGGCTGCTGACTCAGCAATACCTGTTTTAAAGTGATCAGGAGAAGGCATGAGATGAACCACTGCTTTTTCTGGTCCAGCTTAGATGAAGATGTTGGCATTTACATCTGGATGTTCAACTTGGGGTGGGGGAATCACATAGTTCTCCAATCTTAGGCCCTAGTTTGGGCAATTTCTCCGTGATGGGACCGTGCTGCGCAGCACTGCACGTTTACTGGGGACTTACTTACAAACTTGCACCCTTATTTTTTTTTTTTTATGCTGCTTAACATAAACCACTGCAAAGCATGGAGCATCCTCCACTGCATATGTGTCAAGCCAGCTCTCACCAAGAAATGAATTCACTGTTCAATGGAAAGGAAGGGCAGCATAAAGCAACATCTAGTTTAGATGCTTCAGTTAAATCCTCTTTGCTAAACTGGGCCTTGGTAAATGCTCTTATCAGAGGTTCCTCCTTCAGTTGCTGGGAAATGGTTGTCTCCTCCTGGTAAAAGCTGAGCCATGGCTCTATGGCCCAGACGTGTCGCCTGAAGAGTCCCAGGACTTGTGAGCTCCTGGTCTGCTGGCATGGCGTTGGGAGAACGTCTCTGCAGAAGAGAGGACCTCTGAGTCATAGATGTCATGGGAAAGAGCATCCCCGGAGCATGCACCATGCAAAACTCATCCTGCCTTTTACCCTCTAGTGCTACGAAACCAGGCTGGGCTCTTCTCAGAAATGGGTCCACTGGTGGCAAGGTGCTTCTGCTTGGTGGGTGGTGAAACAGGAACTCACCCTGGGGTTGTGCAGAGCAAAAAGGACAGGGCGCCTGGGAAAGGTTTATTGTTCCAACAGTTTATTTTCAACTCTACTAAGCTCTACTTCTTCTAACTCTGTTAAGCTCTATCTGTTAACAACGCTATGAATTGGACAGTATTGACGTGCTGCCGCCTCCCTGTGCTCCCTCTAGGCTGTGCCGTGCTGGGGTCCATCTGCAGGGCTGGGGCAGCAGGTGCAGGTGGGGCAGTGGGGGACTGTCAGGCTCAGGCCATGGGGTGGCCTTGGCCCCAGCAGAGTGGAGGCTGCTGCCAGTACAGGCATTGCAAATTGTGGCGGAGCAGGACGCTGGAGGGCACCCGGGGTTTGGCTGCTGGGTGGTGGCAGGAAGAAGGCAGCCAGAGGGGTGAAGTGGTCGCTGCCTGCTGCTCCGGCAGGCTCTGGAAGCGTGGGAGCAGCTGCCGGTGGAGATGGGTGGGCGCTGCCGAGGCCGGGAGGTGCTTCTGCCCATCGCTTGGTGGGTGTGTTCATGCCAGGCAGGGATGCCTGTGTGTCCCCTGCGGGCTGACCATCTGGGCTTCTGGAGGGGTGCCTTGCATCCATCCCCGGTGTGTCTGGGGCTCGCCGTTTGAGGCCAACTCTCCTCCTGCACTTCTCCAGCAGCTGAGGATACTCTCTGTTAAAGCTGGGATTGTAGTAATGGAGTATCTAGAAAAAAAGCAAAGGAAAAGGGTTAGTTGCCACTGTCCCAAGACTGGACAACCCCAAGCTACAAGAAGTGAGACTCAGCAATCGCTGTACCTGGCTGTGAGCAGCAGCTGCTGCTTCTTCTGCCAGGAATTCAGGCAGGGAGGCAGATCTTTGGAAATCCTGCTGCATTTTGGTGAAGCCGTATAGATTCAGCTGCCGAATGAAGCTCTTCATGCTCTGCGTGGTGAAAATCCGCAGAGCTCCTCCCCTGCCCAGCACCTCCTCTTTGAAAAGTTCTTCATCGATGGCCACGCATTTCCCACCCTCACTCCACCAGATGGCCTGAAAGCGGTCACTTTCCACAATCTTCCAAAGCTTTTGTGGAAAGCAGAGGTATGAGAATCCTTTCTCTTCACCCATGCACCTGCTGGAACCAGGAGGGACTTGTCTGGTCTCGTGTCCCTCGCTGCCAGGTTGGACAGCCCACTCCTCCATTTGTGCTTGTCTGGCAGTGTCACAGGGGGCTCTTTGCCCCTGTTCTGGACGGCCAAGAGAAGTCATGTCTGCCACCTGCCCCGGCTCGTCCCCAGCAGCACAGGATGGTGTTTCTGTGGGAAACACCTCCCTTTGTGTTTCTCGTGTCTCTGCTGGACCCAGGTTTCCCTCGCTGGCCGTTGCTCTGGACAGCCAGGCCGTGTCCTGCCAGTCAGCAAGCAAAGGCCAACTGGCACCGGCTGACTGTGGGTACCAGTGGGATATTCTGACATGTCACTGTGACGCCTGTGCCGCATAGCGGTGACATCACAGTGGTGGTTGACAGTGGTGCCCTGGCACAAGGGAGCGGCCAGAGGAGGAATTGCTGTAGAGCACTTGTTGCTTTTCACTCCCAGAGCCACCGGCGGTGGGACTCCAGAGCCCAGAAGTCAGTAAAGCCGTGGTGAACGGCTGCAGGCAATGACAGGACCGTGCTGTGTCCGGCTGCACCCAGGAGTGGGTCTGCAGGGAGGAGCAGGGACGGCTGCAGCATTGGGCATCCTGGTGCCCCATTTGGGAAGCTTTCCAGCTGGGCACCTCCGACACCTGCAGAAATGTCCTCACGGTCTTTGTTGTCTTGTCGCTGGACACTGACTGTACGCAAACATCATCCGAGCTGTTAAAGCTGCCTAAAGTTTGCATTCAGCCAAACGTAAAGAGCAGCGGCCAGCGTGTAGGAAGCAGGCTCTGCCGGGCACAGGAGAAGGTAGCCAAAGGCACAGGGAAAGCCTTGGGGAAAAGGAGGAGCATTCCTGCGATCCTCCGCTATTTCTCGTGGCGTTGCAGCAGAGAGGCAGAGCAGGAGGACAGCTCTTTCTGAGGAGCAGGAAGAACGAAGGAAAGGAAGCTGCTCGGCAGGGACTTGCTGTTTCTCTTCTCTCCTGGGGACAGGGGGACTCCTGCCTGCTCGCTGGGCTAGTGCAACGCAGCGCCATGAAGCATGACAGGTAGGAGAGCTTGTATAGGTGACACGCATCATTTTTGGCAACAAAAATCCTATGACCACAAAAATGTTTCCCAACATCTGTTCTCAAGATGCTCTCTCCAGGGCACAAATGTCTTTCAAAAAGCAGTTGCTGACACCAACATCCTGGCTAGAACAACTTGGGGCTGTGAGCACCCCCAGTACTCGTATGGACCCCAACGATAACCAGCATTTGACTTCTGCGGAATTACTACAGCTGACTTGTTCTTTTTTTTTTTTCTTTTTTTTTTTTTTTTTTTAACATTGAATAAGGATCTGAGAAGGCACCAATGGAGACATGATTAGACCTTTGGATTCCCCAGTCATGGCTCTCAGAAACATCTACTGGGTTGTTACCAAGCTCTTTGCCAAGCTGGCAGCCCTTGATTAGTCATAATTGGATTTTGGCCCAGAATGAATGGTTTAATCTTATTCTTATAGCGATAGCTTGGTAAATGTTGGGCGTAAATGTTGAAACAATATTATCTTAGTGTTTTTTTTGTACGTAGAATGTGATTTAACTTAACAAATGCTCAAATGAGCTCCTCCCAAGCTACAGAGAATCTGATATTTGCCGTGTATTAAATGCTGAAATTAAAAGCAAAGTTTGCCGTGCTCTTCACACAAAGAAAATTACTATGTATTACAAGTCTTCTTTATGCCTGGAAGGTATCACAGCTGTGTGCTTGGAGCTTTTAGTAATTTAATATTCTTCAAGTGCTCAGCTTCTGCATAACCAGCGCATAGTTAGGGGTTGGTTTGGGGTTCTGGGCAAAGAAATTTATGTTATCTCAATCCATTAACTGAACTAAGCATTGACATGGGCATCTGGAAATAGATGCTTCCTCTGGAGTTGCAGAAGGGTCTAACACTGTCAGCAGCTGCATAAGCACCACAAGAAACCCTGCCTCTAGGTGCTGGCTTGTGGCTTGTCTTAAATCAAGGTGAGCCTGGAAACCTGGACCAGCTCTTTTTCCTGTTGTTGAGATAATGCAAGCTTGGGCATGAACACAGTTTGTCACCTTCAAATAATAGTTTTAAATGTGTAAGAGGATTTGTTTTATTCATCCTACTTATTGAAGCTCTTCCTCAGTCCTTGCCTCTTACAGAATATCTGAGGACACCCGAGAGACTGGATTTCATGTAATCTAGCTTGTCTTACTCCAGACTCCAAGGAATTGAGACTAGAGACACCGCACATCGTGCCAACAGACAACTTAGAAGCACTGAACGTCTGCTGGGTTGTTTTTTCCAGGTCTGAAAACCACGCTACGCCTTGTAAACGTGTAGTGCTCTGCAAATCCATCTGCAGTGCCGGAGCGAGCCCACGCTCAGTGGGAGCATGCTGGAGAGGAGCCAGCAGCCATCTGACAGCGGCCCCGAGCCTTTCTGGGGTTTACATTTCTGGCTGCCCCACGTCTCTTGGGTGGAGTATGCTTATGGTGTCGTCACGCCAGGTCCTGTTCTCCGTGCTCAGGATCAATCAGAAATCTGCTGTGATCAAAACTTGCTTGGCCACGGCATTACGGGGTTCACGCAGAATTGATTTCTAGGCTTTTTCCACGTGCTGCTTCAAGAAAAAAGGGCAGTCTGTCACTTAAAACTGTCCTTACATTGCCTAGTCTTTCATTTCAACAATCAAGGTTTTTTTGTCTAGGTAGCTTAAGCCACATGTTATCTCCAGAAAGAATTTATCATAAGTACTTACTATGGTTAACTATCCCAAACAGAGAAAACCAAACTGCTGATTGCTCTGAAATTAGAAAGATTATTGCATGATCTAGAATGAAAATGCTAATAGTGAGAAGCCTTTAAATGCTTCGATATGACTAGGACATAAAGCAGTTTTTAGCTGAATGGCAAGGTGTAGATTAAGTCTTGCATAAAACAGGTGGAAGAAAGCCCTCCCAAACAATCCACAAGCTTTTTGGGTACAAGTTGGGAATTAGAGGCTTGTTAATTAGCTAGTAAGAAAAGTTCTCATCTGTCTTGTTCCTTGACTAAAATTGTAAAATCAGTAAAGACAGAGAAATTTCCCACACTGCTAAAATTCGGTTCAGTCAGACACTAAGATGCTGTTTTCAATTTTGTCTTTGCATTAACAGCCCACGCCTGTGGTTAGCCAACAAAGAGGGTGACCTTATTTTGAGACCTCAGGAGTTATTTCAGGACCCCACTAGTTATCATTTGCCGTTGCATTCCCTTCATTCAAAGCTTCGGACAGAAGCCATAAAACCAAAATCAGAAGAATGGGAAGCAGGTTCATCCAGACCGCTTCTCCTGCAGCCCTTGCAGCTGGGTGCTGAGCTTCTCCTGTGGCGTTTGGATTTGATGTACGAGTACAAAGCTCTTTTGGAAGAAATAAATCCTTCCCAAAAGCAGGTCACAGTAACTGTACAGCTTGAAATTAAATAGATGGCACGTGGGTCTTTAAAATGCCTTTTATTCCATTTACATTGCAGCGGAGGCTCGTGACACTCGAGTGCTGATCACCGTCTAAGAGCTCAGGTTGCTTCGCACGCGTGCAAGCACGCTGCAGCTAAAGGAAGGCAGAGCAGCGCTGGGTGCTCTGCTTTTGGGGGAGACACTGATAATCAGTGCCAGCTTGGTGGCGTTAGAAGCATCTCAACAGAGACATGCGTTTGGCTGAGGTTTCTGGACTAGCGAGCATCTGCAACCTGCACGAAAATTAGCACAGCCCTGGGGGTAAGAAGTGAACAAAAATACGTTCTTACGACTGGCCCGATGTCAGGCTGCATGAAGTGACTGCTAAACCCTGCGTGCGTGTGCGAGACTGACCTTAATGCAACCCAAGCTCAGCACCACACATGGCAGTCAGAGGGGGGGCAGGACGCCACCAGCGTCAGCACAGACGGCCGCTCCAGTTAGCCTGAAGGACGGGGATGTGCGAGCCTGGGAAGGGAGTCTGGTTGCTCTGGTTAGCTGCAGTTACTGAAAGTCCCACCTACCTACCAATCGAGCACCGCTCCGCTGTATCCGAAGTTTACAGGTGAGCAGCTAACCCAACCACAGCAGCTAGGAGGACCTGGAGAGAAACATCTCAGAGAAACAGGAGACCAGGAGGAGGAGGAGGAAGCAACACAAAACCTGCCTCCAAGGACATCTGAATGTGTAAGCAGCTTGAGGTGCTACCCAGAGAAACAGAGGTGTTGGTGGCTTTGAATAAAGTATCCCCCCAGACGTGCCAACAGCATCAAGGATGTGCACAAGGCTTCATTGCTTTCCTGTCGATTAATACCTTAAATAAAACTTGCAACTTTTTTCACATGCAATGTCGATGCTCATTTCTGATTACCATTTCAAAAGTGAAATACCAAACCCTGCAGAAATCATTTCCAGAAGATTGAATATAAGACCCTGTACCCAAAACCCAGCTCAGTGGGTCATCTTTTGCTCACTCAGAGCTCGAGATTTTCCAGTTACCTAAAATGAAAGTAGCTCTTCCTTCCTGTCTCTTTGTATTTGGGTTTGGTGTTTGAAAATCACCCATTTCTTTCCTAGAAATACCTGAGCAAGAGAAAAGGTAAGATCTGAAAAAAGATCTAAGAAAGATCTAAAGCGGTGTTCAGGGGCCACAGACTCTGCTGTTGCCTGTGATTTGACATACACTGTTTGATAGCACTAGCAGTGATATCAGACATCATTCCTCTGACTCAACAGGCTGCAATTTCAAAAGTTACTTGAAAAATAATAATTTAAACCCTGAAGCATGGTTTGCGGGCTCTCAGCAAGTATTTAAACATCCAGCACAAAAAACAGACCCTGCTTCAGGTTATACAAACAAAAAAAATGCCTCTGCACTTGGAAGCTTGTCCTACTTTGTTGAATAATTTTTTAAATCTGCCAGCGATGGGGCTGGACGCCAGAACAGGACTTTTGCCACAAAGATGTGGGTGCAGGAGCAGCTCCCTTCTTGCGAGTGTTTGAAGCCTTACGTGGGTTGCGAGGGCTTCCACATCCCCTGTTAGGGAAACGCGTGGTTTGTGTTCTTCACTGCAGTCAGGCCCGGCAGAGGCAGAACACTCGTGCTATTTGCAGCATCTCTGCTGCTCTGATTTGGCAGTCACTCCTCTCCTAGTTATTTTCCACCCCGGGATTTTAAAAACAGGCTAATCAGTGTTCTGTGCTGGCATTAGTAAGTCAGCAGGAGTGTTACTGACAGCCTGAGGCGGGTCAGAGTAAGGCCTTGTGAACTGACTCGAGTGAAGCCGTTTGCTTGCGCTGTGTAAAGCACCTTGCAAACTAATTCCTCCAATGACACGTTAAGCATAAAAGCATACAGTGCTCCAAACACTGCTCCAATCTGCTGATGAAGACTTAAAGCAAACACTGAATATTACAGCAAAACATTTTGCATGAATTGTAACTCTCCTCAGGAGGAAAAATTTGATTTGACAGATTACTGGTCGTAATTCCCAATTAAGACCTAAATAGCTGTAATCCTCTGTGCTGTTGGGCAGAGTCTGGGGTTATTTTCAGCAAAACCAAACCAATCTGGAATTTAAGTGGAAGAAAAAAAAAAACCCCAAACAAAACCCAACAACCTTTGAGACTGAACCTGCCCTCAGCACAAAGCATATATTCTTTATTATCTTGTTTCTTTTTATACACACCGACTGATACCTGCACACAGCAGATATCAGCTGAGATAACAGGGAGTTCAATAGTTGAGGCTCAGCGCTTTTCTCACCATAACAACAAATCTGTAAAGAGAGTAAGAGGACACAGATAACTTGCAGCATCCAGCAGAGCAGGTCCAGTGTCGTTGGAAGACTGACTTTTGCCAGAATACATCACATACAGTCACGGTGCACGATGCAGAACTCCAGCGGATGCTGGAACACAAATATCCTACATGCTCTGGGCAGGGTGTGTTGTGCAAAGCACCAGCAGAACATACACAGTGCCAGAGGCACACGTGTTTGCTTCCTTGTCTTCAAGGCAGCTGGGAAAAGGGGTGGTCTGTATTTAACCTTATTCTCCTTTTACAAAATAGTGGAGGTGGTGACCTTTGAGTATGGTCATCTGAAACCAGCCTGCTCTCCCTGACTGCATAAACCAGCCCTTGGGGCACAGGTGACTCTTCATATTCACTGGCCTAGCACAGAAAAGCCTCCCTAAAACAAGCTACTCCTTTCCCCCTGCATCTCTGCCACCCTCTCAAAATTAGTTAGATGGGGCAGATTTCCTGTCAGAGATCCGTGCTGCAGTTATTCACATTGAAAAATACCTGTGAGGCTTTTCATTTCATGTATTAACACTTGTTCAGTTTGCTTTGACAATCTGCTTACAGAATTTGTTGAATTGGTAATTACATTCAAATTGAATGAATTAATTTGAAGAGCTGCATTCTCCCCATCAGTGTATGAAACCAGGTAAGCCCAGGAAGAACCACCACCAAAATCTACTACAGCTACTCTTCAGGATGTTGGTCAGAAGAGCCATGAAACCTTCTCCTCTTCAGTTATGGCTAGAAGGCATAATACGAGTGCTAGTTTTCTGTTAGCTACCAATGTAAGCCTTACCTTTCTTTTCTAAGCAAGAAGAAACTATTTCTACATATGCAGGTTTATACAGAAATACCTACCGATAACACAGAATAAGGGGATCTTATCTTTAGAATGCCTCAGTCTGGGTTCTTGCTAGATAAATCAATGTAAGAGTTAAAATAACAAGGCAGTTAATTGATGAGGAATCCCCAAGTGAAAGAGAAGGAACATACATCAGAGTATTCATCTCTGTCATGATCCGAGTGTGCCATTTATTTCTTCTACTACACAGACACTAGTGGAAAAAAGTGCAACATCATTGCAAGCAATTTGCCAAAAATGTGCTTATTATAACATTTATATAATCTTCTTAGGCGCTGCCTGTTGTGAAAGGGAGTGGTAACAAAAGATACTTTTTCTGCTTAGTCAAAGGTTATGGAAAATCTCAGTTGTCCAGGATCGAGAAGCAGCACTTGACTACAGCTGCACATACAGAAAACAAGCAGTACAAAAATAGCCAGACAAACACTCCAGCAATGCACATAACAAGATTCCCCCCGTTTCAAAGAGCCTGAGAAAGGCCAGGCAAGCTCTTGGGGTCTGACCAGACTTGAGATGAGAATTCCCACTCACCAAGATAAGGCTCCCCAAATATATGAAGTCTCCCATCTCGGGGTACCTTAACGCGTTCTTATGCTTCAGGAAAAGAGTCCACCTTGCTTTTTAAGATCTTATCGTCTAGACAGATAAAATAGCTTAGAGAAAGGAAAAATTAGGTACAGCGTCATTACATGAATAATCATATTCATTTTTTGCTTGCCAGTTCACCAACTGATGCTTCAGCCTGTTATTCTTCTCCTGCACACGTATAATTTATCTGGGTAAAGATTGCGAAATATCTTTAAGAAAAAGAAAAATAGTTGTGTTACCTGGCTCAACTGAATGCCATACAGTCCTGCATCTGCCCAGTTCCCAAGAGATTTAACAAAGGACCCAACAGCTTAAACCTTGCAATGAAACAGAGGAACTTGACCACAACCCAGCTATAATAGTTACAAAACCCTCATTGATTTACCCTTCTTTAAGTTATTGTCATCCCAGGATAAAAAAAATATTGGCTCACACTAAAGCAGGAGAAAGTTAACCTGTGAAAATAACAGTTAATAGCATCAGTGTCCCCAGACAGTAGAGGCTTGTCGCAGCAAAGATGTTCTGATAAGCCTGATCAGATGCTTTCCCTTGCCAAGAAGCTGAAGGCAAACTGTATTTTTGTGGCCTTTCCTTTAGTCTCAGGGTAGAAACACATGCCAGGCAATAGGTCTTGGAAGCCACAAAAGCACATTTAGAGCAAAAAATTTTCGCAGGTTCATAAGTGTGGAAGTGTTTCCAATTTAACTATTTTTGAGAAGGGCACAAGATGAAGTCCAACATTTTCCAAATGGATGACCCTGCTTGCTCAGTCTATCTGAGCACAAGCTGGGACCAAATATCTCAGGCAGAAATTTTGTGAGTACTTATCTTAAACTCTTCTCTCCTGCTGAGTCCTCCTAAATGCAAATAAATTATCAGATATTTTTTTACCCATGAATCTGTTCTCAGTTCTGCTTGCCTAGTTAACCACACCTCCCTAACTTGGGCAAAAACTCAACCACCTCATCAATGGTTGGCTGCACAGATCTTGAGCAAACCCTAAGATTTCTAGCAATTCTTGCTATTAGTACCTGTACTGGTTTATCAGCTATTTAATGTGTTTTGCTTTTAAGAATGCTTAAGTCTTCTGCAAACCCAGTATCCTGCAGTACAGCTTTTCTGGGAGCGCAGCCGGCTGCACAATGCCAAACCGCCTGGGACAAGAAGGGACAAGTCTGATCGCCAGCAGACAATGGGAAGAGTGACGCGGGGACCCGAGGGCTAAGGTTTGCCTTCCCACCTTGAGGAAAAGCTGTGGAGGAGGATAAACATGGTTAAGCAGAAGATAAAAACCACCAAAAGAAAACACGAGAGCCTTGTTTGATCTGCAGCGAGGCTCTGTCCATCAGCCCATGACAGATTACAGGCTGCCTTCGCAACTGGTACTCAGGACCTTGTCTTCTGCTGATGGAGGAGATGAAGTTTCTGGCTGTTACTCAGCTACTTCTCAGTGGCTGGAAGGGAGAGATGGGTCACTTGGAATTCTTTTACCAACATTAAGGACTCGTTGCAACGGTGTGGTTTTGGTGGGGTTTCTTCATTTTTAAGGCCAAGGACAGAAGGATGAACTGCTGCAGTGCCCAGCGCTCTGAGCTCCACCACTACCTGCTGCTCATGCCAGCTGCAAAAAACCTCTCTTTTAGAGTTGGCTTGTTGTTGTTTGGTTTTTTTTGTTTTTAAAGGGAACACAGGCATAAGGTTTCACTAAGCCCAGAAGCAGTGAGTGTAAGATATTTCAAGGAGAGAGCAGACGAGACCGAGGCCCTTTCCCCCATCCCAAGGGCTCACAACTGTAGGACATTTCTTACAGAGAAACTCTCAAGAGTCAAGAGACTCCAGCAAGTGGCCCTCGCTCCAAGCTGGAAGGAGTCATATACCAAAAATAGGGTGACTTAAATCAAGTTTTGAGCTATGCCAGTGATAAACACTCTGCTCCAAAACAGCCCTGGTGACATGTTGGCTGTGTGCACACACCAAATCAATCCCCTTTCTTCACACTGTTAACAGTGGGCAGCACAGCTTGCTAATGCAGAGATAGCCACAGTTATGTAAAATCACTTGAGCTTCTTAAGAAGAAGATAAAGCAAATGAAGTAGTAATACTTTAGATGAAATCACAGAGAGCTAAGAAGGATTATGTATTGTCCAGAAGGTGGACACAATAGACAACTTTCATCTCCATAGAGCCAAACACTTGTACTACGGCACCTCAAGAAGCTGTTCAGCTCTCCAGGGGATGCACAAGGAGCTGGATCTTACTTTGATGGTTCCCCAAAAGAAGAAAAACTTGATCCTTAACTTTACAGCAACAATGAAAGTTTTTTCTCCCCTGCTCACCTGCAGCTCCTAAAAAAAAAAAAACCCACCACCAAAACAAACAAACAAACAAACCAACCAAAAAAAAAACCCCATCAGATTTCCAGAGGGGTTTCTACATGGGTTACTGCTTTCTTTTGATATAGCCTAGGAGTGGAGGAGTGGTAGGGGTTTGGTCTCTCAGCCCAGAGTAACTCAACCCTCATCCTGAGTCACCATACCCACACTTCAAGGAAGTGATACCGAGCAGTGTATTGACCTCAACTGTCGAGTTTCCTCATTACAGGAGGCATCATCATCTGGAGATAAGCATGCAATACTCCCTGCTTACAAAAGCCCCCCACCTTTCTTTCACAGAGCTTAATTTCTGCAAGTGATTAACATTTAAGAAGCTGTACTTTGTTAACTAAAGGTTTAAAGCATCAGATGATCCCCAGGTAAAGCCAGCATGGTTACAGCGCTTATGTTACCTGTGGGGGTCTGAAACCTGCTGCCCAAACAGCAAACTTAGACTCAGTATCACTTGGAGAGAGCCTGGGAAGCAGAATGAAGATGTGTAGGTAGATGAGAAGACATCCTGCCAAGGTAAAGAAAATGCGCATGTGAATTTGAAGCAAAACCAAACAAACAAAAATCTTAATTCAGTTGCTTACATCAACTGTTTTCATCTTAAAGGGAAAATACTCTGTTTTTTCACTATTTAGCAGTTTTTAAGCTTCCTACATTTCTCTTTGGCCCCTCTTTCATTAACAGTGGTGTTTTCCCCTCCCAAAACTTGCTTGCCTATCTCTGCAGGCCAAATGCTCTGAAAGACAGATAACAACTCTCTCCTCAGCACAGGGCTGCCTCTCCAGCTCCTTACCCCCAGTCCAGGACATGATTACAGTATGATGAGATAACATAACTCCAAAGCTTTCATACCTCCCCATTTATTTTGTACCGACCTCAAATGGGCAGCCTAATAAAATTACAAAGCAGTTAATGAAGCCCAGCCACAAAAATAATCAGTTCCCACTTGAACGAGGTAATACACACACTTAAATATCACCATGAGAACTGCGTGAGGAACTAGAAGATTGTTGTCACCGAGCTTGAGCAGCCGAATTGTCCTCAGGGACTGCAAGGGCAGGGAAAAGCTCCAGCACAAAGCAGGTGGGTGGCTGTGCTGAGTGCGCTTACAGGCTGTAATTGCCCTGATTTGCTTCAGCTGGGCCCCCCTCGGCTCACTGAAGGGGGGATTTCAGCTCTAACTTCTTTCCTTTCCTTACCTTGCCCGGGGACATTGGCGGGGTACATTGCTGCCTGGGCCGCTGGGGCTGTGCTGGGGTCACCTGCGGCTCCTGCTTGTCCACTCCAGGGAGCAGCTGCTCCCCAGCTTGGCTAAACGCTCGTTGCTGATAAAACACCCTTTTCTCCAGAGATTGTTGATCCCTATCTGCTACCAGGCTGCAAAATGGCTACAGTTGCTCCACCTTCCTCTCTGTTAAATTATTTATTTAAAAAAAAATTGGCTTATTTTTAAACAAACAAACATTAAACCCTGAGTAGAAGGCGAACGAATGACCGGAGTGCCCGGAGGGAGCTAGCAGCGGTGCTACCGAGGGAAGGGCGGCAGGGCCCGCCCCGGCAGCTGCTTCACCTCCGGAGCCGCCGGTGCCCGCGCTGCCCTGCGGAGGGGCTGGCCGAGCTGCTGAGCTCCGGTGCGGGGCCGAGCGGAGGTGAGCTGAGCTGAGCTGTTCTGCACGGCTCCGTGCTCGGGTCCGCCCCGGAGGAGCTGCTGGAGCTGCTGCTGCTGCTGGCACGGGCGGGAGCGGCGCTGCCCGGCGGGGCGGGGGCTGCCCGGGGCCGGTCTCCGCCGCTCCGCTCCGCCCCACGCGGGGCGCGCACACCCGCGGGCAGCTCCGCGGGGTGCCGCGGTCAGGACCCGCCGCGTCGAGCGGTTGCCGGCGGGCTCCCCGCGGCCGCGTACCGCCGAGCCGGGCCGGGCCGTCGTCCGCCGGAGCCGAGGCGCCGCCGCAGATGTGGGGCTGCCGTCGCTGCCGCGGCTGCCCTCAGGGCCGGCGCTGCCGAGGTAGGAGCCCCGGCTGCCGGGGCCTCCCGCGGCCTCCCCGCCCGGAGCGGGGCTGCCCGGCTGGGGCTGTGTGCCCTCCGGGGCGCTTCTTGCCTTGCCTCCCCTTCCCTCCCCTCCCCTTCCCTTCCCACCCCGGGCTGCAAAGCTGGGGGTGCCCACGGGGCATCTCCCTGCGCCGGAGAGTCCCACGCGTGTCGGGGTGCGTCGGGGCAAGGCTGGAGGGGAAAGGTCGTGTTTTCTGGGACGTCTCGGTCTGAATTTTCCCTTCCAGCTCCAGCAAGGAGTAAGGGTGACCTGCCGGCAGCTCAAAGGCTCGGGAGGTGGGAAGTGGGAATCACGGTTTCTGCTGGGAACAGCCCAAGGCAGAGGAAGGTTTGGGGGACGTGCCGTGGAAAGAGGGAATTGTAGTGTACCCGTGGCTGTTTGCTTTCTGAGTTATTTTTGGAAATTGCTGTGAGGGATTTTTTTTTTTTTTTAACATTCTGTGGGAACGTGTATTTACACTGTGCTCCTCCAAGTGTTGATGCTTTTCATTGGCTGAGGAAGGCTGTAAAATCAGTGTTTTGGCAAATGCTAATCCAACCGGTTAGTTGTTCTTCTCTATTCCTGATGGCAGCACCATAAAACCACGTAATCTGCATCTTTTTGTCTTGCCCTGCGAGATTTGGCTGCTGGCTTGTCAGAGCCCTTGCTCAGAAAGGGCTGACCCTCCCTGAGCGTTGAGGGGCCTGGCGTGTTGGTTTGGCACTTTCTGTAATGCAGGATGACAGCTGTGACACAAGTGCACCGAGGCTTTTGAACGTAGTCTTGGGTATGTTTGGGTGTTGTTCCCCCCCCCCCCCCTTTCCAAGGAAAATTGTATTACATAGGCTGGAAGATAAGCCTGGCGCCTTCCCGGGCTCTCCCGCAGCCGCGGGGCACGGACGGGGAAGCAGAGATGGAGGCAGAAGCAGAGTGGTGTTGTGCGCAGGTCTGCTAGCGGGACAGGGGAGCCTCGGCCTGGCACCCTGAGCTGCCTGGTGCCATAGAAAATTGGGTGTCACTGGGTGTAGAGCGGCCATGGCTCCTGCCCGGTGACTCAGAGGATTGCTCTTGTTTACAGCCATCGCTTTGCTTCTGCCTGCATTAGAGTAGGCAGCTGCCTGCTTCTTCTGTGCCTGACTCCATCCCAGGGTGTGGAAATGGATGTCAGCAAGGCCGGTGGTTTCCAAACCTCGTGGTCTAAGGGCACCTCAGTTCAGCTGTTGAAATGCAGCGATGAGCCACGCTTACCTCTGGCTGAACTGAAACCCCTTCGTTGTTCCTCAGGTCACTCGTGCGCCGCTTGCGTTGGTGTCCTCAATGAGCAGCGATGTGCTGGCTGTGCCAGGGGAGCTGCCGAAATGGATACAGCTCTTGCTCCGTGTTCTCAACACCTCGTAGCCTGGCTCAGTGTGGCAGCTCCTGCGTGGCTCCCGTGGTGCTCGTGCGGGGAGGGAAAAAATACATTAATGTTGAAGAAATTTGCAGGCTCTAAGGTTTTTACATCTTTAAAAACATTAATTCTGAATTAAACATTTTATATTGCTAAGTGTCGAAGCGAAACTAGTTAACGTGGGGCAAAACCATGCTAAGCCAGGTATGACTTGGAGTGATCCTGTGTAGAGTCAATTGATTTTGTAGTGCTCTGCAGAGAGCTGAAGATGGGGCTGAATAAATACTGGTTGTGGGACTCCAGGTGCTCGTCCAATATGTTGTGGAGCAGTTTGCAAAGTTTCCAGTAAGTTTGCTTAATGCGGCCTTACTCAGTTGCGAGGCACTCCCATAATTATGGCTGCAATTAAAAGCAATAACAGCCATTTACATAAGGTCCCGGTCCTCTTAAATCAGTGCATCATCTAATGAGAGCATTCGTGTAGGGATAGTTATGCAGGACGAGGGCCCAAAGCTGAGAGCGTTTTGGGGAGGATTTTGTCTCAGAACTTTTTTGAGGTCATTGGAAGGAAGGGTCTCGTAGTAGTTTTTCATAACAAAATGTCCTGAATTATAAATATAACCCTTACCAGTAGTAGGATGTTGTCAGTGCTTTTAGCACTTCATGTTTTCTTAGGTATCATCCATCTAGTTTAAAAAAAAAAAAATCATCTTGGTTACACCAGTATTTTTCTCAATTTGATTGCGTCAGTGTTCCTTCTGCTCTTATGAGTAAGAGATTTGGTAAATCCAACTTGTGGATGATACATAATTGCTGATGAAGCACTACAGATGTGTACTAAATTGCTCACTGAAGTTGCATGGTTTCCTTGGGGCTTAAACTGTGCACAGAATGTCCACAGATTTTTTTCTTTGAGATGAATGTAAACATTAGACTTTAAATGCTGGAAAACATCATACATTTGGGGAGCGTTTCAGGCTTCTTCTGAAGGAAATGACCTGGTGGAGTAATGTCACCTTATTGCTCTGTATGGTTGGTTTTGGGGGGTTTTTTGGTTGTGGTTTTTTTCTTTTTCTTTAATTTATTGAATTTACTGAATATAGTGTAAGCTTGTGTCCCCACACCCTGGCTGGGGCAGGTTCTTGGGAAGGGTCACAAGGCGAATATAGTAAAAAGGGTAAAAATTCTCAAAATACAACTGAGGAAGCACCAGCCATGGGTCTGAGAAGTGCTGGGTTCCTTGGGTATGCTCTGTTTTTCCCCAGAAGCTTTTTTTCCCATTTTAAGTCAAATAATTAGTCTGTTAACCTTTTGTCACAGACATAGCACTTGACTTGTGGTCTCTGAGAGTGTAAGAGGTTCAGTAATTAAATTGTATAAGGGAGTAAAAGAGAATAATGAACTCCAAACTCACTAGTCTGTCTAGCTGGGCTCTCCAACGGCTAAAATTAGGTTGATTCCTGGTTTTACTCAATTTTTATCAGGCACCCAAAGGGAGGCTATGGGAAAGAGTCCCATGCTGCTTCACACAGGTTGTTATTTTCAGAGGTGGTGGATTTATTTCAGGTGTGATTTGGTTCTGCAGAGGGGAGTGCTGGCCTGGCTGACTCCAACAGGATACCATGCAGGGCCAGATTGGCTAATAACCAGGCTTGTTCTTGGGTGCCTGCCAGAACCTGGCCCTAAATATTGTAATCGCACGCTAATTATGAATGCCAGTCTCCAGAGGTACTTAACGTATATCCAGGTGAAGCACTGACTCTGTAGCTGTTGGGTGGTGCTGTGTGCAATGCGGCTGTTTTAAGTGAAATCGCTGTAGTGTGGCGGGGCTGTGAATTTGTGTCTGTGCAAAGAGGAGTGATATTTGTGGTTTTGCATGAAATGTGTTTAAATTTACCCGTGCAGTACAGTTTGTAAGTGCCTTTGAGGTTGCGTTTTGATTATGTTAAACAAACTCATCTCTCACTTGAGAAGCCGGTGAATGGGGGGGGGAACGACTTTTCTGGATGTAATGTTTAAGGATCTGAAGCAACGCACAGGAATTAATCCTGAAGTCTTTAAGTGTGTGGCTGCCATGGTAGGTCCTGAATGCAAATGATGAATCTCCTAATTGCAACTGACTTTTATCCATGTGATGGATAAAAGGGATGTTTTGTCATGTTTTATTAATAAAATGGGATGGATTTGTCATGAGTGCCCTTGTGGAAATAATGTGCCTGTTACAGCTTTAAATTTGTATGTGTCGGTATAATTTCAGCACAACTGGTTACTTAGATATCTGAAATGACTGTGTGGCATTAGTTTCCAGATGATTCAGTAAATTACTATCTTGTTTACGGGCCGTGCACAAGCAGAAAAAGGTAGCAGAGGGTAAATCAGAATGGGGTTTAAGTTCTTATCTCCCTTTTTCACTCTAAAGTTGACCACCTAACTTGTTCTCGAATAATTCTTTTTCCAAATATGATTTTTTTTTCCTCTTTCTGCATAGTGTCAAGTCTTTGTGTCATGGTCTAGGAGCTGGCTTCATGCGTGTTATGCCTTGGCACCGGGAATCTCCAGGCTGCTGGGAGAGTTGCGTGGTCCAGGCTCCCTGGCAGCTGTTCTCGTCTAAACTAGAGTTACAACATGCCCCTGCCAGCCACAAATCTGTTGTGGGGTTGGTAGTGATACCTCAAAGTGACTTAGACGTGCTATTTCTGCCTCACTCGGAAAAGCCACTTGTGGTGTTGCATCTTTTGAAATGGATTCACACGTGAATGGTTTCTCCATCTGCAGACAGCAATGTATTTTGTTAGTTGGGTTAGTGAAACTGCAGAGGTTTGATTTGGTTCTGCGTATGTGCATAAATGGGAAGGTTTCCTTAAGCAGCAAGAAATCCTTGTGACTGGATTATATACATTTTGCCAGTGAGTACTTTAAATCAAATGATGCAAGGGACAAAATATTTGTGGTCATTTATTTATAATTAAAAGCTTCCATATGATATTACATGCCCCTTTTGACATAAACTAATCAAGGAGCACAACAAACATGAGTTGTTTTAATGCATCTGAACCTGCTTCTGACCAATTATCACTGCCACAATGATATTTGGATTTAGGGCTGGTTTTTTCTTCCTTTTAAGTTTTCTTTTATGATCATATATCTTTAGAAATCTAATTGTTGTTGGTTAATAACGAGCAACATTTGTTGTTCACGGGAACCCTGTGCATATTCTTAAGCATGGAGCTCGGCTACATTCACCTTCTGCATTAAAGGAGGGGAAAAAAATAGAAGAGCTTTGTAGTTTTTCTACCACCAATGTGAAACTGGCGTCCCCAAAACAATGGGGAGATTTGAGAGGTTCATGACCTCTTGCAATTAAAAAATTTCAGATGGCTTGTGAGAGGCAGACTGATGGGGTGAAGGAGGAGGGGGGGGAAAAAGCAGCAGGACAGCCCTTGCCATGGAGGAAACAAGCATTTCTGTTACAGCTGAAGTCATGACTCATTTTTGGTAGGAGATCAATCTAGCTGCCTTTTTTTTTTTCTTTTCCTGAGAAATGCTTTGTTTGGGGATTAGAATACGGGAGCTTAAAATTCAGGCGGTTCTGGAAGCGATGTCTCCTGTGGATTTATGTCTTGGGGTTGCAATTGCTTTTTCTTCCAAGGACTTGGGCTCATCTGGTGTCAATCTCGTGTCCGAGGGGACAGGTGGAAGCGTTTTGTGTAGTGGGAGCACTGGCAGGGCAGCTCTTCTCTCTTGGTAGCTGGTTTACACTAAAATGTAGGAAACTAATGTTTTTGAGGCATTGTCCTGGGTCAAATAAAGTTCAAATCAGTCAATGACTTCAGATGTCCTTGGTGGTGAGGAGGAGACCCAAAGAGGACACGGACCAACCCACCGTGCTGCAGCCAGCAAGCCTGGGCAGCTGGCGTTTCACTGGAGGTGGCGAGTGTACGAGGGCTGGTGTGCTTATTTGCTTTTGATTCTGTTTGTTTTCTGTTTTTATATCCCTTTATGTTTTGCTTTCAATTTATATTTATTTTTAAGTGTTTGAATGTGTATTTACACATTCTGGTGCCAAAGGCTCTCACATGCTGTATGTGATGGAGTACAGCCTGCTGTACACCTGAATCATTTTTTATAATTTATTTTCTCTAGGGAGACTTGTGCTGAAACAAAGTTATGTTAAGGAATATAAAGAGAATTCAAGAGTTTTGGTTTTTTTTTTTTTTTAATATAGAAGGTTTCTTTGCTAATATCATGCTGGCAACTCTCACTTGGTAAATGTTTCCCCTTGCAAGAGCTTTTTCTTGTAGCATTTGTGTTGTTTACCCTGTCTGCACTCCATAAATTAGATTATTTTGGCTGTTGTAATTTTATTATCCTTATTAAGCTGCCTCATCTACATATTGATCCTGTTAGTCTCAGGAAGCTGATAAGCCATCTAGTTGTACTTGCAAAATACACAGAAAATGACAAATCCGCCCTGGAGGCTACAAAGACTTAGATTCACCAGTGATTTGGATCTCCGTATGTCTGGCCTGTATTTTTTTTCCCCTTCAGTGCTAGGTTTTAGACTGCGTAACAGCATTGCAGTTTGCCAAATTAAGATTAATTTTGCTTTTATTATAAATTCTGTCATCAATAGCTTCTGAGAAGCTTTGCTCTAGTTTGCTTATATTTTTATTTGGATGAGCACACTCCTTTTTCTTAAAGCTTAAGAATATTTCCAAAGGCAGCTGGCATCGCATATGCTGTGAGGTTTTTTCTTCCTTGTGTCAGTTGTCAGTTTTCCATGCTGGCTTTCCAGAGGGATTATTCTTTACTTTCAAAAACCTGCTTTTCTGTCTCCGTTACCTATGGAACACGTGTGAAACCAAGCATAACTGTAGGTGCATGTAGAGGACTTAAGGCCCCATTAACTCGTTTGCTCTTGCTTCCGTTGCCATTGGCTTTTTCCTTAATGACCTACTTATCCCACACAGTAATATATGCTGGAGTACTACACTGTCTTGGACCTTTAACTCTTACCCTCTCATTTTTTTGTTTGTTCTAGCTGTCAGCCAAGTCTTAGTCCCTCTTACAACGTGAGGTTGTATCATCTCCGCCCCTCCTGTGCCGAGTCCATTTTGGGTGCTTCTGTTGATTTACATGTTGTATGTCACTGAAATGTTTGAAGACCCTTGTCCTCCGTGACTTCTCTGCACAGTCACTGCTTCTTCTAACATCTTTTTTTTTCTTTAGTGATACTCTTCCCCCCTCCCCATCCCACGTTTCCTCCTCCTCCTCCTGCAGTTTGACCTTGTCTTGCTCTTGTCTCCCCGTGCCCTATTTCAGGCATTCACATGGCTTCAACTTCTATTATGTGCTGATGACTCAGAGACGCACTCGATACCCCTGACGGTTTGTCACCCAGTCCAGCGGCTGTCTTTCTCCTCCCCTTTTTCTCTTTGGTTTCTCCATCAGGAGTCATTCAGTATTTCAAGCTCCAGACCCCAGATGGTGCTTCCTACGTTCTCTTTATCTCTTGTCTTTTAAAACGCTGCCACCTGATAGGTAGCTTCATCCCAAAGCCTTCATGCTTTTTTTTTTTAAGTTCATTTGTTTTACTTCATGCATTTGGATCACATGCAAATCCTATGTAGTCTTTAGTGTCAATATTTTTCTTCTTTTCTAGCTCATCAGACAACTGTCCTAATGCACGTAATAAGGTTTTAAAGATATTTTTCTTTAAAGTGGCTGTCCTGAGAAACTCTATGGCTGAAGTCAGTTGATAGTGCTGGGTTTTAAAGATAGCATTAAGTATTTCAGTTCCACTCTGAGAAGGCAGCTGCCCTTGTTTTGCTGTTTTTTATATTTAGCAGCCCAGATCTAGCTGTTGTAAACAAGGAGGATTCATGGCATTCTAGCTGAATGAAAGGACAAAGGATACGTATACATCATAAATGTTAAAATATCTAATATAAAACTAGCTGTAAGTGAGCATAATTCATAAGCCTTTCAGCCTAGAGAAGGATTGTCTGTTTTATTTAAAATTGCTAATCCTTTCCTTGTGCTCCTTTAACTGTACTCTTAGTCGTAACAGCAAACCCAAATTCAGAATTGGGAAGGTTTTTCTAATGTGCTTATGTGACTGGAAAGGAATAGAGAGCTTTAAAGTGATAGAAACACTTTCAGACTGCTTAGTAGAGATTGTTTTTATGTAGGTTTAAGAGGCACAAACATCCGAGTGGATGCAAGTATGTTTTTCTTTTCCTTCTCTTTCAAATATGACAAATTTATCAATCCTTGATTTTCCTGGGTTGTATCAGGGATTCCAGGTAGCTGATCCAGCAGTGGACTTGCTGCTGTATCTCCTTCCAAGGAAGACGAGAGTGTATCAGGGTACACCCACTGGCTGTCCAGAGGTTGTGCAAGGCTGTACGTGCTGTTGCTGTAGTAACAACATCAGATACTACCAGAACAATGTGTAGGAACGATTGTCCTCAGTAGACTTGCCATCTTGGAAACTCAGTATTTGCAATTTGTGCAAATGCCAAGTGTTTTAATGTCCTCTTTCTGTGCTTCTCGGAAGCACATGCCTCCCCCCTCATGTAAATAGTTTGAAATCCCTGGTATATGGTAAGCTACAAAGGGTTTTTTAACACCGGGTTGCGCTCAGAAAACATGAATAATGGATGCCATCTTTCCTTTATGTTGCTTCATAGCAGGAGGATTTAAAATGTTGCTTAACGTTGTGAGGATGGAAATAGTTTAAGCAATACCTGGAAGCACCACTTGAGGATCAGTCCTATTTTCCAAGGAAATAATTTCAATGTTCTCTCAGAGGTTAAGCTGGGAGGTGGCTGCTTGGACCGGAGGCGTAATGAATTAGTGATTTATCCTTCAGATGTAAAGAGTGCAGTTAATGCAGACCAACCTAAATCTATGCCTCATGTTAGACTTAACACAGGAAACTTCCTTGCATGAGAACAATGGCATCTCATTGATAGGGTTTATCTCCAGATGTTTGGCTTCTCCTATGTTTAAAAAAGAGCAATTATTTCTTCTGAAATGTGATAAACATCTAAACTAACATGTTTATATATTTAGAAATAATAAAAGTAATCCAAATGGCCACGCTTTCAAGAATGGTTCACATAAAGATAATGAAAGAACAGAGCGACAGTGTAGCAAGGTGCATTTATTTTTTTTCTTTTTTTAGTTAATAATATTGTGTATGTGGATCTCAGTGTATGCTCTGGGATTCTCATGCAATCCATGTGTTGGTGAGATGACGTTCTGCTGATAACCTGTATCTCCCCAAGTAATCTTAGATTGCCTGACAGGTTTTATATGCATACAATGTGTGGGTTCTGTAGAAAGCTACTCAAGACTTTATTGGTACAATTCTTACAATAAAACCCCTTGTATAGTTAGCATTTGTTTCCTGATCATTAGGTCGTCGTGGTTTTGAAAACACATAACCATGCTGGAATCAAGCCACACATAAACACTGCTCTAAGGGATACATCATTGTTTCACATGCACGATGAATAACTATCATGAAGTTTCAGTAGGTGATGAAGAAAATATAATGAATGCAAATTAGCGTGGGAATTAGCCCTCTCTCCAGCCAAAGAAGTGTGGTGTGAGGCTCCTGAGTGCCGGAACCCTGTCAGATCTTCCCTTGCATCAGATGTGTTGATGATTGTTAGAATAGATGGGAACTTGTTTTCTCACTGATTTACTTTATACCAACATCATCTGTTTGGATGAGTTATTTTCCCTATCTATGCTAAGGAATATTATTTTGTTTCAGCTTAAGGAATCTCTCTAGTATCTGTATTTATACAGCTTTGTCTGCGGGGGATCTTGGATGTTGTTTAAATCTATTCCCAAATCAGGGCTGAAGAGATTTCTTGTTCTTAGTTCATTGTCATATAAAGTCTCTTTGGTAGATTGATCTGTAGCCAGTAAGTCTAATAGTAAAATGAACTCTTATAAAATAACTTCTGAAGGTGTGTGTTGCTGAGGGCAGATTCTTTTTTAGTTCTGAATCTTTAATGGCTTTGCTTGTCTTTGATGTAGCAGTCTACTTCAAGACAACTGGAACTTTTTCCCCTTTAGGCAGTGATAGGAAATAGGATATGGAGTGGATGGTGCCAGTAATGAACTTATTTGTTGCTCAGAAGAAATGGAGTAAGTGCTAGGGCCATGTATCACAAGGCCTGGTCCTCATAATTTCAGTTGGTTTGGAATCAAGTCCTAAATGGAGGCACATGTGAAGATGGTATGGGGAACCTGCTGAACTTGTCATGTGGGATGCTTGAAATTTTGGGGGACTTAGTGGGCTATTTGTAATTTTTTGTTGGGTTAACTCCTGGGATATTAGACCGAGTGGGAAAACAAAGAGGATGATACTTTTGGTTGAGGAGAAAACCATAGGCAATCTTGAGACTGGAGATCATCAGTTAAGAAGCTGATGTAACAAAAAGTCCTGAGAAACTGAACTGAGATGGTATGAATCAATGTATGTCATTTTGCTAATATAATATTACATCTCTCTTGCCCGATCGCTCATTGTGCTTGCTAAGCTTTTCATGGGAAGGAACGTATTCTATTCTCTGTGGGAAGTTGTGTGAGAAGTTTTTTAACTCGTGAGGGATTACTTCTGCAGGATGGCTGTTTCCAAGGCATCATTTTTGTCATCACCCACTGGAGCTCACGAACGGCCCAGGAGGAAGACATCCACCTTTTTGGTTGCTAGTGCAGCTTCCTTTACCTCTAGGTTTCATTGGCAATTGAGGAACAAAGTTGAGTTAGTACTTGCCTTACAAAGGTGACAGCATACCTAGCAGACAGGCATTGTGTTTTAGACAGGTTGTTAAGGACTCCTCTTCCACAGTGAGGAAAAACCTGCCAGGCTTGATCTGTATTTCAGGAATATGGGAATTACCTGGGGGAGGGAGCAGTCTGTCTCCTCCCGAAGCGCTAATGTAATAAGGGATGTGGTCGAACAGGCCAAGTATCCCATCTGCTCTACAGTACTTTTGGTCATTATAGTGGAAACTCAGTGCAGTTGCAAGTTTGGATGTCATTCCCCAGAAGGTGCAGCTTTTCACCATGTAAGAGCACTGTAACAAATGCTTGGTCAAAACAAAAATGTAGCCTATAAGGTGTACATGGAAAAATTTTTCCCGTTCCACCTGAAATCCAGTTTTGAAATGTTGGAGAGTTGTTACTCGTGAACAAAAAGGGTGAAGCATAGTTGTGTGTTTGGTCACCATCTCTTCTAATTGGCTCGCAGTGTTGTAACTGCCTCGTATATTAGATAGCTGTTGCTGGCTGTCCTTGGGTGATGCTTCCAGCTGCATAGATTTTGGCCAATGAAGGACTGCCACGAGCCTGCTGAAGGTATATTTCACATGTTATTTTTTCATTAAAAGAGAAAATCAGTTATAACTTCAATAGGAATTATCCTGTATATTTTATACAAATACTGTGTTGCAATGTAGCAGGCTGCTGTTTAGCTGGTCAGATCTTTGCAAATTCTGTGCTCCTCTGTGCCTCCTTAAACTGCGGAAAGTAAGCAGGTGGTGTGCTATGTGGGTGAAGTCTTTTTGCGTAGTTGTAAGCTGGGGGGGCATATAACCCTCTTCTTAAAGGGGGAATAGGGACTCTAACTCTGATCTCTCCTCCTCTCATCATTGCACTATGTAGGAAATATAGATACGTATTTTAAGATGGGATCATTTAAACTAATTCCTGCTTTCAACTTCTAGCTAGAACAGTAGCCTGCCAGTTGCAATAGAGAACACTTGGATTTAGGTTTTTGCCAGCTATTTATTGCCAGTTATGTGTGTAGAGGTCAGACACTATTGATTTTCTCAAAGTGACAAGTAAATAGCTGATAATGCAGGGATAAAAAAAATGTGACATTGTGGAAAGAGAATTGGTTAAGAGAAATGTAAGTATTAGGTTAATGATGGAATATATTTTTTTGGTGTTTAATATCTAGAAAGAAATGGGGATATTTAGTTCTGAGTGTGGACTCTCCCCTTCCCCAATAATTCATGGGGTTTTTTATTTGGTTGAGAAAATAACTCAAGATTAGTAGATAGAAAGCTACAGCGAAGAAGAATCTGTAACCTCTGACTCTACCTTGTGTGCTTAAAAGCCAAGAGTTGGTGTATTTTAATACTAGCATTCTGTGAAACTTTGGTATCTCCTGGCACAGTGTTTACAGTGCGACTTAGCTGTACGTTTCTGAAATGTAAAAGTGAATTACTTATTTTTTCCAGGGGACTAGTCAGGCTACAGGCCATCTGCTGCAAGCTCGGCCTGCTTAAACGAACTTGCATCTCGCAGCGCCTGAAGCATCTGCTGCCCTGGCGCGGGGGGGGCTCTGCAGACCGACGCTCCGGTCCCCGGTGCCGCTGGCCTGGCCGGGGCCGCAGGGAGCGGCGCGTTGTACCGCGGGCGGGTGCCTGTGCCTGCGGCCAGCCGCTGGGGGGCGCCTGCAGCCTGCGCGCCCGCGGACTGACCGCGGCCGGTACCATGGCGCCGCCTGGCGGGCGCGGGAGGGAACCGGCCCGAGGGCCCGTAGCCCGGGCGTGCTGCTGCCCAGGCAGAGCGGAGGGGGAGCGGAGGGCTGGGGGGGGGCTTTCAGCGGTACCCGATGAAGTGCGTAGCGAAGGAGAACAACTGCCATATCGCTCAGTTTCTGTAGAAATCTCCAGTTTGTGTGGCATTTTGTAAATCACAGAATGGTTTGGGTTGGAAGGGACCTTAAAGCCCATCTAGTTCCCACCCCCGGCCATGGGCAGGGACACCCTCCACTAGCCCAGGTTGCCCAAAGCCCCATCCAGCCTGGCCTTGAACACTGCCAGGGATGGGGCAGCCACAGCTTCTCTGGGCAACCTGTGCCAGTGCCTCCCCACCCTCACAGGGAAGAATTTCTTCCCAATATCTAACCTAAATCTCCCCTCCTTCAGCTTAAGGCCATTCCCCCTTGTCCTGTCACTCCCTGCCCTTGTAAACAGCTCCTCTACAGCTTTCCTGTAGGCCCCTTCAGGTACTGGAAGGCTGCTCCAAGGTCTCCCCAGAGCCTTCTCTTCTCCAGGCTGAAATAAATACCAAGATAACATCACACGTGCTTCGTCTCAGGGCCTGGCACAGCGCGTGAGGGGGACTCCTTTGCAGCCATCCTGCTTATGTAAACTGCATGTTGCAGCGTCTGGCTGGTTGTGTACCCTTTAGTCATTGTACAGATACCTCTTGAACCTTCTGCGCTGTGGAAGGGTTTGTGAGCTGTACCTGCTTGGTGTGCCGAGGGTGTGGGCACCCGGAGGACTGGAAAGTCTTCTTTGCTTATTCCAACTACTGAGCTGGTGCTGCTGAGTGATGGTGGAACAACAGGAGGCAGAGATGTTGGGTGGTTTATGGTCGTTTTATAGGCTGTCAGACTATAAAGCAGTATCTTTACTAGGGAAATGAGTACATGAAAGTGACTGGCAGATATTGTGGAACCTGTGTTGTACAGTTACCATATGATACAGCTTATTTACAAAGTAGGGTTTCTGTATGATCAAGCAGAAGCCTTGGTTCAACCTCCTCTTTTATATTTCCCTGTCTCAGAAATAATTACCACTTGCTGTATGCATTAAAGCATAAGAGTTTCCTGGCTGCTAAGTCAGTTGTTTGAAGAGAAGAAGTAAACTCGGTTACTTGGCTCAGGCACGTTCTGCTTCTGTGCAGCAGTTTGTTTGCCAGGACTGCCTTTCCTCTTGACGTTTTGCCTCTACAGAGAGGTGCTTTTTCAGGTAAGCTTTCAGCTCAGCATGGCCCTGAGAGCAGAAGCTTTGTGTAAAAGCCTTCCAAGGAGTAAAGGCTTATTTGTGGTTTCCCTGTAGCAAAGCTGAGTGCCCAACATTTCACTCTGCTTCTTTCTCAAGCCTTTGTATTAGGGTAGAGGTTGATGACAATGTGATTGTGCAGCAGGTGATCTCTATCACTTATTGGGAATCTAATGAGTGATGTTTATTTGTTCTTTTCCTAGGAATTGAATATAGTGCCTTTGAAAACCATGTCCTGAAATGAGACCTCAGGAGTGACACAGTATTTCTGTATTCACTTTCTCTGTGTCCTCAAATAGCCCATTACTGCATGGAGGTTAAAAACCAAACAAACCCTTAAAGAAGTTTAATCAACAACAAAAAACCACAAGTTTGTCATCAGTCAAGCTGCAATCTACACCTCACACAAAGAAAGGCTAGCAGGTGTCCATGCACACCTCTAATGTCACTATAAACACCTGGACAGCCCTTATTTATGTGTTTGGAGTTTTTTTAACCCATATTTAAGAAGAGTTCACTGATGGTGTGCCCTGTGCTTGGGGGACAAGACTTAGGTATGTGGTAGTTCACCCTGCAGGCCTCTGAAAAACACTATTCTTGTATGAATAGCATCGGGGCAGTGTTTTCAGCTGCGAGGCAGGTGCGTGAGTGGAATTTCAGTTCTCGTGCACTGTGTGGATTTGCAGAAAGGAGGTACAAACTTTGTTACTAGAGACTGGAAGGATTTCTACTTAATGTATGTAAAACAAGCCTGAGAAGTGTATTTTTCTAAGTTGGCATTCCTGTTAATCTCTTATTTCTGTTAATATTACATCTACTGTGGACTTGCCTGGCCTTACTGGAGGCACTGTTGAGAAGGCTGCTGCGGCATCCTGGTGGCGGCATGCCTGGCTGTGATCAGAGGGCGAGGCGAGCACGTCCCGATGCTGGACTCTGAAGTCAGTCATCTGTTCGTTGCAATGCTTTCTGTGCGTACAGGAGACAGGCTTCCAGGAATAACCTGGAACACAGATTAAACCGTTCCTGCTCTGACTCTTTTGCCAACTGTGGGAAGTAAATACATCCTTAATAGGAGAAACCAAGAAGCTTTTAAGTATTCAAAAACTCCCTCTCTTTGCTCCTAGTTTTCTGACCCTTGTAACTCCTATAAACCCTCTGCCCCTCCCCACATCGGCTAGCAACTCGGAACAAAATGAGGAAAAACATGCTAGCACAAAAATATAGTGCAGGCGTCTACGGTTGAAAATTGTTATCAGCCTTGAAGAGAAGGAAATCAACTTTGAAAAGAGGGAAGGGCAGGTCAAGCAAACACGTTTTTGCAAAAACAGTGATAACTTTCCCAGGGAGGTCTCACCAAATGTTTCTGAGAACTGATTTTCTGTTGTTTAAAAAGCTACTGTTTAGCTTGTAATGGAATAGTAAAACTAAAAACGATCCTCAAATGCTCAGAGTCTGATCAGTATAAAACCAGATGTATTTACTGACCCTCATTTCTATTTAGGCCAGTGTCATAATGTCTGAATGCCAGAGAGTGAATAATAATGAAAATGTGTATTGTACTTCATTACTGTATCTTCAGTGTGTTGCATTTATCTTCTGCAAAATCTATAGGTGTATGTAATAGTGGAATATTCAGCTTTTTTAGGACTTTGCTCAGCCCAGTTAATGGACTTAGTTGTGAGGTTTCTCTCAGTTGTAAAGCTGATGAAGTTGATGTGGAAATGTGACAGCTTAATGTTATATTTAGCCACACCACTGCTCTTACTGCAGCACAGGATCTTTCCAGTGTAACTTATGAGTAGGTTTTTAGGTGGGGTTTTTTTTGGTAGCTAATATTGTTTATTTATGGTTCTCTGCATCGATACTCATTTAGCCTTCAGGTCAATGTAGAGTTTAATTGGAAAAAGATATCATTCAGTGCATGACTTCTTTTTACACACTGCATGCTCCCTGGACATGCTATTTTTAGGGCTTTAAAAAAAGGCCCTTCTGAGGCAGTGTGCAGCGTTCTCTGCAGCTGCAGAAAATGAGATCATCTGCTCGTCAGTGCACACCACCGGCTGCACCTCACCTCTCGTTCTTATTGCCTGCAGAACGGCCCTGCTTCCCTACTCCGGTCTTGTCCTCCCGGTGCCTGCCCTGCTCGGGTCGGTGCGAAGACCCGATGTCAAAAACGAACTGCGCGACACGGCCTCAGCCTGCCCGGCCGCTGCCCTCAGGGCTTGGGGACTAGGGGGGCTGCGCGAAGCCTCTTCCGTGAGGAAGCAGGGGCACCACCCCGGGCCTCGGTCCTCCCGCTGCGGCAGGGGAGCCCCGTGAAGGGCAGCTCCGGCCTGAGGGCTTCGATGGGGCCGGGGCAGCCACCGCAGCGCGGTCCTGCGGGCGGTGTGGGGCCGCCGTTTCCCTCAGGGCGGCCGCGAGGCTGCTGCTGCTGCTTCCCGCGCCCGGCCTCGCCTCAGGGGGCGGCGCGGCCTCGCCTCCGCCGCGCTGAGAGGCGGTGCCGCCCCGCCCGCCGCCACTGCAGTGGGATCCGGGAGGCGGGCGAGGATGGCGGCGGCGTCGCCGGCGCGGGAGCTCACGCAGAACCCGCTGCAGAAGACGTGGGAGCCCTACGACAACGGGCTGCCGGCGGGGCACAGCGCCCAGCGCGGCGGTGAGCGGGGTGGCGGCGGGAGGGAGGGAGGGTCTGCCCGGGCCGCGCTGTCGGAGCCCCGGATGGCGGCAGCAGCTGTCAGCGGGACCCCCGGGCGGCTGCTCCTTCTCCTCGTAGGTTGGGCCGCAGCGGGTGAGCCGGGCTCTGCGGAGCCCCTCCAGGCGGGCGATTCGTCCTCTCCGGGGTCGAGGTGCGAGGAAAGCGGCGTGAGGGGCCGGAGCTGGGAGGGCCCCGCCGCCCCTACTGTCCCCCCTGAGCGCCAAGCTCTTTGCCTGGGCTTTAACGTACCTCTTGCCTCGCCTCTGGTGCGAAAGGCTGGTTTAATGGTTCACCCGGCCCGGGGGTGATGGGTCCGCTGGGTGAGGCGGCCGCGGTCCTCCGTGGAGGATCGCCTGAAACGCCGGGGAAGGCAGAAAACCCCGAAGCTGCTGGATCTGAGCCCAACGGAAGGCAGCAAAGCTGGGCTGGGAAGAGTATCTTTTCTAGTTGCTTTTGTTGTTGTTTGGTTGGGATTTTTTTTGTGTTTTGGGGTTTTTGTTTTTTTTTTTTTTTTTAAACGCTCTGGTTCCAAGGAGCGTTTATATCCAGTATATTCTTGAAGAGAGGCCTAAAAATGTCACTGTATTCTTTTGTATTTTTTTTCTTTTAAGGCCAGTGCTGTATCGGGCCATCTGTTGTATGAGTTAATGGCTTTCCTTATTTTGAGGTGCAGCCAACCAAGTCATCAGCCTCTAAAGACTTTAGCTGTGGCGTTTGTAAACCATAGTTTATTAACAAACTTTGCCTCGCAGAGTTTTTTCTTTTTCTTTTTTTCTTTTTCTTTTCCCTTACTTAAATATCTGAGGTTCAGTACATGGCAGTTTTGCAGACAAAAGGGGCTTTGTCGTGTGGAATTGTTTTTATTTGTCATGCAAAGAGGCTGCGCTGACAGAATGAGCTGCGGGCTCTGCTGGGATGGCAGGCGTCCATGGGCTGCTGCCTCGGCTCTGGTCTTGCTTTGGTCCAGCCCTTGCTGAAAAATAAGCCCAAACTTTCTTGATTTCTGCTAGGCAAGCAGACGCGTGTTTCTATGGGAAATGAATTACTCCAACATCTGAAAAATAGTAAGTGTTAAGAGGAGGAGAATGCTGAAGTAGAAGAGGGTCAGAAAGTGTGTATAATTGCTTTTGTAAACACGCTAAAGAGAATGCTTCATTTTGGCCTTAATGTGGCATCTTCTTTCCAAACAAAGTAACATTCGTTATAGCTTTGACACAGATGCTGTTTTACAAAACAACCACAAGAACAAAATTGCACGTTGGTCCCATGTAATCTGGTGAACATAGGGAGTCTTGGCAGAATTATTTAGCTTCTCTCATCTGTAATGTAAAAAAAAAAAATCACTTTTTTTTTTTTTTGTAGAATTCTATAATTTTTGGTGCCCAAGACCCCTTATAGTTGATCCTTTTTGCTAGAAAACCAGATTTGGAAATATTTTTTTAATCCTTTTGCATGCATTTGCTCTTGCAATATACCCATAATATGTCTACAGTCATTTGTGATACATAAGAGTTACAAACAGCGTAGAGAGGAGCAGGACTTACTCTTCCATGATAAAAACGTCTATCTTGTTTCAGCAAGCTGAGAACGCTTTGTAATTTTTCCCGTGCAAGGGGGCTGCAGAGTCCTTTATCCTCAGATTTCCCTGTATCATGCATCATCCCCCAGTGTGATCTGCGGGCTGTGTAGCTACAGGATGGACTGCCCAGGCTGGGTCATTTGGGGCAGTACTGGGTTGACTAGTTCCAGTTCTCTGCTGCTACAGGTTTAACTCTGTTAAATGTTACTGTCAAAAAATACACGCTCAAGTTGGAAGTGGATTTCTTGTCCTCGAGAGCAGCTTTCCAGTGGAAGCAGTGAAGCTAGTTGTTCTGTCTTCTGAATTTCTAGGCTAAGCGAGATGAACACTCTCAGTCTTTTTTGGTTCGTTTTTTTATTTCCTCATTCATGCTGATGACCTTTATCTGCACTACTTTTTAGTCTTACTTTATTTTTCTAGAAGGTGGGTGAGCAGAATCACGTGCACTTCCAGTTGAGGACTTGGCAGATCCATCTTCAAAGGGACTTACCTGTGTTACCTGTTTTTAGTGTGATTTTCTAAAAGTTGTAGCAACTGTAATTAGCTGGGGAAGAAAAAGTCTGGTTAGCTGTGGCAGGGTTTAGCTGTCACGGGGCTTTGAAGAGCTAGTTCTTCTAGTCTCTGCATTGCAAGGTCTTTAAGGAGGAGTTGTGGCTGTGTGCGGCCTGCTGAGCAGACTGAGCTTTTACAGCTGGTGAGACCAGTAAAATGAAGGTAACTGTTCTGAATGACCTTCCAAAGTAAGACTTGAAGGCAGTAGAAATGCACGTTTTTATTAATAACTGCCATTTACATTTTGTTGGCCTTCTGTGAAAGGTTTTGTTCTATGGACAGGTTGCAGTAAAACTAATTTTGGCATTGGATGTCACATTGCTTCAAGCTCTATGAATCAAGCAATGGGTTACAAACATGGACATAAAAAAATAAATAAAAAGTGGGCTATAGTGAAAGTTGTTTTGAGAGCCTAGCAGAGGATGTTTATAGAGTGAGAGATAAATAGTGAACTTCCTGTGGTTAAACATTATATTTCCCCCAATACCGTTAACGGCTTTGTTTTCCTAAAGCTACTTGAATTTGGTCATTCAGATGATTTTTATTTGCTGTTAGTACAGCAGTGTGAATATACGTCTGGTCAAAAAAAAAAGCAAATGAAGATTATCTTTGCTCTAAAGAACTATACCCTTTGAGCTCATGCTGCTTATGTGTATTTGTACTCCCAACCCTAGGAACTGAACGTGGAGAAAGCGAATGAGGTAACGGGTAACGACAACACCCAGCTGTAGCCTGAGAATCGAGATGTGTATGATGGGACTGTCGCTGTGGCTATCAGAGCTATGGGAAGCAAATGATAACCCCGAGCAAGCGGAGGGCAGAGCTGCTAGGAGCAGGCGGTGGCACGAGCCTGGCTAGCGGACAGATGGATTCTGCATCCCTTGTGCCAAGGTGATGTTAGAAACTGGTGGTCTGGACAAAAAGAAGAGAGACAAATCCCTGTGGGATGCGAAGAAGAGTGACTGATTGTTATCATCGGTCGACGGGGAAAAAATGGATTAGCAAGTTACATTGGATAAGTAATAGGGGAAAACGTGTAGGGCTAACCTTACTTGGAAGAATGGTTGTGTTGACTTAAAGATATTTGCGTATGAGCCTCTAAATAGTACAGTGATTTCAGAGAGTAGGCCTTGAGCAGACAGCAAGAATCTTTCTGTAAACTTCAGATGGCTTACTGTAGCAGCTTGATACAAAAACCACCTGACCTTAAAAGTTGACTTAAAAATTTAATGCAAATAAGGAAGAACCGAAATCTCATTTTGGGTGAAACGAAGGGACAGTTGATAATATGTTAATTATGTAGGTAAACTTGAAAAATACCAACTCTGTCTCTGATTTCACAAGATCATGTGAATTTTGAGGGCTGATGAAATGTTGCACAGCTGATCGAGGTTGTTCAGTGTCCCAGTTTGGTTTCAAAACTTCTCTATCTTGCACTATTTCACAATAGAGTCTAAGTGGCAAGAAACGAGCATGTAGTTTCTTCTTTCCTTGACTGTTAAGTCTTAAACTTTAGAAGGGTAGGCAGTCATAATTTTATTCTGAGGTGCAACTTGCTGTGTTGTTCAGTAGTATATAAAAAAATTGTAACTGGGATAATGACTTTGCTTAAATTACAGTATTTGATTTTAATGCGCTTCATCACTTGGCCATTTACCTTCACTGACTGGTATTTCGTGCATGTTTTTAATGTGTTCCCTCTAAGTGAGGGGATACAACATACATTTCTTTTTGATGCTGCTGTTTATAAACATGCAATTACATGCATATATTATAAACATGTATTTTAAAGAAAAACTCTGAGTAAAGTCATAGAGCATCTTTAACAAATGATGACATACAACCCTATGTGTTTTGTTTTGCTGTTCTGAATGTGTACGTTCTTCTAGCAAAATTAGTGTTGATAGCACATCCACATGTTGAGACTGTTGGATACTCTTAGGGGTTACATATGTGAAGCAGTATTAAAAAATGAGTTTGTTTTCTTGAGACTAGATTGTGTAGAGAGATTTCTGGAGGTAAACCAGACAATCCAGCCATAAGGAGTTGAGAGAAAGCTGTGCTTAGGAGTCTGCTGTGGCTCTGCAACTTGCACCTGTGTAGCTAGTTTTGTGCTGCAAATTGTTTTTCATATCAACTGACTGATGGTGAGGTGCTGTGAAAAGGGAATTGAGCGTTGTGCCGTTGGGAAAATAGTTAACTGAAGAGGCTTTTTTTTTTATTCCAGGAGTTAGATATGTGTAACTGGTGGTTTGTTTGGGTTTTTTGTCAGTTCACATCCTCGTGTCAAAATTGCTTATGTTTCTTCCAAGGAAGGTGTAAGTCTTGAGACATATTTTAAATACTGTCATTGGAATGAATGTTCCTCCCCACTTGTAGTGAGTGTTGGCGACATTTTGTTGAGAAATTTGTGGTTCAGATAAAGTGAGAGAAAATTAAATTATTTTTAACTTGAGTATTTGATATGTCCTCAGAACTTCTAGTCTCGACTTTTTTACTGAGCTAAGGAGCAAAGTTAAGCCTTGTTAATGACAGAAGATCATAAGGAAGAAAACAAAAACCTTTGCTGTGCTGAGTCTTATGTGTGTTGTTGAGAACACTACACTGAAGTACATAAGAAATCAAATAGTTAACTTTGCGTGCTTTTATTTTCAGTCCTCTCTTTTAGTTGTTAACATCTACTGTTTTGGCCAGCAAACGTGCCTTTGACTTCTGCCTCCAAATGCATAGGTGCGCTTGTCGCAAAGTGCCACCTGTATGAGTGGTATTGGACTGCAACCACTGTAAACCATCTAAACCAAAACACCAAACATTTTTTAGTGCCCCGAATTTTGGATTGTGAACTGGCATCCTCTTGTTGAAGACAGAAGTGCTTTCAGACCAGCTCAGTGCTAATGGGTGGTATACACCGTAGCACCATGTACTGTGCAGTGGTGTTTGATCCACTGTGCAGTGTGAGATCATTGGAGTTGGTGGTATTCCACCTTGTGGTGTGCAGGACACCTGTCTTACTGGTATCTGCCTTCAAAGAGGAAAAGCACTCTTGCTCAGCCTTGCACCTAATCAGAACAGGATTGCAATTTGTTTGATTGGGATCAGTAGATAATTCCCTTGGTTCCTGCTCTATGGTCACACACTAAATAGCGGTGCACAGAATGATCAGAATAACAGATTAGGTGTGCATGTTAAACTGTACGCATAGGACTAATAAAGGCAATTCTGCTAGTTTTTGTGCTTTGAGGAAATTTGTGTGAAAATGCAAGTGATGCTGGACTTGCACACTGACTGCTTGGCAATGGGGAGAAAGGTCCCTCTTGCATGTTGTTGTAGTTGTGTACCTCTGGTTTGCTGTTCAGTCAGAAGATTGCAAACTGACATTGGCAGTAGGACTGAGCTTTGAGAGCAGTTGTCGGTGTAATTTGTGAAGCAACCACTTAAGCAGGTTGCACGTTTCTTCACGGTAGCTTCCTAGCCCTGAGTTTTACAGAATGGAGTTTTGCTCCAGTGTAGGTTTATCATTGCATTACCAAAAGACAAATGGTCTGTGAGAAGGCTAAATTTGTATGACTCATCCCAGAAGAAGAAGGAGGAAAAAAAAAAGGTGATCTAGGTATAATGTTAGTTGGTAAATTCTGCCCAGAATGGGTGGAAGAGCCTGTTTCAGTTGGCATAGTTCCTTGCAGAACAGGTGGATCTGAGGCTGTGTATAGAGCCTTTCCGTGCATATCTTGGTTTGTCTTTTACAACTCTTATTTCACTGCTTATACTGCAAAATTGTTTAAAACTTGAGCTAGGTATTTCAGGTGAAGAACCTTTTAAGAGAAGACATTGTTCTTCAAAGCCAGTTTAATATTTCTAGGGGCTAAGGGATTTCTCTCATCTCAATATTTTACTGTCCTTAAAACTAGAAGCAAAGCTGTTAAGCTTAGTAAGCACTGTACTCTTTGCACTTCGTAAACTTTGTTTCCCCAGAGCCTACCTTCCTCCTCTTGAAGAGGGGGTTTGCAGGCCTGAAATTCCGACAAAGAGGAAGAGGGACAAGAAAACTTGTTTAGAGGCTTCTGCACAGAGGAGCTTACTCTGAGGGTGTTTATCAGTGTCCTTCTGGAGACACGGACATGTTTGGATGGATCTGTTTGGTTCGCATTCAGTTCCCTGTAACTTCCATTACATGGAGTGGTAGACTGTTTCATGGATTTGAGGTTAGGTGTGGGTTTGCCTCCTCTCTCATGAAAAGTGGTGTATTTTTAATGGATTTGGGTGTTGGTTTTTTCATTTCAATGTGTGTTTTAAGAAAGTCTATCTGTCTTTGCTAATTTGTTTGTTCTCTTTTGATGGGTTTACTATGCGGAGTAGCTGTGCCAGATTCGTGCAAGTGACTTTGTGGGATGGGACTTTGTTAATCCAAGATTTGGGAATCTCGGGCAATCATAGTGCTTTGTACAACAGCTTAGTTATGCCTTACGGTGTAACACTAAGCTTTAGTTTTTTGGAGCAAATTGACTCCTCCTCTATCAAGACACTAAGGAAATTGATGCATATGTGGATTGTATACAAATTAATTCCCTTTGAAATAAGAGGATGGAGGGAGCCGGTGGTACCTCTGCGGCACTTTAATATCTTCTTTCTTTTTAGGCAGTTCCTTGTAGCTGTGATAGATTCATGCAAGGTATCCATAGCTTCATGCCATTAAAATGTTTGAAAACTTGTCACTTGAAAGGAAATGCCCTCAAGGTTTTCAGTTTATACATATAACTCCTTTAACTTCCTACAGTGTTGGTTTTTTTTTTTAATTAAACGCTCTGTCTTTGATTAAGAGTATTTCTGTATGTACATCTGTATATCAGATTATTGTACTTGATTGCATAGCATACTTATTCTTTATTCCTAGTAACCATTGAAGAACTGTCAAAATGAGCTTTGTTTCAAGAGAGATTTTTGTGTTAATGGAGAAATAATGGGAAAATGTGTTTTGTGTTAAAGGAGAAACAATAATTAATGAGTACCATGTCATACTATAATGTATTAAGCTGCATCTGTCATGCTTGTTTCGCTCAAAACCAAGAAAAGGTTGAGCAGTGTTGAGGTCTTAAAGATTGAAAAAATATCTACAAATTGTGTGCACCTTGCTGTTTCCTTTCAATGCAAGCACTGAACTGAGGTCCATAGGGGTGTAAGATGTCAGTGTCCTTTTTTGGGTACTGTTTTTGTGTGTCTTAAAACATGTCTGCAAATACATGGGTTACTTGTCTTCTGCCTGTATGCAACTCACGTGTCCAGTGTTGCACTGCCACTGACTCGCCCTTCCAAAATTCAACACTGCATAAGAAACCTGCTTAGCTCCACCATACTCCTGAAGAAGCCCCCTGAAATGGTGAGACACAGTGCATGAGCTGCTTGAATGGTCACTTCCTCAGAGAGCACACAGGTTGTGATTTTCCACCACAATATAATCCCTTTGCTTTGTGCGAACATTAATGGTAAATCCTAGTTTTCTGTTTTTCTGTTCCAGTATGTATGACCAATTGCCCTACTCTGATTGTCATGGTGGGTCTCCCAGCAAGAGGAAAAACCTACATCTCGAAGAAGCTGACACGCTATTTAAATTGGATTGGAGTGCCTACAAAAGGTGATGGATTTACTTTTGTTTACGTCAGAAGGACAGGGCTGATGTTAGGTGTTTTATAAATTTAATTCCCAGTAATTTTGTTGCCCAGTTTGACTACTTAAACTCCTTCTGCTTTGTTAACTTATTTTTAAGCAATGGCATACACAGGCTCTCTGTTCCATTTAGATGCTAATAAATCAAATTCTGGTGACTTCATTTACCTCCTTATTCTGCCAGATGCCTCAATCAACTTTTTGCCCTTGTGCCTTAACACTTTGGTTCTTCAGCTGTCAGTTTTTTTCTTTTTTCCTTCCCCTTTCTTTATGTGGGTGAAAGGGAATCTTGTTTACAAGCAGACGAGCAGTCAGCACTTCTGGGTTAAAGTTCTGGCTTCTCAATCTTCTTTTCTCTTTGAACTTTGTGCAACGATGTAACTCTTTGTTTAAATACATTTGTGGAATGAGTCACAGCTCTTTGAATATTTAGAGCCCAAGGAGCTCAAGCAAACTTGTTATCACTCTCTTAAGAACTTTATATGTGTGTTTTGAGTGGGAAACGATGGCTCAGATAGGTTATGCTGGGGAGCTGGCTGTCCTGCCTCATTCCCGAGCCCCTGTGGTATCTTGTGGGCCCAGACCAACAAGTAAATGAGACCTAAGTCCATTTGAGGTTCTGAGCAGCCATCTCCCTGCCTTCTCCTCTATCTCTGTAGAAGAAAAAAGTAGTTTTAGTGTTCTGTGGTTCTGTGTCTGGTGCAGTGATAGTAGCTTTATAGTTATGAGTAGTTAATCATTTAAATAACATGAAACATATTAGATCATGCTGAAGTGTAGACTTTTGGCCGGATATTCAGAGATGTATTTCCTAGTAGCTCTAAGAAGTTAAGACGAAGACTTCTGGCCTATATTTTAACTGCCTTTCAATTCCAGGGTATAGCTTTTTGAGCTGGTGTTTTCTTAAGGTCTTAAACTTGTCTAATATTCTTTATTGAGATGAGACATTATGGGGGATACATTATATTGTTTGAGTATGAGAGTTTAAAGGATTTAAATTATCACTTGAATTTTGACTGTTTTCACACAGGATTGCCCTTTTGATGAGCAGTATGAGATATTTAGAGTCTTCACTTTTATCTATAAGGCTGAAACAGAGTAACAATCTAAATAGGTTAGCCTATAGCCAAGCTGATAAAATGTGTGATATAACTATGCTTCTATGTTAGATACACGTCTAACATACACTGTAGATGTGTATATATGCCATTGTGGTGAGCATTTTACTATGTGAACTTTGAAAGGCAGAAATCTGGTATTGGACAACAGACAAGATATTGTCCACATCTGGCTCATGCTTGCTTGAATATATCCCAAATACAGTAAAATAGGTAGGGGTGATCTGCTTCAGTTACAGGAAAAGTTCCATGGGCTCCTGTGAGCAGCACGTCAGAAAAGATACGCACTTGTGGTTAATAAAAACTAGTTTGAGCATTGCTGCCTAATTTTACAAAAATATACAACATAAAGTTACCATATGAGCTTTGATCCTAGGTTGCTGGTTATGGTTTGCCTTTGTTAGAAAGGGTGACTTGGGATTTTCCTGGAAAACCACAGACTTTTCCTATTGTTTGTGTCAGTGATGCTATTTTACTGAAACTGAAATCAATTTAAAATACCTCACTGACTAAGAGAATAGATGACATGTTGCCTAATGCTTCCACTTGATTGGGACTGAATCAATACATGCCAAGTATTGAGTAGCCCTAACATCTGTTACCCTTTGGCTCTTTCTGTCTTAAAATTAGTGTGTGCTTAATATATTAAGTGTTCTTATTCTCTGAGACAGATGGTTGCAATGATGAGGTTATGTAAACCACAGAAAAGGTAAATGCCATCTTTTCCTGTCACATACATTAAGCAAGCAGGAAAGTTCAAGAACAGAAGGTGGAGGTAAATAGCCCAAGGTTGATGTTAGTTGAATCATTTCAGCCATCAGTTATGTGTTTTGTTTTACTCCTTCCAAAATCTTCTGTCATCTAGAATGTGAGATGACTAAAAATACAAAGGACTTTTGTCTGGGCTTTTTGAAGGAAATGAGGTCAATTAGATGCCTGAATAGAATTGTGTTGCAATGTGGTTTTTAGATACTAAACTTTGGAAGCTTTTTTGAATAGTTCTGCCTGTGTGGTAATTACGATACCAGTTATCTTTGTGAAACTTTTCCACAGGGGTGGATGCTAATAATAAGGGCTAAAGATCGTCCCACTAAATAGCACTTTTTCCTTTGCTGTGCATGACCCTCTTGCAGTAATTATTCTTTCTTATGAAATTAATGATTTTTTTTATTTTTAAAGGGCTGTTGCCTGACAACGCTGGCCATCTGAACTTCTTGCATCTTCTGGTTTTTTTAAAAGGAACCACCTTTTCATGTACCCAGTATGACCCGTGCTCATTAAACCTGTCACAGAATAACCTGGATTGTACTGTAATCCGTGTCATATAGTCATACAAAAAAATTACATCAACATTGTTGAATAAAACCTTGACTTTTGAGGGGATAAACAATATTGATTTCTTTATCCTCTGCCCCCAATCCCAACAACAATCTATATACAGCAACTGATGGTTGAGCTCTTTCCTCCTATGTCTTTTTTTTTTCTTAAATACAACTCGGCAATTGTGTATATTACTTCATTTCCTATTTCCAGAAATTAAGTCTGGCAAGTAGTTATACCATGGCAGCTTCTCAAATAGAATACTTCAGTTTGATCTAATGTTAAAAAAAAAAAAGCTTTGCAGTTATGCAGAGAAAATCCTATAGGTCAGAAACAAGTTAAACATTAATTGCACTTCAGAGACCTACTTTCAGAGCTGTCGAATGAAGTTAATTAGGGTACAATGTCATTGCCTGCTGTGTGGCAAAACAGAACTGCCTTCCCCTGATCCCATACTTGATATTATGACACATATATGACCATAGACCTGTGCAGACATGAGGAGTAGTTTTCCTTGACCACTGTTAAAAGGTCACAGTAAGATTATGTTCAGTACTTATGCTGATTTTTTTTTTTCCAGCTTAAGCATATTTTAAAATAAATGGAGCAGAGGTGGTGAAATAGTATGTACTAATCCTTAAGGAATAGAAATATTTGAGCAGGGTTCTGAAAAACTGTTTCCACAACTTGAATTTTAAAGTTTCATTTATCAAAAGCAAGATTGGTTAGTTCTATTTAGAACTCTTCCTTGCTTAATTAAGAGCTGAAAGTTTTGGGAGGTGCTATCAGAATATTGTTATACTGCACATATACACAGAAGAAAAAGCTAGACTATAGGTAGTCCTTTGTAGACTACTGAAATAGATGTCCAACCATACCTGCAAAGGAGGAAAAGAGTTTCTGTTTGTTGCGCAGGCAAACTGGCAGAGGCACAGCAATACAGTCAAGTGACTCCATTGAAGCTACCTACAGCCCAAATGTTCTTTTGTCATTTCCATGATTTATTTTTGTCTTTGTACTTAAAAACAAACACACACCACCCCCACCCCAAACACAAGAAAGTAGTATGATATGTTGACTTCGTGCATGCTAAATTATTTTATCCTTGCAGGTAGTTTGGTTTCAAAGCTGTCATTACATTTGTCCTTTTTGTGTCAATACTGTTAGTTCCCACTAATACTGGTTTCTTCTTGGCAGAATTTAACGTTGGTCAGTATCGTCGAGATTTGGTGAAAAAGTATAAATCTTTTGAATTCTTCCTGCCTGACAATGAAGAAGGCTTGAAAATCAGGAAGTAAGTTTTGAAGGTGTTTGGCTACACAATGCTAATAGTATTAAAATCTACCCAGTGTAATTCGCTCTTAGAGACTGCTTTAAGTTGCATTTTTGTATGCTCAGGAAGACCCTTAAGAGACTGCAGTATGAAATGACAGGGAAAAGAAATTCTAGTGGAGGTGGAAAAGTGATTTGTTTAGGCTGCTTAAAATTTGGGGTATTTTTTTTCTTAATTGCTTCATGTCAAGCATGAAAAATGCAGACAAGATAAATACTTGATTCCTTTTCACTTTTCAGTAGGAAAGGATCACGAAGAAGAAAAAAACCCCACATAACTGAATTTCTTTTTGTTTGTACACTGGAATTTTTCGCCTGGAGTGTTTTGAACGTATTTGTCATCATCTGTTCAAATGAGCGGGAATGAAACACTACTATTCTCTCACTGAAATTGTTTTTTTGGCCACCACACAGATGCTTCGTGCAGTCAGTCAGTGCACTGCCTCAAAAATTGCTGTATTTTGCTAATGCTGTGCAAAGCAGGTGAGCATCAGTGTGAACATCTGTGCCCAGATGAAGCACTTTGAGAAGAGACTCTTGCCTGGAAAGAGTCTGTAATGTAGAGGAAAGACCTTCAGAAGAAAGAGAAGGTCAGAGCAAGAGGGAGCTGCCTCTTTTACAGAAGATCAAATAGGAAGGTCTTTTGATTTTTCTTGACCCTTCATTGTCTTTTTTTTGTATGTTCAGGAAAATGTTGAAGAGGATGCAGTAATGAAATCATAAGGAACAAATTTTAGAGGAATGGAAATGCGATTTGTTTAGGCTACTTAAAATACAGAGTATTTTGTTCTTAATTGCTTCAACTCAAGAATAAAAAATGTCTGGACTTTCTTTTGTCCCCTTCAGCAGCAGCTGAGTATTGTTAGTGTGAAAGAACAACAACTTGCCTGAGAGCCTCCTAATCCTTTGGGACCAAAGAGTAGACTTGTGGCTTGCAAGGCTAATGGAGCTCTACTTTTTGCTTAGAGGTAGAGCCAAACCTTTTAACGTGCCTCTGTGTCACCTATTAGACAAAAAAAAAAGTGGTGGGCAATATAACATGAAATGGGCTGTGTGAGCTAATCTGCCTAGTTAGCAATGAGTAAAGAGGGTTTATATTTATTTAGTGAAGACCTGACTGATGAATCTCAGTTCCTGACATCTGTTAACCATGCTAATGTGGAAATACTGTCAGGATTGAAAAGCCTTCATTTTTCTCTTAAGCTAAAGCTGTGCATGCAGAATATGGTAAATGTAAGAGAAGAGTTATGCGTTTCACTCTGGAAGTCAAAATAGAATAGTAATGCATAGAAAGGCTGTTGAAATGGACAGGTTTTTATGTTGGTACTGCAAAAAGACTGTACTTATTGGAAATAAATGAGGCTTTGCTCTACTAATGAGTAAATCTTGTATAATGTTAATGTTGCCCTCCACTATTATTAATGTCTTAGAAAACATAATGGACTTTGAAGATAATACTAATGCTGGGGACACAGGAAGGTTGCAAATGAATTTATTCTTGTCCAGATTTAACACAAGCGTAAAGTATTTAGGGGTGGGTTTTTTTGGTGTTTGTGTCCTCAGCGGTCTCCAGTACTAATTACATTGGGTTGGTGACTACAGTGGGATATTATTTTCACCTCTGTCTCTAATACTTGGCGCTAACTTTGTTTTCCTCTCTATTTTAAGAGATTTTTTTGACCTAAGCAATTTTTACAGAATAGTTCAAAAGAGAAGTAGTAGATTACTGAAAAATAGTGGTCTGTCCACTTTAACTTAGGGTCACAAGATAAAAGCCTTAAGTTGATTTTTTTTTTTTTCTCTCTTTGAAAATCAAATTAAGAAGCAAATATCTATGAATAGGTAATTGGGAAAAGAATACAGTTGCAGGGATGATTCACTGATGTAACTTTAGATCAGTGAAAGTTTATCCTGGTCAGCAAAGCTGATGGGTATTCTGTGGTGATGTGTAGTTGTATCAGTTGCACAGAGGAGCACTAGACTGGTCTTTTTTCAGGCAAATAGCCATGACCACGTTTCCATAGTATAGCTTGCTTGACCTCTGTTGGTTTTTCCCATGTTTTTGGGACGTGGTGATTAAAAATATATGTTTTTGAGAGAGATTATCTCACATTTGCAGGGCACTTTGATCACAAGGCATAAGTGCATTAATAAAATGACCTTAACTAGCATTTGAGTTATACTCTCTTTCATTTTTAAGACAGTGTGCCTTAGCAGCGCTGAATGACGTCCGACAGTACCTCAGTGAAGAAAATGGGCATGTGGCTGTAAGTTTCTTGTTGAAGACACATTCTTGAGATGTTTCCCTGCAAAACAGCCTGTGTCTACTGGATAATATACAGCCTGAGCCATCCTAATGTCTCTTCAGTATATCAGATTTTTTTTATTTTGGAGTTGTATTTTAGATCTGCCTTGTTGCTGCAGTGAAAGAAGCACCTACGTTCAGGGTGATGATGCTATATTGAGCACCCACTTTTGCTATTTGAGGGGTTAACTGAGGAGAGGGTAACACTAAGAAAAATGTTCCCCTTCTCTCCACATTATATAATGTACTGTTAAACACATCTGTTGTTTTGGTTGAACTTGTGTTTCTATTTGATAGTCTAGTGTTTCAAGTGAAAGGTAAAGATTTACTGATCAAAAAGCATCCTGGGTGTTGCTTGGCAGTTGTGTTACTGACGTGAGAAATCTCTGAAGAGAGCAGGAGAAACTCGAAGTAAATTGCTGCATATCGGAGTATTTAATAATGGGATGCAAAACATCAGCTGTTCAATTATTGACATTGCATATTCACCTTAATAATATTTTGTGCATAATGTTGTTTTTCTTAAGACTACTGACACAACTTGGTGGTGTTTTCATTAACTATCAGGGAAAGCCATTAACTATAATTACAAATTCTGCTGGCGACATGAGGTAAACTTTATACTTTGCCAAACTTCATACTCTGGTAAAACACCGGTGTGTTCAGAGCTAAATGTAAATCCTTAGAAAAATGTATCATACATGGGCAGGATTTACAAGTCTTGCAGATCTTCTGCCCTTTAAAAGTTTTACACTTGCATTTTGAATAGCATATTGATTGCAGCATCTTTTTTTGTGTTGTATAAGTTCACTAAAAAACTATACGTTAGTATTTAATGCTGATATGGGCCAGGAGGAAGATTCTGTCCTGTATGTGTTAGGCTTAAACTCTGGTTGCTTCTTCGAAATACGGTGTTCTGCTAGTAGTGCTTTCAAAATATCGCTCTTTATTATTATTTAGAAAATAATGTGTGTAAAGTAGGAATGTCTTTTGTTTTTCCTTTGAGCATGTTGAGGTAGTGGGGTAGAGGGAAGGGGAATTGTTTTCATTGCTTTCCTTTACATTGAGGGACTTTGAACCTGTACTTTTGTTGTTACTAACACAGTGCTTTTTCACAGGCTATGATGCTTTTTTAATTCCTCTCTCTCTTTCTTCGTAATTATTCCTAGGTCTTTGATGCTACAAACACAACTCGAGAACGTAGAGAAACTATTTATAAATTTGGTGAAGAAAATGGATATAAGGTGAGTCAGAAGCAGAGGAGTTCTGAGCTAATGCCTGAACAAGTAGGGCAGTGATAGTTTTGCCCTGATCTGTACTCCAAGTGCACCAGGATAAGCCACATACATCCTTCCTAAATGATTAGTCAGTGGAGCATTTTGTGTTCTCAAGCATTGTTTGTGATTAAAAGTCACCCCACCCTCATTTTTCTCCTTTTTAATGTTTGTACTGTTCAGAGCTAATCTCTTTTATGCCATGGCTTCAATTCTGTCATCCTGGACTTGTAGTTCTGAGTGTACTGTCAGCAAGAACTACTTAAAATATTGTTCTCAGTGCAGTTCAGATTTTTGCTGCAGAAACATATAGTGAATTCTGTGTTAGTTCTGTACAAACCAAAAACTTTCCGTGGCTTTCTGCCTTCTGTCCAGGATTGTTTTGCATTTAGCTATTCTCCAGTAAGCTTCCATTTCCTCTAAACTTGCATCTCCAGAAGCCTTTAAGACAGCAAAACACAAACCTCTTTTTAAGTGAAGCCTCTGTGTTAGTTGAAAGGCTTCTAAATTATTATTTCAGAAGCATTAGTTACTGTTTGCATGGCTGACCTTGCGTCCTCCTCATTTATTTCTTCCATCCTAAATTTTTCTCACTGCAAAATTATTCTACTTAAAAGCATTGGTGGGGAAAGTAGTAAAGAGCATGATGCTTCAGGGAATGGTAAGCCAGCAATTTCTGATGAGAGGGTTTGGAGAACCTTCTGATTACATGGAGGAAAGTTTAAGGCATGATTCTGTTAAAAAGGGGTTAGCAGGGAAGCAAGCAACATGCTGTTCGTGTGTGTTAGTCTCCGGAGGCGTTATAATGCATCTTCTTTCTTCCTTCCTTCTGTATGCGTGACTTCTGTTTGGACTGAAGACTTTTTTCGTTGAGTCAGTATGCGTTGATCCAGAGGTTATCGCTGCAAACATTGTGGTGAGTACAGGAAAGTTTGCTTTAACTGCTTTAAGTCAAGAGGTTTAAAGTAGCTCAGTATTTTTAGAAGTACATTGTAAAAACTTCCAATAACAAAAAAAGCCATTAGTTTCCATTAATGGAACGCTTTTCATTTATTTTCCTGTTCATAGAATCATAGAACGGCTTAGGTTGGAAGGGACCTCAAAGATCGTCTAGTTCCACCCCCCTGCCATGGGCAGGGACACCCTCCACTAGCCCAGGTTGCCCAAAGCCCCACCCAACCTGGCCTTGAACACTGCCAGGGATGGGGCATCCACGTCTGTCTTGTACTGGGGCCCCCAGAGCTGGACGCAGTACTCCAGGTGGGGTCTCATCAGAGCAGAATAGAGGGGCAGAATCACCTCCCTCGACCTGCTGGTCACGCTGGTTTTGATGCAGCCCAGGACACGGTTGACTTTCTTGGCTGCAGGCGCACACTGCCGGCTCATGTTGAGCTTCTCATCCACCAACACCCCCGAGTCGTCCTCCTCAGGGCTGCTCCCAATGCATTCTCTGCCCAGCCTGTGTTTGTGCTTGGGATTGTCCTGACCCATGTGCAGGACCTTGCACTTGGCCTTGTTGAACTTCATGAGGTTCGCACAGGCCCACCTCTCCAGCCTGTCAAGGTCCCTCTGGATGGCATCCCTTCCCTCCAGCGTGTCGACCACACAGCTTGGTGTTGTCAGCAAACTTGCTGAGGGTGCACTCGATCCCACTGTCCTTGTCACTGACAAAGATGTTAAACAGTCCCGGTCCCAGTGCTGACCCCTGAAGAACAACACTCGTCCATGTGCGTACTAACTCAGAAGTTTAATTCTATGAAGAACAGCTCTTTTTTGCTTTACATGCATTTTAATGAACTTGCAGAAACTAAGTTTGTGTTGTGTTCTTCCCCTTCCTATTTCTTTAAACTTTGTTAAAAAGGGAAAGAAACTTAGGTACTACTCTCCTGTTTTTATTTTAAACAGCAAGTGAAACTGGGTAGTCCTGACTATGTTGATTGTAGTAACGATGAAGCAACAGAAGATTTCATGAAAAGAATAGAGTGCTACAAGAACTCGTATGAGACGTTAGATGAAACTCTTGACAAGTAAGTGATAACATAATACTGTGATCACAACTGAGTTATTTTAAGATGTTTCCTTAGGGGGTGGAGCATCCCATATCTGGGATTAGGGCTTTTTCATCATGATTTTTAATGGCTTGAGCTCTCTTTCCTTTGGCAAATTAGGGGGAGTTGACTCTGGGGGTGGAAAATTGCTTGCTTGAGGAAAATTGGCTAATGAGCCTACTCTGGGACAATATTCTCTTTTATTTTCCCACTTGGAGAATGGTATGATTCTTCTGGAATCAAACCAGCAATTTCTGTTTTAGAAACAGAAATACAGACTTGCTGTAGTGGTTGGTTGTTATTCGGGTTTTTTTAGTATGTAGAGGAGAGCTGAATGATTTGTAAGCTTAAGTTCATTTATTTATTTGTGCTCGCAAATTATCCTTGAGTTGCAGGGCTCTGAGAAACTTTCATAGCTAGATTATTTGCTCTCATGCTAAAGCATTCACCTGTTTTTCATTCACTTTCAACACTTGAAAGTAAGGTAGGGATGAACCATGTGAGGAGGAGCCCTGTTTCTCTTGCTGTAGTCCAGGATTTCAGTGTGGGATTTTGAGCTGTGCTCGTACCAGGTGCTCCTGGTTTCTTTCAGGACCAGTGCTATCGAGAAGGCTGAGCTGCATTTTAATGTAATTGAGTGTAAGCAGGGTGGTGCTGGTTCAGTCGGGTCAATTCATGCGTGTAACTTTTGTGATGGACCTAACAGTTGTGCCTGGGTGAAATAGTGGGTGAAATAGTAATGATTAACTCCAAAGAACACTATCAGGGATGAGGTGCTGATGCTTGCTTCTCATCACCTCCATTTGGTTTTATTATAAGTTTTCTTGTTTTATGGTGGTCTGGTGTCTCCAATGCATCTCTAGAAACCTATAGTGGTTATTTTCAGCTTATGAGACTTTTTTCCTCCTTTAAACTAGATGCTACTCTGAAATTATAGCTCAGATGAGAAAGGATAAGTGGTGAAAATTGAAATTATAACCTGTCTGATGCTGAGAGAAGGTAGTGGTGGGGTAAATTACAGTACTGTTTGTTAATAGTTGTTGATAAGAGCGATTGAGAAAATGTCTTGCTTCAGGCTAGTCCCTGCTCCCTCTGATGCTGTAGTTTTTCTGGAAGGGTTAACTGAGATGGGTAAATAGTGACCTCGATGTTTGGCCCCAGGGTGCAGTCAGACAAATACTTGCTGTGGGAGAAGTGTTTGTAACCTGGAGAAAAATACCTAGTATTGTAAAATATCGGGATACCTTATTGAAGCTACCACGGTTGAATGACTCCACTGAATCTTCCTTTTGGTGTGAGGAATGTGTTTTTCCAAGAGTAGGCTCTAGATTTGTGAGACGAAGTGCAAGTAAAGGGAACAGAAAAGAAAATGATGAGAGCAGCTTATGTGTGAAAGGAATAGCGTCCATCCTGTAGCTTTGGAGTATTGCATTGTTTCTTAGGACTAATGCATGGTCCATGGGTAATTAAGGGTTTGTTTATTGCTTTGGCTTGTTCCCCCTTTGTTTTATAATGAGAGAGAGAGTGGGAAGATTGTGCTACATGCTAATAGAAACTATGTGGAATCTTGCTTTTTTGTTTGTTTGTTTGCTCATGAAAGGGATCTTTCTTATATTAAAATTATGGATGTCGGAAGGAGTTACCTTGTGAACAGAGTCATGGATCACATCCAGAGCCGGATTGTCTACTACCTCATGAATATCCATGTGACTCCCCGGTCAATCTACCTCTGTCGACATGGAGAAAGTGAACTCAATCTGAAAGGGAGAATAGGAGGAGATCCTGGACTGTCTGTCAGGGGGAAAGAAGTATGTACCTCCTGAACAAGTGTGACTGGGTTTTGTGTATATTCGTGCAGTTTGTGCTGTGTAATTACAGCTTTCTTCCTCTACACCCTTTTCTTCTTAGCATGTTTAAGAAGGATTTTTTTAGTTGTGTGTGGGTAGTGGAAACTGGATGGACATGCTTTGTGTGTCATGATTTGGTTTTCATCTGTCTGTCATTCTGTGGGTTAAAATTCCTTTTTATCCTACAGCACAAAGCAGTGGTCAGGACAGCTTTATTTTTTAACTGTATTTTTGTAAAATCCTGACTTGTTGGGTAATTAGGATGGTTAACAAGTTAAAGCTGAAAGGAAAATTCCTGGAGGTAGAGATGGGAACTGCAGAAAACTTGCATCTTCCTTGTACTCCTTTCCTTCCCTCCCCTGTCCCTCTTGGCGTAACGGAACGTGTTGTATTTCTTAGCAAAAACTTTTGTCAGAGCCTTTTGAAAAGTTACAATGAGTTTACAGAGGCTGGAGCCTGCGTGTTCTGAACTGCACACAGTGTGTTGGCTCTGAGCTCTCATCTAGCATCTCATGGTTTTTCTTTCAGTTTGCCAAAAGCTTGGCACAATTTATTAATGAGCAAAATATCAAAGATCTGAAAGTTTGGACCAGCCAGATGAAAAGGACAATTCAGACTGCTGAAGCCTTGGGAGTGCCTTACGAGCAGTGGAAGGTTTTGAATGAGATAGATGCAGTAAGTTTTTATTTTCTAAATGTCTAATAAGTTGCTTTGTTTGCTAGGGATAAAGGAAGAACTTAATTTTGTAAGCATGTGCCTTTTATGGGATAGAAAGTCATTTAAGCTGGTTCTACAGGCTGGAAAAATGTCATTAATTCCTGTGAACAAAGCTAAATGTTTTATTAAAATTTGTCATAATTAATTTAGTCTTGGCTTGTCTTTCCTAGTAAAATATTCCCCTGTAGAAGCCATGATGCTGTGAAATTCCAGTTGCACCTGTAAGATAATATAAGCAGGTGCAATAGAGAAAATGTGACCTTGCTTGCCCATATATGTATTTCACTTATATAGGAATTTAATGATCCCTTTTCAGCACATCTGAGTCCAGCTGAGTGCCCTGTTCATCCCGTGCGACAATTTTGTCTTTAAGTGTCAGAGTAACAAAATACAAATGTTAAAGGTTATTTTTATATGTTTTTATTTAAGAGTGATACCTGTTTTTTGCACTGCTGGAAATACATGCTTTTAAATTATTTTTATTACCTATAGGGAGTGTGTGAAGAAATGACGTATGAAGAAATACAGGAAAATTATCCGCTTGAATTTGCACTGAGAGACCAAGACAAATACAGATACAGATACCCTAAAGGAGAGGTATGCTATTTTTTCTCTCTTAAGGTGAAGGGCTTCCTTGTCTTCTTGAATACATGCATGCTGGCTTTAAGAAGGAAAAAAAAAATTAAAATTAATAAAAAGGTTGTCCCTCTCTCCAGGGGAAAGCACATAGGAGCTAGCAGGGATTGAGTCCAGACCATTTAATTTGATTCAGGGCTTGAAAAATAAAACAATAGATTTAGGAAAAAAAAAATAGAGAGCTTTGATCTTGCGGGCATCGTTTCTATGCTGGTCCTGTAGTGATAAAGCAGGAAGAACGATTACAAGGCTTCAAACTATTGCATATGCAAACATACTGCCAAGATCGCCTTTTCCTATTCATCCTTGCTGTAGAGAACGGCTGTTTTGCATGCAGTCCTGGCAGAAACGTTAGGGAAATCCGTAGCCACATTGGTCTTTCACTTTAATAAACTCCTTGCCTCTGGGAAAATAACTTGCTGACAGCTTTTCTAAAGCAAAGCCATTACAGCGCAGCAATTACCAGATGGTCACACGGCCGGTCTGTGGGTGCTGAGGGCTTAGGACTCGGGGCAGCAGGGCAGAGGAGTAATTGGACCAGCTGCTCCACTGTTTGTGTCAGAGGAAACGGAGCTCTGAGGTCGTCTTTCCTCAGCAGTCAAGAGTAATCACTCTGCTAAGAGCAGCTTGTGATAAGAGCAGTGTTCTTGCGGGTGTCACCCCTGTCTCGCTAATGAGGTGGTCATTAAGATGCAAAGTTCTCCTAATCTTTTTGAACAAGGAGTGTTTGTTTTTCAAATTGATGCCATCCTCTAGGTTGGTGACAAACATTTCAAACTGCCTTATCTCATCGCCTTGGGGTGATTAGTTGACCTCAGTCCCTTGTCGAAGGCAGTTTCTCTGTGGCTGGTGACGGTCGCAGGGTTTTGCACAGCCTGGCTGGAGACCTCTGGGTTTCTCTTGCCAAGGTCTGAACCAGCAATGCGGCTTTCCAAGCCCCCATGCCTGCCTTGGGACCAGGATGAAGGCTTTCTGCTCCGGTCATTCCCTACCCAGCTGGGCGATGTGCTGTGGTCTCTGCGTGTGCAATGCATGACACATTTTTTGAAGTATGGTCTTTACTGTTCATGTGAAAATTAAGTACGCATATGCGGAAATCCCACAGGTCGCAAGAGAAATCTGGCCGCCTTGCTTTGTGATTTTTGATGGGACGGTGGCTGCCATCACCAGGCCGGTTCATCAAGCCCATGGTTTGATTTCAAAGGGCAGCCTGAACAAGTCAGGCTTTGTGAACTGTTTGTATGCTGACTGGAGGCTGGGCCTCCTGGATTTTTGCTTGGGAGAGAGATGCTTTTGAAGATGAGTTATGGAAAATAATGGGCAAGACTTAACCTGTACATTTGCAGATCCTGTGAATTAAATTCTAGGGATTTTGTGGAAATTCTTGATCATAGTAACTAATTCAATAAAGTTTTTCCATGAGAGAGATTTATTTTGTTATATGTATGCTCTTTGATAGTCTGGAAGACCTGGACTGTGCTCTTAATTTAAGGAAAATTATTAGTACATATTTGTCGCTGCACTAATATAACATTTAGAACATGACTAATATGAAAGTAGGATCCGCTGTATATACATACACTGTTGAAAGAGTTTTCCCTTTTTAATGTGCTGTGTATTTCTCCTCCCCGCCCAGTCCTATGAAGATCTTGTTCAGAGACTGGAGCCGGTAATTATGGAACTTGAAAGGCAGGAAAATGTGCTTGTCATATGTCACCAAGCTGTCATGCGCTGTTTGCTTGCATATTTTCTTGACAAGCCTGCAGGTAAGTCTTCCTTGATACATTACAAATGGTGTGGTTTTTTGAAAAATTACTGATTAAGGTTCCAAACAGTAAATTCTAACGATTTCCTTTATCATCAGAGAGTGGTTGTGCTAGGCAAGTATGCAAGTGTGATTTTTTTTTTTTTTTATTTGACCCACATGTGTTACCTGGTAGTTGATTTTGATTGAGCTGCTCTTCACCTGAAATAGTGTAATGTTTGTTTTTTGCTCTGTTTGAATAGCATCTCTGTTGCATGCGAGGGAAGAAAATAGATACACTGTCAGATAAAAAGGCATTTAAGTGGTTGACCTGTAACATAATAGAAAAGTTAGTGTTATTGTAATGTGTATTTCATATGTAATTTGTTGTTTGATTTCTCAGAACAACTGCCTTACCTGAAGTGCCCACTGCATACTGTCTTAAAGCTAACCCCCGTGGCTTATGGTAAGTAGTATTAGGTATATATAATATATAAGTCTACTGTCTGTGTCATCAGTAAAGTTTGTGATGCATTTAAATTAAAACACATTTTAAATTTATTTTGCTTTAAAATAGAATTGAACAATTAGGTTTGACCTTGCATGTATTGCCTGTACAATTTTGTTAGAATCAATGATTCTTTTGTTTACATTTGCTTTGCCTTATGCCAGAAGATATGTATGTGTTAATGAAGGCCTGAAACTACCGGTGGCTCTAACTGCCAGTGGACAATTTTCTTTTGTACGTAGTGTGTATGCTATTTCACAAATTCTTCTGGCAAACCCGTGCCATTTACACATGGCTGGTACAGTAAGATCTCAGTTTTTATTATGTGTTTGAGGGTATTGCTTTTTAGAAGACAGGAAAAATTACATTTATGTAGGTTTATCATCTTACAAAGGGTGTTCCCCTTACCCTTAAATAATTTTGTTCTCTTTTCCTGAAGTATTTTTTCACGGACCCTCGCACTACCACATAACTCACCTTGTTTGTTGTTGGCTTTTGTTTGTCAGCAGCTATTACCAGTGCTTAGCTCAGGGGCTTTAACTGAGATTTGCCACTAACTTGTAGAGTGGGTATGGGTCGTAACATGTACTACTTGGGGTTTAGGCTGATTGCTGATAAGGTTTTGTGTGTGTTTCAACCTCAGCTTAACACGTGCCCGCTATTAATTTTCTTTAAGTGATGACTTAATTATATCTTCTGATACCTAGTCACGCTTCAGAAGATTGCTTATAGACAAAGAGAGCTATCTGCACAGCTTACCAGGAAATGGATTGCCAAAAAATACTAGTCATTAATTGCACATGCAAAGCTGTTTTTGATTATCAGCTTTGAAAAATAGCAGTCTAGACCAGTACTTGGCTTTTTATTAAGTTTCAAATAAAGTTGAGACAAAAGTAAATAGCTGTTAGACTGCGAAATCCATCTGAAGAGATTTTTGTCCTTTAATTGCAGTGATGTCCTACAGTAAGTACTAACTGTCTATGCTTTGGTGACATCTGGTGTTCCTAGCTTTGCATGACAAGCTAGAGTTTTGAAAAGAGGCATGTAGAACAGCTAAAACTTTTTTGGTTTTGTTTTTTAAAAGGTCAGTTTTTGGAAACTGGATTCTCTTGACTTGCTACTCTCAGCCTGTTTCCACAGAGAGGCTTTTGTTTCAGGGGTTTTTGGGTGGTGGTTTTTTGTTTTTTTTTTTTTTTTTTTAAGTGGGAAGCTAAGTGACTGTTCATAAATTTTAAGAGGGCCTGAATGTTTGCAGTGTTTACTCACCCACGAAATGAGGAGAGAAAAGAAGCGGTATGAAATACTGTCCTTGTCCTTTTGACTTCAGTGAAAGAAATGCTATTGTGTGGTTTGTTTTTTTTTTAAAGTGTTCGATATGTATGGCTGATTAGCACATTTCAGTCGACCTACTTTTTGGAATTTGACCATCTGAAAAAACAAGGGCTGTGTAAGCTATTTATACAGTAATGATCTATAGCATTATTTCAAGCTGATGTGTCACTTGGCTCCAGTGAGGCAGGATGCGGGATCAAACGTAGTGTGTTTAATACCTTCCAGCTAATCCTGTTCTGGGGTAACACCTCCCTTAGGGGTTTGCTCTTCCTGGTGTTTGAAGCTAGCATCTAGCATCGTTCCCACTCTACGCGTCTGATCTTTAGTAGGGGAACATCTGTTACAGACTGACAGTTGGATTTGGGTAAATTAGACTTTGACCCGACAATCCAGTGTAGCGGTGGTCTGTGTGGGAGCACACAGGAAAGAGAAACTGCATCTTGCTGTAGGTATGGACTTGCACATCAGTGATTAAAAATGAGCTGGGAACATGCACATTGTAATTACTGTGGAGTAACTCATATCTCTTTAGTTTGTATTTAAAGCTTTCCATACGATACTTTTTTCAGGTCTTAAACTCAGCTAGCGGTGAGAACTGGGAGCTCTCTGTGGAAGTGTCTGCTGTGTAACCAGTCCTCAGTAATAGCCAGCGTGAGGGATCAGGGCTTGCTTTGGCTTGATCTCAGGGATCATGAAGGATCTGTGAAGAGAAGGATGGCTAGAGTACTCTTCCAGCGGGAGATGTGCACTTTTCCCCCTTAAAATCTGTTTTCTTGTTGACTATTTCTCTGAGTGCTGGCCCTCCTGCAGTGTTTGTTCAGTGCTCATGGCAAATGGGGTTTCTCAGAATAGGCTGCCCTAAGGGAAGGCAAATATTTGCCTTACTAATTTATATTGGTTGGTTTTTCTGGGTTTTTTAAAGTGCAGTGACTTTCTAAGAAAAGGTGAAAATCACCTTTTTCTGTCATAGAGTAATTCTATGGAGTGTGTTATGACTTTAGGAAATAAGTGAACAGAAAAATCTGAAAACCTTTTTGTGATAGAAGATGGACTCTCCAGTATGTCAGAGGAATTTGACTATTAATGAATGTCGTGCACGGTAGTGGTAGCTTATAAAAGTCATGTTCGTGTGAGATAAGACAGTGTTTGCCAATCTGATGTTGCTTAAAAAGGTGTGACCAAGGTGTATTGAGTAATTATAAACTGACCCACTTAGACAGTTATACTACCTGAATAATAGTTGTCTCTCCTGACTGTTTAATTATTTATTGCTTCTCTGGAGTTTTCCATTTTTGGGTGAAAAGAAGTTCCTTTTCAGAAGTCAACTTTAAAGTTCCATTGAGCTGGGGGATAAACTCTGTTTTGCATGTGGAGAGGAATGATGGTTGCTGAAAACACACAGTGTACCTTCTCATAATCATTTTCATGTTTTAAAAAATGAGAGCAGCATTTATCTTCTGTATTACAATGTAATTCTTAGAAGTCAAGGATATTTAAAAACCAGAAAAGTTAAATAACTTTCTGACTGAGTGTTGTTCATGTATGTTTAAAAATGAGAATTTGTTTCAAAGAAAATAATGATAAAGCTAAGGTGAGAATAGGAGATGGATTATCAGATTAATAACATTCATCCTGGTGGAACAGGTTGATTTCAATAGCTTTAGCTATTCGGAATTTGGGAAATTTTAGTATAAATCATAGGGAGAAAGTGATTAACCTTTGCCAACTCAAAATTAGATTGCATCTTTACTATAACTTTATTTTTAAAGCAGACCAATTCTAAAAATGTGTTTTCTATCAACAGGATGTAAAGTAGAATCTATATTCCTGAATGTTGAAGCTGTAAACACACACAGAGATAAACCCGAGGTAAGAATATTTTTCAAATTGGAGAACTTGACGTAATGTACTGAGCTGATTTCCATTGTCCTTGTGGTTAGAAATGATTTGATAACTCAGCTGAGCGTATTTAATTTTACATATCAAGCTTCACTACTGGTTTGCTGTTGGGGGGGGGGGAAATCCTTTTTATTGAGCAAATTTATCTTGCATATGAGCTCTAGCTGGAGTAGTTTATCTTCAAAAAACGAGAAGTTGAAGATACAGTATCTATCTAAAAACTGTATAAAGTTCTTCTAAGCTTTGTCATTCATCAGAAGTAGTGTGTAGTCAAAAAGTACTCTGATATGAACGCTTATTTTGGAGAGAGTAAATAATGGAGTTATCAGCTTTTTCATCACGGTGATCATTGCTGTATAAAAAAGAGGAATTGATGATGCCATCTGTGTTTTAAGCCAAAGCTGGGGAGGAAGACTAGATCTTGGGATACAGCGGAACAACTGGGGAAAAGGAAATTGAGTGTATTTGTAAAACGTAAACAGAGATAAGATGTCAAACCATGGCAGCTTCGTACTCTGCCTGTGTCAGGCATGCGGTTCTGTGCGCTCCTAAGTGTTGACGTGAGGTTAGGTTGATTCTGCTGCTCGCGCAAAGCTCTTCCTTTGCTGCATCTTGAAAGTTATGTAAAATGTGTCACGAGTAAAAATTTCTGGTTCCCTTGCGGAGCCTCACACTAACGCTATGAGGTATGGCACTCATGCCTTGCTGAGGTTATGAGCCGCGCCCACTGGTGAATTAAGTCAGTTTGGTAATGTGAGAAAAAAAGGCACTTCGTGGTGGTTTTCAGAGCAATGGTTTAGGTGAAAAGGAATAGAGTGATAAACGTGTTTTTCTGTATGTATTCAATAGGGTATATGACACGAAATGCCTTACATGAGGGTACGCTTTTGTTGCAGTTGTGCAGGATTCATGCTGGAGGGGTCTGCAGATAAGCTTGGTTTTAATGACTTGAGTATTCAGAGTTCTGAAAATACTGACTTTTGCTCTTGTAGCCAAGACATTTTTTATTAGATAGTCGTATTGCGTATTTCCTCTCTCTTCCTCTTTCTCCTTTGTTGTTCTGCTTTACCACTTTTGTATCTTCGTTTGGTTTGTTAGGTTCAGGAAATCCATTCTGTTTTCACAGTGCCTCAAAGGTGTTGGAGAAGCACGGGGAAAATAGACGAGGGTGTCTTAGAGCAGGTGTCAGGTAATCTGTGTTAAATGATGTAGATCGGCTGAACATCTTTAGTTTGGCTGTTTGCTGAATTTACAGCTTGCTAAAGTGTCTTGGGAATTGCTGTTGGAAATACTGCTTCTCTAACCAAAGATGTTTATTTCGAGGGGGAAAAGCTCTTCCTGAATCACCAAGTGACACCATGTCTCACAAGTGATGTGTCCATACTGACGTTGGTGTTGGGTGGTTGCATTTCAGGTGCATGTAGAGGATCGTGCAGATAGTTGCATTACAGTGGACACACACACACACAAAGCTGTTTGTTTAGACCAGAAATAAATTGAGTTAATGAATTTTAAAAAAGAAAAAAAAAGGAGCAGAGGCATTTTTATTAAAAAACCCCGAACACTCTTCTCCCTCTGCCCCCCAAAGAAACCCAGACCAGTGAGGTATGGGTGATGATATGCTGTCCATTTAGTAGGGCTGAATGAAGGACTAAGTTGATCCTGTCTGCATTTAAATGCTGCTCAGAGGACTATGAAAATTTCAAAAGATTTCATTTGCGTCACCTACAAAAAAATGTTAATTACTTCTGTAAAATTAAATTTTTGAATAGTCTATTGAAGTCAAAGCATTTAATTAAATACAGCATCGCAGATAACAACATTGTTAAACAATGAAACTATTTGATTGAGGATTGCCTAGTGTGCTGTTCTGTGCCCCCACAAGTAATTTGTAGACCGTGTTTCAGAACAGTGCAGTCCTTTTTGGCTTCAGCTGAAAGCATCTGTTTTCACATTGCAGAAATGCAGGGAAAGCACTGGAGTATTTGTTTATAGTATGTGTAAACCTCAGTGTATGATGATGATTTGTCTCAAGTGGAGTCTTGTGTTTGTCAGCATTGTAGTGGCTTAAGTTCCTGACCTTCTCAAATGAAGGACTCTATAGTCTTTTTACTCAAAATCATTCAGAGGATTACTTCAGCTGTTGCTTGGGCCCCCTCTTTGGGCCAGAAAGCAAGCACCAAGGTAAAATGTCTATTTTGCACCTCTGTCTTAGTGAATGACAGATAGGAAGGGTGCTCGTAGCAAGAAACCCAGATCTCCTTTTTGATTTTGTGGGGAGGAAAGGGAGAGAGAGATGTTACCAAAAGCTGAGTTTGCTTACCACAGTGTAACACAAGTAATACTTACGAAGCCCATCAGCACAAAGTTTGAAGAATTGGCAATGATTTGGCCTAAAACAGGCCAAACCTTAGATCAAGATCTTAGAAGGAACTTCAGCAGAACAGTTTATCAGTCTCCTTTCTTGGTAGAAGGGAGAATGCGAGTTGCAGAGTCTTTGGGACTTGCATGACATGGTACTGCGGCCGGCGTGATTCCTGATTCTGGTTCCACAGAGCAGCACTCAAAGCTGTGCTTCCTAGCGCAAGGGTTTGGCTGCGCTGGTGGTTTGGTTTTGGATGATTCGCTGCATTAAATGTACTTTTTTTTCTACAGCCTCTGCAAAATGAGGTGAGATCTAGTTGGTGTGAGCAGTCTTGAATGGTTCAGGTGTCTGGTAGGAGATTTTTCTGTTCTGTCAGGTGTAGTACATCACCTATAACACAAACAACTGTTAAAGTCTTCCCTTGGGAAGGAAGTATATGGCATCGTTCAGCAAAGACTGGAAGTTGCATAATGGATATGTATATGTAGAAGCGTGTGTTTAAGTGTGTTCCTGCTTAGGCCTGTAAAAGACGTCCTCCTAAACGTGAGTGACTTGAGCTTTTGGTAATGTTATCAGCATGGTGTCTGTGATTACTGTAAATATGTTTTCCAGCTGTCTACTTCTGGGACACCAACCAGCTGTCAGTCTGCTGCATTCCTGGGCTGTGGGGGGGGTAAAAAAAATCTCTGCTTTTAAATAAATGCAGCTGTGTACTTGTGAAGGAATCTGATTGGTATTTTTGTTGCTCTTACTGCTGCATGATAAATATTCTCCTCTGTATTTTTATTATTATACAGAATGTAGACATTTCCCGACCTCCCGAGGACGCTCTTGTAACAGTCCCTGCTCATCAGTGAATCCTGTGTGCTGATCAACTATCGAACTTGGGGTGCTGTTTTCATCCTACTACTTCAAAATAAATTGAAAAACTAATCATTCCAATCACTTTGAAATAAAAAAGCCCCACCCAAACCCAACAACTCAAAACCCAAACCAAATGTTTGTACAGCGCATGACTTGAAAAAAAATATTATTAAATCACAATAAAACTGTATTGCACTGGTTAATTTATTGTGGATGAAACATTGATCGGCTGTCACTGGAATGCTGTTTTTGTAAATTTTGATGATTTAAAGATCCTGCAGCATTAAGTGTTATTGTAACAGCCAGCAATCATTTAATGTTAGTTGCAGTGTGTTTATAAAAGTCATGAAACACAACATCCTGTGTGCGATGAGAACAAGTTGAAGTTTGTTTTCTAGGCACCAGTATTATCTATTTCAGTGCCCTTGGGAGTGATTGGACTGCTATGTAGTATAAAATAACAATCCATAGTTACTGTAAAATCTTAATCCCGCTGATCCATAGCACTAGTGCTTTAGATGTGCTAATTAATGATGTGCTCTTTGAAAAGGATAGCAAGTTTTCACTTAGTTCCAGAGCAATTATTCAAGGTACAGGAATGTGTATAAATGTTTTTAATATATGACTTTTTTTAACAGCTGTTCTGCATTAACTAGGCTTCTGCCTGCCAGCAGAAGTGATTTTAGATTTCCTCTTTTCCTGCTTCTCGTACGGACGTGGGTGATTGACGAGCTTTTACAGCTCTGCTCTGTATGTTTTGTACCCAGATTTTATCTAGGCTACAAAAAGCAGCGTTGACCGTTTCAGAATGTGGAAGCAGAGTTGGCCTGATGATTCTGTAGGTGGGTCGTGACTTGCCTTGTAGGGGATGGAAACAGGAGGGTTTTCCTCCCGCCACTAGGCGCGGGATCTCAAACCAGCAGGGAATGCATCCTAAACTGAACTACAGCAAAACCTTTCACAGGCTGGAGGAGGCTGTGGCTTGTTTGAGACGTGGTGCCATGCCTTGGCTCCCTTCTCCCCACTGTTACGGTGGGCAGAACCAGGCAGCAGGAAGCGTCTGTGCCATCAAAGCAGCTTGGGTTAGGTAGCATTGAGTATGGGAAAGGCAGAAAAATCGTTGAGTCCTGGGACTGTTTTCTGAGGGGGTCTTATAGTATTGACAGTAAGCAGGAGCGGCGTGTGGTGGAAAGCTTTATCTGCTAGGTTTCTCAGGTGGTACATTTTTTCAAATCCGGGATTTTGGGAAAGAAAGGGTTACATATGTGCACTTCTAAAATTACACTGAAGTTTTCAGAGGTTTATAGCAATTGGGAATGTCTGATAGAACCAAGTAAGTCCTGGCGAGAGAGCCTCCTACTGTACTGCTGCTTGGTATTTAGTTAAACCAGTGTCCCAGGATGGGCTGCGACTGGGGGGAACCTGGATTATTTTCCTCTCTCTGTTGTGAACGTGACGTGGGAGTGTTTTGTCAATTTTCTGTGTTTAATTGTCCCTTAGCAAGTGCTTTGCCATGAAACATGCCACAGAGGAGGAGATCTGAGCCTGCCGTACCCACTTGCACACGTTAATTAGTGAGTCGGGTTGCTTTTACCTGACGGTTGAGGTGATGTCCCCGAGAGGTCGCGGGGACGCTGGCCATAGTCGGGTACTGAGAAACAGCACCGAGACGGCTCAGAGTGCTGTCACCTCCGTGGGCCATGACTGAGGAAATACTGTGCCAATTTAAACTAAATGCATTACATTTTTAATGGAGCCAAAATCTGCGCAGGCATCTGCTGTGGAAAAACTGAGTTTTGCTGCTTGAAAAAGAATGGCTTGGGCCGTCGAGGGAAACGGAGAGGGAAGATGGAAGGGGCAGGAACTTGGCCGGGGAGGAAAGCTGGGCTTGCATGCTCTGCTGCCGAGCTGGAGGTTGCGGAGGGAGGGGAAGCGGCAGAAGCTCCCAGGCCCCTCCATCCCTGCTGGCTGCCGCTAGCCCATTTCCTGGGGCTGAGGCTGCGTGCTGTTCTCTTTGCTGAGCATAATGCTCATTGTGCTGATGTGTGCAATGGACTGAAGTGGATATTTAAAAGCAATTTTGCACTCGAAGGTGTCTCCTATTACAGCAGGATTGCTTAATAGCCCTCTCTGGCTTACTTTCTTAGTAAAAGAAAGGCCCAATGCTGGGCGGGAAGCGGCAGTGACAGTTTGTGGCACAGCTCGCAGAGGGAAAGCTGGCTGATAGAGTACTGGGTTATTTATATCGTGCTGTTTGTTTCTCTGTGTATGCCTGTGCTGGTTCTTTGTCCTTGAAGCTACTCCTTTTCCCTGGAAGAGCCTTCCTGCAAAACCTTCCTGGTTTGCTGTGAAGATGGTGTGTGGCTAATCAAAATAAAACTGAAAAGGCAGTTCTGTCCTGTTCGGAAACCTATAGCACTTTGTTTCTGGGAAGCAGGTACAATCCCAGGTGCCATCATCTAATCTAATGTCATTCCTACGAGTAGGAATCCATTTACCATTAATGAGGATATTAGTCCCTCTCTAAGCCTTGGTTCATCTGGTCTTGCAGTTAGGTATTCTGTTTGTCTAATAAGCCCTAGGATGTGTTGATGAGGGTTTACCCCAGACAGAGTTTTCTTTCTTCAGGGTGCTTTGCTTCTATAGCCTGTTCTCCTGCACATTTACTCAAAATGAAGCACTTTTTGCTTTCAACTTTCTTGACTGCCTGTCGGTATTCCTACTTGGGTCTGTCTCAGTAGCTAAGATGCTGCTTTCACCTGATACCTCTCATTGGCTTGAATAAGCTGTGTCTTCTGCCTTGTCTTGACCACCTTGTTTCCTTTTAGTTTCATGTTATAGCTGTCTAGTTCTTGCTGCTCATGGAGTAATTTCCAGTACCTCTGGATTCCTGCATATTGATGCTCCACTTCATGCTCCATTTAATTGTCTTTGAATCAATATCAGATGTTCAGCTTAAAAGATTTCAGCCAATATTCCTGGAGTGCCTGTGGAGGCATCTCCGCAGTCCCAAGGAATTTCTGGGTATGTTGCATCGGTTGCTAAGAAAAATACAAAGAAATGCAACAAATGCCATCATATTTTGGTTTGGTTTGGTTTTTTCCTTGTAGTCATGCAGAATGTGACATGTTTCGCCGGCTTCTCATGTTCTTGGGCAGATGTGATGTCCGTCAGTGTCTTAGTGTGTCCTTTGCTGCAGGAGAGATGCTACCTGTAGGAACTTCTTCCTGAAACACGGTTGTTGCTTTTCTTTCCTTCAAAGAGAGAAGTCAGAGAGCAGGTTGGGCAGTGTGCTCATGGATGCAGAGATTTCCAGGACTCGGACGACTGTCCATTCGTGTGCGTGTTCTCGGAAACCTTGTGTGGTGTGGTCATGGTGGAAAACGGGGTGATTTGCCCACGGGCTTGAAGGCTGATGAGAAGAGAGAATTGGTAAGGGTAGGAGTGATGTCAGCACACTTCAACCCCCAAATCAAATCTGGTGCTGCTTGTTTATCTCCTGTTTTCATAAGAAATGGCTGAAAATCCTAGAAACTGGGATTGGGGAGGGGAATGACTTGCTTTTTAAGTCGATGCATTTTGACTGGTGGACTTGTGTGAATGCTGTTTGGAGAGCGTGTGCTGAGGGTCCCCCTCGCGATGTGCTAGTGGAGCTCTCCTTTTCCTTGAGTTGGACTGGAGAGACTTGTTTTGAAAGTAAACTCTAATAAATGTGGTTATAAACCCACTGAAACATTATCTGATGTCAGTGTGACATCTGTCACATGCCTGTGTATCCTGAAGTGCATTTAATCTTTATGTTACCAGCTCTTTAGGGAAAACTTTGTTACAGCTCTTCAGGGAGTTACTCAGAGTCCTTCCAGTGACTTAGCTGCTCACAGACAGGATCAGGATTAGTTTTATAGCTGTTGGTGTTAAGGAGTCATTTCCTGGAGCGTGCTTGAAACAAGGATAGATGGGCTTCCCTCCCTCCAGATTTGATGAGTCCTTGTGTGGTTTATGACCTCTGCTGCATGGTTTTGTTTTTTCTTATACTATAAGCAGAAAGACTAGGAGAGAGAGTGGATTAGAAAAAGGTGGCTAAAAACAGTGATTAAAGGAAAAAAAGTCTTAAAAACCCATAACATTGTGACCTGCATATGGTGTACAGAGACTGGTTGTCCTACCAGAGCTGGTGTAATACAAGTCTTAGATGCTTTTTCCCTGGCAGCAGACCGCCTGCGTTTGGGTAGCTGAGGGAGTTGGGCTCTGCAGAGCACACAGCGTCTGGGACGAGGTCTAAGCCTGGCTTCTGACTTCTGCTCACGGCTGGGACCTTGTGTTTTGCAAAACACTTTGAGGAAATACGCATTAAAACTTGCTCATTTTTTGCCTTGCACAATAGCCATGTGTTAAGCAAAACTACGTCTGACCGTTGAGTCCCTTGCTTTAAAATCTTTTTTTTTTTTTTTTCTTTCAATTTGCAGAATGTAGGTGTGGATCGGTCAAGAGAAGAAGCGTTGAGGACAGTACCTAACCACCTATAGCTCCAGTTCCCGGGGCGGCAGCCCTTCCTCCAGCGCAAGAGCATTAAGTAGCAGCTCAGGTCCAGGAGAATGGAGAAGGCCTCGCTGAGCGCCGAGCGAGTTGGAACGAACGCGCCTCCCCTTCACTTTAAGACATTTCGAATGTGATTCAGCTTCTCTGGAGAAAACCTGTAGTTCTGGATAACTCCCAGTGCTGAGAGGTATCGGTAACAAGATTTACGGGAAGCAGAATAGAGTTGGTTTTAGATTTTTCGTATGTAAATTTGTGCAGTTTCAGTGGTTTTTTATTGTTCATCTGTGGATACTGCAGGATGGTTAATTGCCCATGTCAATTTTACTGTCAGATTTTAACTAGATTTTACTTTCTTTTTTTAAGTGTTTTTTCTAAGAGTTCCTCTTATTTTTACTGTGAATGATTGCATTAGAATTACATGGAGATTTTTTTTGATGGCGTATTTAACACAGGTGAAATTCTGCATTTTCAGCACTGGAGGCTTCATGTTGCAAAATGACTTTAAATGGGAAAGCCTATCAGCTCTGATAGCTTTTCTGTGTTTTAAATTGTGCTTTGGTTTGCCAACCGCAACTTAACGTTTTTTCTGAAATGGGGAGACTTTGTGTCCCTGCCCACGGCAGGGGGGTTGGAACTAGATGATCTGGAAGGTCCCTTCCAACCCAAACCGTTCTGTGATCCTATGACTTTCTCCTTGGAAAATAAAAGCATTAAAGCTAGATTTGCTACCTGAAAAATTTTTCTGTTTTAGCAAGATTTTAACATTTTCCAGGGGCTGTCTGTACTTTGGAGGGTCCTGGAGGACCTGATATTAAGTGAGGGACATGAGTGTGAGTATAGCTAGCAGTCTGGGTCCTGAATCTGGAGAGCCATGTCCTTTCTGCTGCGGTTACAGGAGGGATGAGCAGCTCCTCTCAGACTGGAAGGGGAGGGGAAAGGGATTTGGACCGCCAGGGGCTGGAGACGCTGCTTGTCTTTAGTGCTGTGATTTTTTTATTTTTAGGCACTTTTTGGAATGAATTTCAACATAAGAGTGTATGTTTCTGTCTTATAGCCACTTTAATACGTACATCAGGAAACAGTACAGAAAGGTTAGGTGGAGTTTAACCCTTCTAACAGCTCTTGCAAGAAAAACACCAGGTAAATCCTGAAATTATTTTTAACACGGCACACCTGCCTTGGGGTTTTCGTGTTGTTTTTAAGCACCTTCCACCATCCCAATTCTTTGCTGCATTTTTATACCTTGTGAAACTCCAGTGCTAAAAATGTAATTTTCTATGTCTGAGGCCACGACCTTTTAACTGTACTGAATCAACGTGTGTTCTGTGTGTGTTACCAGACAACTGAAGCGAGCTGCCAGCGCTGCTGCTGGCTCTTAGTTCTTGAACTGAGAACTGTTCTTTGGTAGTTGGGCTGTGTTTTTTTTCTAAGGATTTCTCTTCGGTTTGTTGAGCTTTTACCATGTATGTCATTGGGGTTTTGTTTTGTTGTTTGTTTTGTGTGGGTTTTTTTTCCTTAACTCCTGTGTGAAATACTGGGCCCTCATAATGTAGTTTTTGCAGGCAAGGGCTAAATTGTCTTTTGTGCAGGGTTTATAAAATAACATGCTGCTGTTGTGATTTGTTTCAATAAGCTAATTTCAGCAATATATTCAGCTCTGGAAGTAAGCCATACCGTATCGCTAGGTTCCATTTCAGAAGAGGAATGCATAGGGTACGGGACGACCAGAAACACTTGCTTTGAGCGCTGCTGTCTAAAGCTTTGTGTGTGCAATCCACGCGTTCGCTAACGCCCATTTCAGATCTTTATTAAGTAGTTAATTGTGTGAGGAGAGAGACCACGCAGCGCTGCTCGGAGAAGTTAATTTATTGGTGTGTAGTTAACAAGGCCACCTTGGTGGCAAAAATGTAGAAGTAATTTCCCCTCCTGATTTGATACGTGCTCGATGTGGGAAAGCCGGGCTGTGCTCCAGGCAGCCCTTGCTCCTCCAGACGTCCGCCGTCCAGCCGTGACCGGGAGTTGTTAAACAGCTTTTAAATGAAGAAAGTCAGAGTTTACCTGTAGTTAGGGCAAATCCCAGGAGACTCTATTAGAAAAGTGGGGTTTTACTGGCAGACTGTGGTACTCCTTGAGCTCGGACCTGGTTAAAGAGATGTGGTGGAAGGAAAGGTGAGAGCTGAGCCCAAGGGCTGCTTCTCTTCACTGGCCGGCACGGCTCCGGGTGTCTCCCCTCTCTCCCTTTCTGTTTTACCCCTCTCAACTTTCAGAGGTGCTGTAAAATTCCTTGAGGCTAAATGTTTTATGTATGGTAGGTATTTTTATAGCCTGCTTTTGAATATACTGTGATGAGTGTTATACCTAAGTGGGTGTTCAGTAAAAAGAATTGTATACAAGTGTAAATAAACTGTTATGCTGATACTTGAAGAGGAGAAAAAAAAAAAAGTTGTGTCTGTACTTTAGGAAGGTACTAAATCACTGACTGCATCCGGCCCTTTCTAGCTGGCGAGAGCAAGTGTAGACGACTGTAGATTTGGAGTGATCGGTTCTCCCCGGGGCATAACCACCTTTCTGGAAAGGCACTGTCAGGAATTGCAGATTATTGTCACCATCTAAAAGCTGTGTTCATCCCCTCCCTCCTGACGGAACCGTCACTGACAGGAGAGGTGGAAACCCTTGTCCTGACCTTGTATATTTGTACCCATGTTTATTTTTCTGCCTTCTGACTGTTAAGGCACTTGCTAGCTCAGATGCAGTCTCTCAAATGGGATTAAACTGTCTTTTCTTACATTGTTGGCCTTCATCGTAACCTTTCAGACAAATGTAATCATTTGACTGTTGGTCCAAGTAATAAAGATCAAATGCCACAGCATGTGCCAATGTGTGTTTCTTTCTGTGCCTGTTTTTGGCAGCTGAAGTGCCAGGTGAGTGTTCCACAGCTTTTGGAAGCATAGCTTGGTTGAGAGAGTTTATACATAGGTGGAAGAATTAAGAAGTTAATTGTTTGCTTTACTTTGATAAATAATTATAATTTAAGTAACAAAGTAACTGAGGAAGATGTTGGAAGACTTGATTAAATATAAGTCAAGATTTGCATGCAATGGAGGAGAAAGGTAAGACTTTATTAATTTTACATCATCATTGGTAGTTTAAGAATTGATGCACGCTCTGACAGCTACACTGTTCTTACATTGTCTTCCCAATGCTGCTGCATTTTTGAGAAAGCTGAAAACCACCAGCAAAATGCTGCTTTCTAGTACAAACTTACATATAGAGGTTAGGTAGATGGCATTACATTTGCAGAGGTACTTGTCATTCTGAAGGATAAGGACAAAATTAATTACTACTTTGTGGTTTAGAATTATGTACTCAAATTTGCCTGTCTTGTACTCTTGGGTGGTAACCTCTTGTATCTTCTCTGCTAGGAAGAAGGAACGTTTTCTTCATTTTTAACTCTACTGTGTATTTATGTCTGCGTGGGAGGTAATTTTTTTGTTGGTTTTTTTTTTTTTCTTCTAAAGCTTTTAGGCTGCTTCCCTTCAATACCTCTGTCTTCCAGTAGCATGAGGCTGGCCCAGACCGTGATGGTTGAGGAAACCCAGCCATTTGTCTGCTGGGCGTCCCTCAGGCACTGCAGTTTGGCGGAGGTGGTCCTGGAGAGCTGTATGACCTGCGGAGCTTTCACGGTGGGTTCTGTAACTTGAGCAGGGCAGCTTCCGTTCAGGTGGCGCAGTTAACGCTCCACAATGCAGAGGGGTATAGTAACTGCTTGGCGGAGGAAAGGTGTCTCTGCCCAGGTGTTGGGCGTGTGGTCAGGCTTGTGACAGGATGCTTCAGGTAAGTTGGTCAAATACCAGAAGAGCAGCAAGGTCCCTCCTGAGTAGGTCTGGCACCCGCTACTCCAGAGTGAAGCAGGTAAGCATAGTAGGCAAATGTTCCTACAAGCAACAATTGCTACTTCTTGTAGTTCATTACAGCTTCTTAGACAGCAAATACTCCATGCTGCTGGCAGCTACATTTGTATCTTCTTACATAAAAAGTGTTTCTGCTTGGGTAGGAGGATCCAGCCTTCGAAAGCAGAAATAACATTGTAGGGAAAAAGGCAAACCAGAAATGACTTGGCAGGTTACTTGAAGGGGAAAACCACAAGTTTGCTGCTCTCCCTGGCAGCAATGCAGTGTGTTTGTTCCCTCTGACAGGGTTGTGTAAGCTCCTGTGGTGGCACCAAGGCAAAGCCAGGCTGTTGGGAAACACCGGCTGTGTTCGGACTATTCCACCCTGCATCTACTGCATGCTTAGCTGACAGCCAGGTCTTACTGGTGATAGTGCGCTTCAGCAGGAAAACAAAGGCTGCACTGTGTTTTTTGGCTATAGGAGGTCTTACTGAGGGGGCAGGCAATGGCTTTCTCCTGCTCTTCCAGCAGGATTAACAGTCTGAAACTGCCCAGAAACTCCAGGGTGCACTAAGAGCACGGCACTGTCCTGTAACTGTGTTGGACAAACTGACACCAGTATGTTGAGGTTTTTTTTTTTTGGCCTGCTCAATGGTTGAGAAAATTAAAATAATTTGCAATAGTGTGACAAGCTACAGAAAGCTTTTGAGAAGTCTGAGGGACCTTGGTTCATTCTGTATTTTACAAGCTGACTGCAAGGAGAAGAGTTTTGGAAAGAGCTTTGCAGCAATTATATTAGTTTTTCTTTCTTGTTAATGGTTAAAAATCAAAATTCAGATGTAGGTATTGCAACAAAGCAGGCTCTAGTTTTGTGCCCTTTTTACAGCAAGTGGGAGCAGCCACAGCTGCTAGAAGAAGGATTTTGTGCTTGGCAGTTAAGCAAACTGCTTCCTCTCTGCCAGCTCAGGCCAGTGGTACTAACGCGCTGCTGCGATCGTACGGTGTGTTTCTGTTCATGGGAAGCGGCGCTGAATGGCAGGGACTCCTCTTCCCAGGCAGCGTCACTGGCTGCGGCCGGGTACTTGCCCCAGAATAAACATGTAGCGCAGTCGCTGAAGCCGGACACTTGCTTGGCACCGAGCCCTTCCCACAGCAGCTGGTGTTAGACTGAATATCTGCTTTTGTCTAAGTCTTCAGTTTGGTCAATTCTCCTAAAATATTTGTGTTGTTTTTGTAAGTGATCAGAGCTTAAAAATTATTGTTTTTTTACTGTAGTTTAAAGACAACATGAGTTTAATTGCATATTTCTAGAAAAAAAATCCTAAAGCCGTGAATGAAAGTTTAATGTAACTTTCTTTTAATTGAGGACAAGTAAAAGAACCAAGGGCTCAAACACTTTTTAAAAAGACATCTACTATTCCCAATGTCTTCTCTCGAGCAAAATATACAGCACATACATATATATAACTACATTCAAGTACCAAACAATTTACATTTTCCCAAATAGAGAAAATAATACACGATTCACATACCTTAAACCCAACCATGCATAAAAGAACACTGCCAATAACTCAGCAGTTGGACATAATTAATCACATGACTGTGTATTATTCTGAAGTATCCACGACATCGTTGGAATGCAAAACACTTGGGCCTTTTCGGTTTATGATGTTTAACCCTGCTTTAAAGTCCGACTCTGTTCGGAGACTTACTTGTCCAAGATCTGTTCAAATTTAGGGTTAATAAAAGAAAATCCATCAAATGCAGACTGATCCATGGACTCAATCAGGTTTTTGTCACTGTAGGACAATTTTGGCTTCTCACTCAGAAATTCTCTGTCGAAGTTGTTGTAGTCACTTGCTGACTTCTGTGTTAAATGGAGAGGGAAGATAGTTTGAGACAAACTGTCATTTCTTCCAGAACAGATTACTTAAATACAAAAGGTTAGGAGTCCTTGAGCTCCATCCCTCCCTCTTCCCTCTGATTTAGAGAAAAATCTCCTTTTTGCCTATTTCAGCAACACTGTAAGGTTATAACTGGGCAATTGCTTGTTAGTTGACAACAAATAGCACCAGGTTGCTTTGGAGAAGAACCACATGGACTGGTGATATGTTTCATACAATTACCCAAAGACTCTCCACTGACAAAAGCAATGCAGCATTTACATTTAAGCCCAACATTTCTTGCTGTTAACCAAAACTTTTAAATTCCTGAAAGCATTTTACAGTCTGTACTTGTTCAGAGAAAAAAAAGCACTGCTTTCTGTCTGGATAAAATATTTGTGTATGTTTCGTAAGAGTTCACGTTACTAAAGACCACGTTTTACACTCTGCACCTCTGAGGGTTACTGTTTGTAGGATCCTTACGTTGCCAGAGTCCCCTTTCCTCTGGGAACACGAAGCTGCCTGTTGTTGAACAGGACAGTTCTCCTCCATCGAGTAGGTAAGTACATTTTAAAGAGCCTGCATTACCTCCAAGTCGTTTTACCCGTAACAGGCTGGAGGAAAACTGGTTTGAGTTTCTAACCAGGTGAGATGATGCAGCAGCAGCCCACAGTGATAACGACTGTGAGTAACAGCCAGGCTGTTCTTCAGGTCTTTTTTCAGGTAACATTAGACATGTACATTACACATAGTTCTAAGTTCAGTAGTAGAGAGCATGTATCTTTTTGCTCACTTGGAGACTGTCAATTGAGTTTGGAACAGTGCATACTTAATGCTTGTACTGAATGCCTGCAGGCAGTTACCAAGTGAGTAGCCCCAAGTTATTGGTCCTTCTGCCATGTGGCATTACAGAAAAGAAAAACGCAAGGAACTATCAGCATTTCTAAGGTCGAGGCACATAAAACATTGTATTTTTCTAATGATCTGAAGATTTAAGAATAAGTAGCGGAGCTATTAATTGATTTCCTGAAGAGTCTATTAGTAAAGAAGCTCCCTGAGAGAGCATGGGAAGGCAGTCTTGATAGGAAAGATTTCAGGGCAGTCCGAGGAATATAGTGCACCTCTTTGTAACTGAACCATCTGTATGTTTGAGATACGTAACAATCTCCTTTATAAACTTGCAGTAGGATCGTCCAAACTTAGAGAAATCACCCCTCGGCCAGCACTTGCTGTGCTGCTCCAGAACACAGAATAACCCACATACCACTTTGGGCCTGAAAGGAGGATCCACCTCCCTCTTCTCCAGCGCCGTCCAGTTGATGGTTTTGAAGAAAGGATGGTCTCTGATATTCCCAGTCACCCCAAGTCGTCGTGTTGGATCCCTTTCAAATAGCTGCAAAAGACGGCAAAACCCGGTAAAGCCTTACTCTGCTCAACAGGTAGGTGGCACTGGAAGAATAACGAGTATCCTGCTAAGAGAACAAGAGTTGCTAACAGCAAACAGACCATTAGTAATTAAGCTGGCCTGGCTTTCCATTTGTAAAAGTAATTTGCTTGCTGATAAACAAGTCCCTCCCTGGACAAATACAGTACTGTGACCCACTCATTGATCATCGGTCCTACCTTTTCTAATATGTCTTTTGATTCCTTGGTAATCCAGCGTGGGTAGTGAGGGATGTCCACTCGGATCGACTCAAACAGCTCATCTTCATCGTCCCCATGGAAAGGGGATTGTCCAATAAGCATCTCGTACAGCAGGACCCCAAATGACCACCAGTCCACAGAGAATGTGTACCGCAAACCTTGCAGGATCTTGTTCCACAGAAGTGCAGAGGAAGAAGTACAATTAGTAAAAGGCAGCAACATACAATTTTTAAGAGAGAATCTTTAATAACTGGATTTTTTTGCCCCCTAAATATCCTAGTTATCTGAAAAATTGTTGACACAGACACACATTTATAGTTTTATGCTTGGCTACCGTTTGCAGAAATGGGGAGAACTCGGTGTCTTTGCTCTCATTCAGAAATTTTCTCCATTAATGTTAAATAACACCATACTTGGAAAACATGCTCTTTAGTTTCTTCACAAGATGAAGGGAGAAGCAAGTAGCAATGAAAAGTAGATTACTACCAGACAGACTTTGACATCATGTATAGCTTTAAAAGCTAACTACCTTAATTGGACTACTTTGCAAATCAGATAAAAACCCAGCTATAACCCAGGGAATTTAACTTAGATTCCCCGGGGAAGCTGCTTTTGCATTGAATTGTGGCCATTTGCATGGGCACAAGTCTGTTCACAATCTGCAGTGCACAAACATTCAGTTGCAGGAGCCCCGTGTGTATGCTAGCTGTAAGGGCAGAAGGGAAAAACTAGTTGTTCAAGACCTGAACATCTTAACGTTTCAAAAACATGGGGTTTTTTTAAACTTGCAGCTACAGATATTTACAAGTCTCAAGTACCTTCTACAGAGAACTCAGATTTAATGTTTTTTTCTCCTGTGCTAATTAGACTCTTACATTTCTGAACTATTAGTCTGCAAAGGGATGATTAATCACAACAGCCGTTGTAACACCAGTGTATGTGGCAGTGCCATACTGACCTCAGGAGCAATGTAGTCTGGGGTCCCGCAGAAAGTGCTTGCCTTGTTCTCGCCAACAACATTTTCTTTGCACATTCCAAAATCAGCTATTTTGATGTGGCCTTCTTTATCAAGCATTACATTGTCCAGTTTTAGGTCCCTGCAAAAAGTATTTAAAAAAAAAGTTATGTTTTAAGGGTGAGTCATTTTTGTATTCAGATGCATGCAATTTCTTCACTGATAAACACCTACCCTGTACCGTACAAAGAGGCTTTTCAAGAAAATAATCATCCATCAACACAATACATACAAAATAGTACTTTTGTACTTTGAAGGTGGTGGGGAGAAGGGAAGAATTCTCTCTTGTCAAAGTAAGAGGCTGAGGGGTGTGTGTGTATATATATATATAGTGTGTGTGTGACCTTATAATCCTCAACACTCGCTTTCAGCTTTATGCTGAAACACTTCGTGCTCCTGTTGCTTCTGGGCAAGTTCATGCCCCGCCAGCCAGCACAGCGCTGCACCAGCTTCATAGCTCAAAAGGAGGATTGTTGGATTCTCAGAGCCTTTGGCAGGAGCGTGACTGTGGGAAGCCTGCCCAACCTTTAGTGCTACCTGTGACTTGGTCCTGGTTACAGCACAAGAGCGTTTGTGTGTTGTGGGTGCAGCCTGGAAAGTGTCCTTTTCCTGTCTTTTTTTCAGAATAACACTATTCAATCAAATAAGAGCTTTTTAACAGCAGTTTCCAAAAGCTACGTTCCCTCCCTTTGACTATAATGTGGTTTTTGTCCATCTGGCTGCAAAAGCACATACCAAGGAGGGCAGGCTGAAGAGAAACTGAGCAGCCCTGCTGCTTACCGAGAAAGACTTGACTACAGCAGATAATTTGACATGAGAACAGGGCAGTCTTTTCCCATCGGTAACTTAAGTTCCCAGTATCAGCTACTGACACTGCTCACACTGAGCTGCAGCTCGAACCAAGAGTCCCTGATCTAACGCAATGCACCATAAATCCTTCCATGTTTGGACATCAGCTGCTGTTCACCTCAGTAAATTGAATATATTTGAGATGGGGAAAACTCATGGTAACTTAGGGCACTGCACTTACCTAGCTACAAGAAGTTCTAAAATCTTTTACATGGATGTGCGCTCACATGCAACGCCTACCTAAACTGGTCCAGTCAGGTTCTGTGATTATACTGGTAAATATCCTGTGTAAGATGGGGGGGAGGAAGGGGGGGAAGTACCTTTGGTTTTGCTGGTGTCTTGTTGGAAAATGGTACTGTTCCTCTGAGAATACTTCATACTCTGAAATCTCCCTCCAGGAACATTCTAACTTACTATAGGGAAGTTTAACAGCAAGCCTAAAAATGCTCTAGAAACTCTGGGAAGGAAGGATTTTGTGCTGATGACAACGTATCGTGGAGTTTGATCCTTTCCTGTATAAAAGGCTGCAGGAGGCCGTGGGAATACAGTTGGGTACATTAGGTACCTTCCTGCATTACGGCTGTCTTCTCTGAGACCAGGCGGCCTTTAAGCATCGTCCTCCTTCACCAAGGAGGATTCCTGTAATGTTCGTCCTCTTTACAAACACGTTTTGTGAAATACTAGTCTCTAACTTCAGAAAATTGCTTAATTTAAAGGATGGATCCTCCATTTCCTGTTTCTATAAAGGGGGATGGACAATACCAGATGTTTTGGGGCATGTTTACCTAAATTACCTTGTGTAACTCGCTCTTAAGCATGCAGCCCCTACCGTTCGTGCCTGTTGTTCCAGAGGTAAGAGCTACCTGAGCAAGTAGTTACCAAACAGTGCTTTAGAGCCGGGGGTGGGGTGAAAAGGCTGGAGAAAGGAAACTGAGAGAAAAACTACATTTAAAAACCCCCAAACTTCTGATCTCTTGTAGCATGGGTATTTACAGTAAGCAGCAGCTGATCAGGATCTGGCCCCTGGTGAGGCAGAAGCATCGTGGTTTGATATGGAAGGCAAAAGCAGACAACTTTCACAAGGCTGGTAGGAACTGATAGCCCCAAGGACCCTCTCCCTTCCCTCCAAACCAAATAGACTCAAGATTTGAAGGCAGTGCTTAAAAATAACTGAAACAAAACTGCTTTTGTGTAACATAAATAACATTCCATCATTCTGGTTGCCAAGGCAGAGACACAGAGATACAGATTCATCTCAGGCATGTTAATGCCTTTGGAATAACATCAGATCTCTGACAGACAGCTTTTACTTGTTACATCAATCAGTAATTCAAAGATGCATGAAGCGCTAAGACAACTCAGAGGTCCCACACTGGTACTTACCTATAAATAATGCCTTTGCTGTGAAGAAACTGTAGCCCACATAAAATTTCAGCTCCATAAAACCTGAAAAGACCAAAACATCTCTTAATCTGTCTTGCTTAGTTAACACACAGTCAACGCAGCCAGCCCAAAGGGCTGCCGTAAGCATTTCTTCATGGAGCGAGAAGTACCGTACGCTTCTTTACATACCAATATGCCTGTCTTTGTATAGGTGGATGCTGTAACCTGCAAGTTAATCCCTTCACCACACAGCTGTGGTATCTAATGCCAAACAGCAGAGGGGACATGACAGCAACTTGCTTTTAATGCTTCATTCCACTGCTGTTAGGGAACACTGACCCTCTTCTGCTTTTTGTATGGATTTAGTGGTACGCGCATGCCTTTTGAAGGCCAGCTACTGGGAGCTCAGTACAGAGGATATGAAGGAAAACGCTAAAAGAAAGCTTGCCCCTACTCTCAACATGTATTAAAAGCTTTTTTTTTTTAGCTGAACAAATACAAAACATTTCCATTTGTGTATAGCAGAATGAACTGTGACCCAAAACGTCAGAAATAGGTACAGAGGATGCCAGGAGAGGCTGCCAGATGCACAGATGTTTGCTGGAACGCAGGTAAGCTGGGAGGGCTTTGTCCAGATTTTTGCTGGGGAGAGTAGGAAGGGAGCTTGCCCTGGCCTGTAAAGCTGGCTGCTGCCAACTGCTACTTATGCCAGAGCCCTTGATGTGATCCCATCCAGTCCCTGTTCCTTAGTACAGCACACGGTAACACACACAGCTCTCCGGTCTGGTTATGCAATAGCGCTGGTACTTACACATAGATCCACTACCCTGCACTGTTGCTTTTAATGACTTGCATGCACCCATTCAGTGATACAATTAAAACTCTCCTGCTTTTGGGTGAGAGGTAGAAACTGACCTCAAACTAAAAAATTATGATAGGTAGAGTAACAATAATACAATTATTTTTGCATCTTTTAAGTCTTCAGCACCAGTGACCTTTAAGCCATGTGTAACTGATGCAATTGCACTTGCTAAACAAAGCGCTTACCCATTTTATCAGTATCTTGTGGAACGTGCAGGTTATCTTTCTGTACTATTCATGTCAACTTAGCAATACTAGTAAGTAATGTAAGTACTGGGGTTTATTTCTCATGCTGTTTTCCAGTTTTTTCCCATCCAAATACTGTCCTAAGGGACACCGAAGCCATACCTTTTGCTTTTCATTGCTGGCTTATGGTGCAGTTTATGTAGCATCTCTAGGTACAAGCATCCCATAAAGTAAAACATCACACTGCTATGTAAATTAAGAAAACCTAACTCCACACATCATTAAGTGAGCTTCTTCACTGTGTTAAACCAGTGCCTAGAAATACCTTTTCAATCATCAGCCACTGAAAACTTGAGTGTGGGTCAGTGGTGCAGAACTAGAAGCAGTAAAACCAGAGACTAAAATCATTCATGGAGATGGGGACTGATGGGTTGTGGACTTACGTTGCTCTGTAGAGATCAAACCGCCCCTTGTCCTGTATGTGGAACATCAGGTCTCCCCCATTCAGGAACTCCATAACAAAGAACAGGTGATCCTGTTTGTAAGTAACCAGAGAATGATTATTTTTATTAATTTTTATTATATTACTTAAATTACTAATGCTATTGCAAGCACACATGAAGTAGCGGTGTGTCTGCTGGGGACCAAGCAGCCACGTTCCTCTTCTCCTGAATATAACTCCTAAGAGTGTACGAGGCTCCTACAGATTTGAGTAGCCTGGTCTTGTATTGCAAAGCTAAACAGCTGATCTTGTGTTCTATCTGTTTCTAGACATAATAAAAATATACATTTAAACAGACTTACAGACTTCTATCTGTGACAGTCATCTCTTTTCCCCTCACTGAGGGTAAAGCTAAGATCAAGGATTTAAATTAAACTGCCTCTCATTCTAGATGGCACAGATGTTACTCTGATCTCATTCTGTTCTCATCAACGTATGCGGGGTCATTTAATTCTTGTATCGCTAAGTTACTTTCACTTGACTGCTAGTAACAGCATCTATTAAAAAGGTAAATCTGTTGCGCTGCTGTTGCTGTTGGGCTTTTTCTTACCTTTGTCTGAAAAGTGCAGTAAAGATGTGTGAGAAACGGATTTTCCCATGCAAGTGCGAGGACCCGCTTTTCCACCATGGTACATTCCACATCATCATCAATTAGCACCACATCTTTTTTCAGAGCTTTGATAGCAAAGAATTCATTCTTCCCTTTCAGCTCAGCAAGCAGAACCTACAAAAAATGAAAGATGAGATTACAGCACATGTAGGAAAGACTGTTGCCGATGGTATTGGTAAGGGTAAGTCGAAGGTGTTTATAGCAAGTGCAATGACAATTAAAAAGCATCTAAATGGGAAAGATGAGCGAGATTTGGGAAGGTGAAGTTGCTGGGCATAGAGATGAGGAGACAGGGCTCAAGGCCCACATGACACAGGCACAGCAGCTTCCGGAGCAATTTTTCTGCCAATGTCTTGTGAGTATATAAAGAGAAGACGCATAAAGCCTGTTCCTTCATTAGAGCTGTAGCGTCACAGACGACAGCGGACAGAATCTGTGGAGGTCATGCTGCTCTCCCGCATCTCCCTGTCACTGCACTGGAGCATGATGAGGCTGTTTCTGTACAGAGTGTACAAACATGAAATAACCCTTTTGCACTGTGGTGCGTAAAGGGCAATTCCTCTGCCTTGATACTAAATAACTGAAAAAACTGTTGTGCATTATGAATCACTTTTGAGTTTAGAAAAGATTCAGGCGATGAATTTCTAGTCTCTTTGACAAAGACAGCTATATTAATTCTGTTACAAGATTATCCACCCAAGCGGCTCTAACAGAAAGACCTTGCTGGTTAACGACAACAGCCCATCACGTTGCAGAGATCAAGCAAAGCAATCACCTTAAGTTCCATAAGTTTGTTACGTACCTTTCCAAAACTTCCTTTCCCTAGTACTTTATGGAAGACAAAGCTGTCTATGTTGAATTTTCTCCTGCTTGCAATTCGTGACGCTGTTTTGGCTGTGCTTCCCTCCCAGAGTTTATCGTACTCGCCGCTATCTGGTAATTGAAACAGGGAGTTCAATATATGCAGAAATACTGCGTGACTCTGATGCCCTGCTAAAAATTAAGCACTGACATGCTACTTCAATGCATCTGCTGCTGGAATATTGGCAAATCTAAACATAAGGGTCAGCTTCGGTGGTATATAACAAAGTTTAAATTATGCGAGCATACTTGATAGTGTTGGATTTGAATTGAAAGCTGATTGTTTCTGAAGCTGGGTTTAAGCAATACTTAGGCATTATAAAAATCAAAGGCCCTAACTTTCCCCTGTGGCTAAGATACAGAGCATAATTTGGAGAAAAAGATACTTTACAAAGACTGCTTGTAAACAAATTTTCTTCTGTGAACAGGCTAGGCCCTCGGCCTAAGCAGAGAGGCAATAAAAAGAACTGATTTATGCCTGATGCTGGCTAAGAAGCCTCATTGTACAGGTTAATACTAATTATCTCCTAAAATTAATAACTGCACTTTTTTTTTTTGACCTCCACTCCATAGATCTGCTGGGTCACTAACAAGACACAGCTGATAACCATGACATGACACCGTGTATGCCCCCTAAGCTGCGATAGCCCAGGGAGGAATCACAGTGGCTACACCCTCATTTCGTATTAAACGAAACCACCTCTGCAAGAGGCTGTTTTTTTCTTTCTCTGTTCTGGCAAACCAGAACAAGTATGATAAGTAATAACAAAGTAATTTTCTTACTCGGCATTTCAACAGAATGAGTTCAATGTATGGATGAATATATCAACTCCTGTACCACTCCAAACCCACCCATTATCTCTTACCAAGCCTGGTGATTTCCATCTGGTAAAAAGTTACTTTGACTGTTACATTTATTTTGCACAAATTATCATAAGTTAGCATTTAAAAAAAAAAAAAAAGGCTTATACAATGCTAGAACTCTTTAGCAATAGTAAAAAAAAAAAATACAAAACCTTACTCTGAACCTGTACATAGGACTCCAGGTACTACTTAAACTATTTCAGCCATTCAATCTCAAGTAGTGTTTTCGCTACTTACATCCTAAAATAGATAGCACTTGTCATTAGTTTCTAATGCCTTGTGAACAAATCGAGATAATTAACAAAGCACATGACACTTCAGTTGCAGGAGGGAGGGAAAGGTGTTGTACGTGCGTGTCTGGTTAGCGAGGCATCCTCCAGTTCTGCGCTGGGAACTGCGCTGCAGTGAGTACAGCAAGCATTACGCAGGAAGGTGCGTACGGGGACTAAAACCTACAGATATTTGTCAAAAGTTACCTAAGTATTTTGTGTGGCCAGGAGAAGGTAAAAAGAAATATGCGCTTTTTTTTTTGCAGTGCTTATTAAAAAAAATTGCCTAACTAATTCTAAGGCAAGAATGAATAACTACTTAAATTGTTAGTTTGTGTAGTCTGGTAGGTAAATGGCTAAATCAAAACATTGTAGCTTTTCTCACCTGTTGTGTCTCCTGGAGCTCTAGGTTTCTTATCAAAATCTTGATAAATACCAACGCTTTCTACAGATCCAGAATCGGACCTTCGTGTAGATTTCTGAGGAGGAGGGGAACACTTGAAATTATATTTGCAGTATTACTTTAGAAACACTTATAACAATAGCTGTTAAATGTAACATGATGGCAGTATAAACTTTTCTTTTTAATTATTAACTCCTAGTCTTTTCTCAATAAGTCTGGTTCATAGACTATTTAGCCACATTCTTTACAGCTTCAGATCAGCCAGTTGCTCTACTTCTTTCACTGCAAGAAAATCATTGAAATTCTTGAATTGTCTATGTTGTGTTGTTCATTGCAAGATTATCAAAGGTTTAATGATTTGAACCCAGTGGGAAGAATTTAAACTGTGTGAAAATGTCCCCTTGGACATATGTTCATTTGAAAGAGGAGATGGGAATCACTGTCATACTGGACATGCTGAAGTCATATCAGTGTGTGACATCCAGCTTTAGCACATGAGAACAAATTGTACGCACGGAAGATAGATCCCCAAGATCAAATTTTCGTAATGAAAAGATCGAGCTTTTCTGTGTCGTGAAAGAGCTGGCGCAACAGCTCTCACTGTTTTCAGAGTAAATATCCTGTGAAAGCTTAGGAACACTCAGCTCAGAGGAAATACTGTTGGGTTGTGTGATGTATTTTCCTGCTTTATTTCAGAGCTTGTGTCGAATCTGTATTTGCAAGTCAGAAGTCGACCACAAGAGACAGCCATGCTGCAGCGGGAGATGAACAATGTAAACTACAGGGCCAGTGTTAATGCCAGGGGAGTTTTCTGTGTGTATATATCAGATTAATAGAAGTTGAGAATATCTGGTATATTTCTCCTTATTGATTTAATTTTAGCATGCAAGTGGAATTCTAAACTTGAAGCATGGAAAAAACAGACTTCAGCGTTATGATACCACTGTTTAAACAATTAAATAGAAAGGGAGAGAATAAGCTTGGCACCACAGAAGAACAAAACTGGATCTCAGGAAACCACGTGCCTTTTTAAAAATTCTTTGCTAGGTGGGATTCCCCCTCGGCCCCCCCAGTTTCAACTCTGGGCTACTGACACTTTTATAATTTGAACCATAAAGAGATTAACAAAGAGAAAGCCATTTGCATTTCCTCTGGTTCCAAACTTGGTTCCCCATAAAAATTATATGAAAAGAAGTAAAAACCCCCAAATGCTCTGAAAACAGCTAATTATCTGACAAATGGCAATAAAGCATACCTGGCTAACTTGATTTAAAGCTTCAGCTAGCAGCTTCTGGTTTATCCCACATAAGTTTGCCACCTTCTTCTGGCATTTATGGTGCACATTCATCCCACATTCTGAAAGACACATAAGGATGTTTATACAAACGTCAGGAAAATACTATCTGACATTAAAATAAAAAGGATTGTTTCTCTGTGAAGTTCAGAAACCTTGTTATAAGACCAGAGTGGGCACGGATCTATCATTGTTAATAAAACTGCAGTTTTAATCTTTAACTCAATGAAGGCTACAAAAATTGTTCAAAAGGAAAAAACCTCTAATCATCATTACTTTAGTCTCAAAATCTGCTACAATAGAGATTATCTTGCCTTTTTGTGGGAGAATTATAAAAGTGGTATTTACAGCAAACACTTTTAAGGCACTTTTAGGCGCTACCACATTTCAGCGATTCCCAAAGCAGTAATTTTGATTACCCCCAAGATCACACCTCCGCAGCACGCTTTCTGACTGCGTTAGAAGCTCACCGTGGCTGAGCTGTCACATGAACCAAGCATCTATTTGTCTCTCTCTAGTACAAAACTTTTCAACTGCACACGGGTGAGATGAATCCTGTTCTATATAACACACATATAAAAATGCACAGTGCGTAGCAATAGCTAATCTCTAGCAGGGGGGAGACTGCACTGGAAGAGCATGGAGAGGTCCCAGCTGCCCTCCCTCATCCTCCATACCTTCACATTTGAGTCCCTGTTTGACCAGCCCCCAGAGCAGGCTGCCGCAGTGGTCGCAGAAGGTAGGGCTCATGTAGTTGTAAACTTTGAAGCGATGAGGCATGTCAATGTTGAAACGTTCCTTTTGAAACTGAGGACAGGGAGAGGGGTGAGGCACTTTACCCAAAACAGGACCTGCTTCTTACAGAAAACGGCTTGGATATTACAAAGCTACGACAATTTTATCTTGAGTACCCCAGTCTTAACAGCCCTCACCTAGCAAGGAAAGAATCTGCCCACCAAATACCACCCACCCCCTTTTAACTACTTTTCTTGCTTGAAAGTTTCATCCACTACATGTTATGTACAATCTTCAAGGGAAGACAGTAACTTGGTTGTACAGCCAAGCAGCTCCCAAACAGACCTGCCCATTTCTATATGAGGTTTTGTTAGTTCAGGAGGGTTTAATTATGTAACTACACTCTAAAGGTATTGTTCTGGCTCTTACCATTGTGTCCCTGCTGTTGGCTGCTGTACCAGTACACCTCCCAATGATTTTATCAATACATTTCTTATGAATAGCAGCATTGCATTCTTCAAGACATGTGCAAGAAAAAAAAGGATTCCTTCAGATAATAAATACATGGGATGAGGCGTTCACATTTCATAGCACAATGTGAAAAAACACACTCCTTTCCATCATACTATATACACCAACCCCTTTCTTTTCTATGAAGATGACAATCTTTTTAAAGCAGCTTCCCCCCCATTTTCTTTTTATATAACCTCTATTTCTAAACTAAATCTGCCTCCATTGGGAAACGCCACCAGCATTTGATAACAGAAGGACAATATTTTGCTTTTGAGTTTTACCCTTTGATATCTCTCCTATTGCTTGGAGGAATGCAGAGAGATCTATGCTCAGTCAAAAGTGCTTTTCATTTCAGCTGTAAAACCCATCAATAATTGAAATTCATTTTAGAAAAAGTTTAAAACTGCTCTGATAAATAAGTGCAACTTTTCAATTGCATTACACACTTATGAGAAGAATAGCCAAGTCTAAATCTTGATACTAAAAACTTAGGTAGGCATCATAATTAGACAGCCTTAGGTTATCGTGCAAAACTGATGTTCAACATCTACTTACTACCTATGGTAACGCTGCATGGTGCCGTGCATATTTACAGAAGATTTTTTCAACAGTAACTATTTGATCTACAGGTTAATGTGGAAAATAGCAGAAGAAAAAAGTAAAATCAACTTACGCCTACATTTGTATCCCTGCTTGTTGAGTCCCCTGAAAAACAAATGATAAAGAAGGAAATCATACAAGCAGATGCTTGCTGGAATAAACGGTGGGGGTTTTTATTTTTACCATGTTAACCGATCTTTTTCCTATGGGAATATTTACTCCAATTAACACATTGGTCTAAATTCTGCTATTCATAATCTTCTCTTAGAAAGGCAAGGTTTAGAAGATAAGGTAGTGTGTTTTGATAGACCAGCAAATTAGGAGGGAAACCCAGAAAAGACTAGGTTTCAGTTGTACAGGAAATCCTCCTTCTTGCTCTTGATGGGTCTTTACTCTGCTTTAGCCACTTCACATCTCAAAGTCTGAGCATTATTTTCTCAGACCCACTCATCTCACTCTCTTGTGAAAGAGTGCTGTTGATTACAGGCTAGATCTCACTTTTGATGCTGATGGAATTTTTGCCAATTATTTCAGTGGCAAAAATGTTCAAGTTCTACTTTTTAATGTGAAAGAGACAACTATAGTACTTAGATATAACAATAGTCTTAGTAAATATATTATTTCCATTTCCCAACACATGAGTTTACATGTCATTTTGTGTCTCAATATACCCAAAGTGAATTTTGCAATTATTTAGCCTTTTGGGGTGGGGCAAGCTTCGCATTTCCTTCTTACCATACAAAGTCTTTGCAGACAGAGCAAAACGTAGGTTGTCCAAAGAAGGTAGCAATAAATTCATGATTTTTGATGTAGTGGATTTTAGCTTGCTTGATAGCTCCTCTCCTGTTCATAGTTACTGTCCCCTCTTCCTCCCTCATTGATTGTTTGCAATCTAAGGGGGAGACAAGAAGACATACTTTTAATACTTTAGGGTATTACAAAAGTTAATATTTGGTTCTCCAAAAACTTCAGTTTGTTTTTCTGCTTCACATTTGTGTTTCTATTTTATTTTACACCTGCATTCTGTGGATTTTCAGACCAACAAGGGTGGAATACACACACGCACTGCTTCCTAAGGTGTCCCTCCATGTCCTTGTTTGCAAGCACTTCCCTCTCCTGCTCATTCAGGAGACTTCAGCAAACGAGCTAAGAGGAAGAAGCAGGAATGGAGTACAGTCTTGCTAGAGAAATGACAACCACAGTTGTTTCTTGAAAAAAATATAAGTTCCTATACATTACGTGATTTATGTGCAAGAGAAATAAATATTTTATTGGAAGCAGGAGGGTTCCTGCTTCCATATTCCTTCAGCAGAAGCCATTTCATGCTGCTGCTCCACATGCCCTCTTGACCCAGGACTAAGCAGAAATGCACGTGAAGCCCTACAGGGCCATACTGCTGTAAAATGGGTTTCTTCCAGCCTCCAGGATCATTAAGCAGCAAGGACAAATGACATTTTCAATTGACATTTCCATTACGCTATCTCATAAAAACTTTGATTTTATGTCTGTCATCATGTGCCAGCCTCATTCCTCTCCCCTCCTAGTCCCCATAGGGTTACAGTATATAGTACTATATAATACTATAGCAATAACAGTACATACTATAGTATATGTTGTTGCATCTCATACTATACACATAGTAATTACATATAGTATTAGCCAAGACATAAAACAACAACACAAAAAAAAAAAAAAACAAACATTCTCAGGCTCTGAGTCCAACTGGCTCATACAGGTCCTTCATTACAGGTTATAGTTATTTCCACTCTTTCCCAAGGAAGCTTCTGAATTTCTCTTACAAAAATGAGTAATTTGTGTCTCAATCTTTCAGCCACAACTCAGACTATATAGTCTTACTTACACATTTTGAAAATAATAGGCGGAGTGTGTAACAGAAGTAGCCCCATGAAGGTGTATCAATAGAGATTGGCTAATTTAACCCTAGGACACACTTCTTGTCAATAGAGAGGAGCTGTTGAGGGACAATCCCATCCAGCAGGAAAAGATAAAGGCTTGAAATGGCAACAAGGAGCTGATCAACTGCTAACCGCATCAGCTCTGGCCAGCAGCTTGTGGGTCCCAATCTGGAAGAAATGTGGACATGGTTCCCATTGAAAGTGCTGCGAAGTTTAGGGTAACAGAAAATTGCCATTTGCAGGGTGGGAGTTTCCACAACAATGGAGTAAGGAAAAAGCCAGAAAAGCATTTTTCCCATTGTCAAGACTTCATTTTTTATTTGCTCCATTGCAAAAATGGAGCTGCCTTTTATCAACATCAGCAGGAGCTTTGCTTTTCAAACTGATAGGAACAGATTTGTTTCCTTTGGCAAGTCACGCTAACTGCAATGTCTGAGCTTACTGCAAAGTTACCCAGGAGCCCTGTTTTTCTTGTTGCCAGCTGTGCTTGGTTTTTGTCATTTTATTAGCTGGCTGCCACCACTGCTATTCCAACAGACCACTGAACCTGGAATACAATCTACCATTCGATACCATTTTGAGAGTCCTGAACTAATTTATCAGTCACAGCCAACAGCAGCCAACTGCAGCAGCATGTACTGTCTTAGAAAAGAAAGGACGTCAGCTCAGAGATTAAGGAAAGATTAAGCATATTAGTGAAAAGAAAGATCAAAAAAGGTCCCTGGATTTTGCCACTAGGTATTAATGCACTTTTCTGAGAAACTGGCCATCTGGTTCAGAGAAAAACCCATCCTGCATCCCCTGAGAAGAGCTCACAACACACACTATGACACCTTGACATTACATATGCCACTGAGTTACCTCTTCCCCTCCAGGAACAGGATTCATTTCTGCTGTTCAAACAGGCTATTAAGTTCACTCAACAAAAACTCCCATCAGCTGCTGCACTTCAGCTTGTCCAAGTCTGCAAACAGTACTATCTCTTTGTTTAATCCTGCTGAGCAAATATACAGACCTCACCCACTGTTCCTCAAATGCTTCAGGGAAACCACATGCTGAAACGTGCGTGCAAGGAACGCACTTCATATTGTTTGCTGCATGGAAAGGATGTCTTCATAAGGGTGATTTAATCAGTCACAGCAACAAAACAGAGAAAGGCGTGTTGTTTTATAGCATGTATTCTGAGGAGATAACCTGTGAAGGAGCAGATTAAGGGACAAAATCCTCTGAAGTGTGTAACACAAGCAAACCAAGTGTTTAGGATTCACCAGGTGAACAGGACATGGCTTCTCCTCATGCTGAAATACTTGTAGCAATTTAGTATTGCTGACACTACATGCAAAAGTCTCTGGCAAAACTTGATCAGGATATGGGAAACTGTGGTGTTTCCTCCCTGTCTGGAATACTGATCTCAAACTTAATAGAAATATGTGAGACTAGCATCTATTTTTTGAGAGAGTAATTAATAAACTACTCAGTTTGTACAAAGAACGAAAAAACCAACCCCCCCCCCACTTTCCTTAAACATACTTTAACTGTGAAGAATCCTTGAGACAGCAAAACTTCAAAATCTGCATGTGAGAACACACAGCCTTCACAACTAGCTGCCTTATTTAATACTTTTGCCAAAACCAACCAATATATCAAAGCATAGCTGAAAACATTTTTGTATGCTTCAGACCAAACTGAGAAGTTTGGACAGCGACTGTAAGTCAACTGCACCTGAAGCTGAGATGGCTCTGAAATATTAGCATGTTTAACAAGTTATCTTTAATCTGTAAAATATCTTTAATGTGTATTGCTCCAGAAAAGTTTTAAGAAGTTCAGCCAAACATGGGCTTAACTGGGGAATAGAGGCTTTAGTTCAAAGATGCAGAGAGAATTAACATTTGCAAGGCAGTAATTTCCCAACAACTATGTGGATGCAGGGTGGAGATGGAGGGGAGGAAGAAACACAAAGGGAAAGCCTTTGCTTCCACCTCCAAGCCAGCCAGGATTTCCACAGCTTAAACACTTGTCCTGGGGCAGCACATGGTCAGAAAGAGTCATGTACAAACCAGCTGAATCAGCAACTAGAAACCAAGTGACCTCTGCGGCCTGGACCTGAAATTAATCATTTTGGACCCAGCACACACCATTAAACATAATCTATTTCCTCTATTGAGAACTGTGGTTAATATTTGTCACTGACACACTGTTCATGTATTTCAAGGTCCCTTCTTAAAACTTGCAGCTGACCTGACAAAAGCACCCAGAACTCCTATGTGCCATACACTCATTAAGAAACCATTAAGCACGCCTGTGAATCGACAGTGCAGTTCTCCACAAGTGCTGAAGACATACCATTGTATACCCTATTTAATTGCAGTGCCAGCCCTTCTGAATATTGCAGAGTCCTTACAACCACTAACGTAACACACAGCCCTTAGCCTAGACAACATTTGCTAGAACACTATTGCTAGGACTCTGCTGAACTGTGACGCACCTCAAGGTGAGACGTCAAATTGTCTCAATTGAACCTCAAAAGTTCAAGGACAAAAGAAAACAACGTCCAGAATAACCCTACTAGATTTTTTAAAAGAAAGACTAGAAAAAAATAGTTACCATCTTCAGAGTCCGTTTTTTATTTTAACTTGCCCATTTCTCTGTTCTTTTTGTAAACAGAGGAAAGACAACAGTGCAACTGTCAGAAACTGAGAACCAGGAATTCACTTCAAACAGGGACAGGCAAAACATTTTCTCAGCTAACTGGCTGCTCAAGCTCAGATTTGCACAAAACTTTATAATAAATTACAAAACCCACTCACATTTCTGTTCAGTGTCCCTTCTGCTGTTCTCCTGCCTTGCACTTGGCTTTGTTTGAAAGTTAAGTGTGCCTTCAGGTCAAGAAAAATATTAATCTCACACAGCAATCATTAAAAAGGAAAGCTTATTCCCCACGAAGGAGACTTCCCTGGCATGAACTGTCTCAGAGGAAAACTGCTCTTTAACCTGGTCCTGGAGAGGATTGCTTTACAGATCATCTGTATAAAAAAACCAAACCATTTACAGAAATACATTTCCCAAAAGTCTACATTTCTGTGACATGAACTTGCCATGTTAAATCATTTTGGCTTTTTTGATCATCACGATGTTTCATTTACAGGGAGAGTATTAATATTGTCATGTATTTCTAGTATTAATATTGTCATGTATTTCTTTTTCTTTTTTTTTTAAACTATCTCCTCCATTCCCAGTACTTGTGGATTTTACACTGCTGACACTGAAGTAGCAATACCAATAACTTCCTATTGTACAAGCCAATCCTATTTCCTCTCAAACCTGGCACATAATCTCAAATCACCTATCTCAGCCCCAAGCAGTTATACTACAACCTCTAGCATGAATGGTCAAAACCAGCGTTACAAACTCTTAGTAGCACCTCTATAAGAAGTTACGTATACTGCATGTAATAGTGCATGCATTTCTACTGTAAGAAAAATGACAAGTATGTTATGCTCTGTTCTGCACAGAGACTGGGACACCCACAGGACACGGATTTCTTTCCTGCTCCTCTAAATAAATGAATGAAGTCCTGCCTCGGCCACCAAGCCAGCACCTACTGCTGTTCTGAATGACACTTGGCAGAGCACCGAGGTGGACTGCTCCGCAGCTACTTTTAGCATGTTTCTACTGAACTAGTCTTTCATAGGCATTAATGAAGTCAATGGTCTTTTAGAAAAGTGTTAAAACAAAACATCAGAGTTTTAACAAGCCCTACCTTTCAGTCCAGGAGAAAAAAAAAAATCCCACGTCCACACTACAGTCTTTGTAGCGGCTCGCACCATCTGCAGAGCTTCTGTGCTAACACAGTCTGTGCTCAGCTGTACACAGTACTTTTTAAAAAAATTTCACTCAATGTTTTGGTTAACACTTCTGCACAGATACCCAATGTCTTATTCATTGCGGTAAAACAGGGAATAAACTGGAATATGGGTTTTCTCTTTTCTTTTATAAATTACAAAGGCACAGTAAAACCACCTTTAAAAATACAATGTTAAGTCAAATTTCTTGTGAATATGTAAACTATATAAAATTTTCTCTGCTCTACACATGTTAGCTACCTTACCAACCAAACACACTACCAACTTTGCGTTTACGAAATGACATCATCTGCAAATGTTTGATTTTCTTAAAGAAAATTAAGCCGGAAAATGTTTTTATTAAATTTATGCAATCATACTTCTAGTTGCAGATTAAAGCAGATGATAGGTGCCACTGAATAACTACTACATCTGCCAAATTTCTAGAAATACTATTTTCTCAGCTAAATGATTAAATAATACTGGCTTCCACATTTACAATTACAAGGCCCAGATCTGGCTTTTCAGCCTCACCATTTTTATTTACTAATAACGTGACAATCCTTCCCCAACACACCTCACCCACAGAGAAACTTGCTTCAAATCTTAATTTAGACCCATACAACATGCAGACTGTGACAGCAAATCTGTTATTTACCGTATTATTTTCCATGGGTACCGCGGAAAAATTCCGAAATCTCATGCTTCCCCAACATACGTGCTTCAACACATACAAAGAAAAAACATACTCAAAATACATGCAGCGCTCTAGTTCATGTTCCTCTCTCAGAATTCAGATACTTGACATATCAAAAATTCACATGTGAATTACTCACCTTCTGATACATCTAATAGCATTTTAAGGAAAGAATTCACTAACCCTTTCTCCAGGAAGCTGAAGCCAGCAAAACAGCAATTCCGAATTCAAAAACAAGACACAAACATATCTCCAAAGCTGCTACCACTATGCAAGACACTCAGCAGTACAGCAAGCCACCTCTGTGATCCGGGGTTTTCTTACTCGATAAGGTCATTAACTACATTTGAATAAACAAAGATCAAGCAAAGCATTAAACATATTGCAACTCCAACCTATTAAAACTAAAGCTGCTTTACAGAATTATAACCTAGTTTCAATACTACAACAAGAGAAGGAGAGGCAGAAAGAAAACAATATTCTGAAATGGAAATGGGGGTCAACACCCTCTTCTCATGTTTCACACACCAGAAGAAAAAACTTCTAATTTCCAGCATAAACTTATTATCAAATCACAGGACAGACGACAAAAAAAGTTCTCCAACAGCTCTAAATCAAGGCTCTGCAATCCCCATTTTACAGGGTCTAGAAAGAAAAAAACCACCCTGTAAGACTGGGAAAACTTTTCATACGTAGCCGTAAATCAGCTGCCCAGGCCCCAATCTGCAAAAAGAATATACAAGTGAAACATCTCAGGGTAGCCTACCATGGAACAAATTTTAATACTAGTTAATTCTATGAAAATTTTTCTCTGATAATAAATCTGATAATGGAGCAATAAACACGCTTACTTCTCAATACTGCTGCCTACCATTGAAGCAGACAAAAGCAGTTCTCTCTAAAGATGGCAGAATGTTTGCTACTTAGAAGGAAGGGTTGAAAACCAACAGCTTTAGTTTGCAAAACAAGCCACAGAAAGAATTAGTCACTTTTGCAAAGTGCTTGTAGATTTTCAAACAAAAGGTAGCACCTATAACTCAAAGATGCTAATGGTAGCAATACCTTCAAATAAATTAGGGAACAACTGAAATACCAGTTTCAGAACAAGCCTTTTTTAGTATTTTAGAAACACAGCTACCATGCAGTTCTGTATGGAAAGGCGTGCCAGAGAGAAAGCAAAATGGTATGTGCGCAGGAAGGAATGTGAACTGTCTCTGAGCTTTCAACTATTAACTAAGGGTTTTAGCAATGTGAAGAATGGAAGTTAATACAAACATCCTTGTAATGCACTAACAAACTTCTCTGCTCTAACACTGGTAACTGCTAATTTAACTAGAGGAAACATTTACAGCAGTGCAATGAGGAGCCAAAAAAACATTCAATGTTTGCCTATTTAGCGATATTCAGAGGGTGACGTAGGGAGCCTCTGTAATTTTGAGGAGGATTAGTATTTTAAAATGTATTGATGTTTGATGCAAACACCACAAGTATCAGATTGATACTTCTCAAAATGTATATGTGAAATGTCCTCAAAAGGGAGTTTCCACTACCTCTGAGGTTTGGTTACCAAAAAGGTATCGTTGAGTAATTTTCTATAAAGCAGAAGGTAAATAGGAAGTTGTTGCAAAGTAGAAGGTCTAACAAGAATATTAACACACGAATCTTAACTTGCCAATTAAAGTATCATTGCATGACTTAATGATCTGTTTGGTATTTAGACTTCATCCACTACCATCTGCAATCCCTAATAAAGGCAATAAAAAGAATTGCAAGAACATTGTATCTATTTTAGAATTATTCTGATCCATAACTAAGTACAATTATTTTAGTACTTAGCACACACAAGTATATTACCTTCCTATTAAGAGCTAATAGCAAATTATGGAAGGTTTTCACTTATACCATCTTTACTGTTCCTCATGTCTGTGTGGAGAGGAGGAAATAAGGTTTTCTAATATAATGGCTCACAACAGTTTGAATGCAGATCAGAATATTACTGGTGCATAAACAGAGAGCTTTCTGATCTTCAGAGAAATGCTTTCACTTACAGGCTCTTTAGAGTCACACAATTTTTTGAAATTTTGCTTTAAAGAGTTAACTTTTCATAAAGGAGACCAAAATAATGAGCATATAAGGCTGGGGGTTTTGCCATTGCAAAGATAAAATGTCAACTCTGAAATGTCACATACTGCATATCACATTCTAACTTTAGTATTTTTTTCTAGTAACTGCTACACAGATTGCACATATGGTATAAAAATGTATGGTACCTTCACAATTAACTTGTTCTATGAGAGCAGAACCATGTTCCCTGTGTACAGATGGGGGAAAAAACTCCACCCATGCTTTAAAATTTACTGCTTACTCTTTCCACTTATTATTTACAAACACATAGTATTAAACCATATAAGATCGATAAGCTAATATGGCAGACTAGTTCAATTGCCAAGAAATTATAGTTTCGTGACTTCTAGTATGGGAAAGTTTTAACCACTAGCTAAGCAAGTTGTGAGGTTTACCTCATTTCCTTTAGCAAAGAATTCCACAGATACACAAATCCCTGCCAAAATATTTGTTTTTATTACTGTACTTAAAGCTTCCCCTCTCGTAATTAACTGTCTTTTCTTACCTCCTAGTTTCTTCTCCAAGAAGTGTGTGTATATTTCTGACATACAGAGATTGTTCACTTTTTAAACTGCTATGGCAGCACATTGACTAGATTTGCATTTTAACACTTAACCATGCACTCGTTGCTACAATCAGTTTCCGTGATTAGCGAATGTGAAATCTGAATCCCAGGAAACTCAGACCCAGTTCCCCAATCCATAAAAAACAGCTTCCTGCATAAGCTAGAACAAGAGATTTAACTTCTTTGTACCTAAAAAGGAGCTGATAGCATCTTTTCTATCACATCAAAACATGAGGACAGACACAGTAAAGAGCCAAAAGTGGCTAAATGCAACAGCAATACAGGGCATAAAGGCATTTAGAAATTAACAAATGCAGCCATGACTCCACACAACAAAACCCCCCTACAAAACAAATTAATAAAAATCACAAAATTCTACTCAGTACCTCAGGTGATTTATTTTTGTGACCTACATCCTGTGTTCCACAAAAAGAATGTGAAAAAAAGTTTTATTTTTACATAACTGACTGAAAATAAAGAGTTGTCATTACCTGCATCTTCCAAAAAATACTGCACAGCCATCAGCACCTTCCCCTGAGGTTGTAGGTCAAGCTATGGAAAGAAAGATAACAACAGTGAAGTATGTGGCTGGTTGAAACTCTCAGGAATTTAACCAGCTCTTTCTAGGGAATCAAAGTATATCATTCAATACCTATTGGATTACAACCCTCTTCCATATCTCACTGCTGCAGCTGAACCAGGAGCTTTTATTCTATTGCTTTTACTAGCATGCTGCATGGCTTTGATGTCTACCCAAAAGTTCAGTGCAGTCAAAGTTCACAGAGTTTTTACACGTCCCTTTCCCGTTTCTGCAAAGAGGTTTGCTGGCTTCTGGTTTTACTATTATTAAACTCATTTGCACAGGAACCCAGTTTTAAAAGTCTGCACGATCCAGTATATGTTTATTCAGAGTACAAACCATAGAGATATCAAATACTGTTGCCCGTAATCAGAAAAATAGTGGTATCATCAAAATTTATTTTATTTTCCCCTCAAGCCATTACACATGGTTTCTGTGGCACATTCTACAGACAAGCAAAAACAAATGCCTTTTAATCCAATAGCTGAGGTCAGTTCCTGCACTCGGAAAGTAGCTGCTAATTCTTAAACTGCTGCCTTCATAAAACCTAAGAAGCTATTAAGCATGAAAGAATCTGATTCAGTCTTCACTTCAGCACAGAGCAAAGTATCCCTGAGTTAATGGTAAATACACCTGGGGGGCGGGGGGAAGAAGGAAAAAAATCCAATTACATTAGATACACCCATGAACATATCCCCACAAATCCTATTATCCCAGTAGGGTAATGACTAAGTTTTCGTCTTTAAGGCAATGTCTGACACTCAAAACATTCGCCCAACAAAGCTTGCAGAAGGCAAAGATGTCAGTTATGGCGACTACTGACAGGCTGTCTCTCCATACACAAAAATAACCTCACAGGCCATGGTAAGTGAACTAACGTCTCTTTGCTGGGCATGATGGTCTGTCCAAGTCATGACTGAGGTCACAGAGAGGAAGTTTAGATGACGTCTATGTGGTACCTGCTCTATGGATAATAAGCAGAGGATTTCAGACCATTGAATCGGCTAAAACTGATCACTAAAACTGATAGCATTTTATGACATCATTAAACCCTTAACACATTAAAAATTCTTTGCAACACACCAATTAAATGAATGAAACATATTTGGCATTTCAGAAAACTGGGCTCATGGTTTTGATCCTCCCTGTCTCTGTCACTTTCCCCTCTCTCTAGACATACAAAATAAAACATATTTTGTATTTTTAACTTTCTGTTTATTTGAGGTTTACAGTACTAATTGAAATTAATTCACATACAATTTTTAAATGTTGTCATTTGGGTTTATGTAGTTTGACAACTAATAATAACTACTGGCATTTAGACTAAATGTATATTTCTAAGTTTAAAAATACATTAAACCCTAACTGTACCTCCCCCGTTACATTTCTGAGATTGATACTTAGAATTGTACTCAGTATGATGCAGAAGCAAATGACACTCAGTACAAGATGCCATACCCTTTGCCTTCACATACAAACAATTGTTCGGGGGACAGAGGCAAGAAAAGATACCAGGATAACAAAAATGGGAATTAAAGGATCACCATTATAACAGCATCAAGCCAACTAAAATTTATTGTAAAAATAAATAAATACAATTAGAAATTCTAACTGGAAATACCTTGGAATAAGCTTCACCTTTCTTTTTCTCTGGATGAATTGCAATGATCAGATACAATTTAAACATCTGCTATTTGCTACAAAAACTGCTACGCTTTATAAAATAGGCATTCAATGTGATATATGCCATTATTTAAAGCACTAATGCCATGGATTCTATTGTCAATTTCTTGAACTTTGATTATACATTATCTGTTTCAAAAATGCTACTAAAATAATTGTCTTACAAGCCCTGTCACACATGCAAAAGGGATCGAATACTCATAGCTTAAAAGGCATAAGGCATCTGTTCAGCTTGAAAGAAACATAACCAGGTCAGCAAGTTTAAGGAATTAATCTTCTTCCTTACCCAGAATTCTGCTTTGCCATTGCCTTTCTTGCACCGCTCCGCCAGGAGCGACACGCCTACAGTCACTTCAGATAATGGCTCTTCTGCTGCTTTCATGAGAACAATCTGAATCACCCGTCCTTCGTAAATGTGGGCGTCAAAAGTTGATTTCCATTCTGGATACATGGTAGGTTTCTTCTGAACTAGAGTTTTTCCTCTCTCTGAAAGCCACAAAAAAAAAAAAAAGAGCAGAAACTGTAAAATCAAGTAATATAGAACTAGTACTTAAACTCAACAAAATAAAACGAGAGAATCCTTGTACTGAAAACAAAACCAGACTTACTACTACTTGTACTGTGGTTAAGACAAAATTTAAATATTCAGTTCTAACACTCATGACTTGGAAGGCGAAGCTCACCCTGACAAACAGGGCATGCAAAGGCAGTGAAGGTGTTAACATGCAGCCAGAGAAACCAGGAGGGACAAATCCCATTCTGGAATTCAGAAGCTGGTTTAGTCAGTCACAACTTGACAGGGAATATTTGCATGGCTGCTTTCTGGTATCAATCTCCATGACATGTCGTCTGATCACAGCGAAAAACTGCTGCTATATGATAAATTAAGATACGTCTTACACTGACCTAGTTTAAATTGAAACCAGTGGCTGAAGAGATGAAAAGCTCCACATTTCATTAATCTACTTCCAAGTTATCCCAACATTTCACTTCTTTTCATAAGTCATTCTTTGCTTGGCATTGTACTCTCTTCTCTGCTATGATTGCTACTTTTTAAAGGATATTACAAGGCCTTATGTGTCCTCTCTAGCACGTGCAGACCTGGGGTAGTTAAATAATAAGAAAAAGGTTGAAAGGGCCTCCATAAACATCTTAATTTTTTGGTAACATTTACTCAGCCTTCCATAAGAGCATCTCTGCAGACTCCTTCCTTAGCAGTTTTACAGTGCTTCGCTATTCTTATTAGAAGGATTTTTTCCTAATACAGTTTCAGTGTCTCTTGCTAACAATTAAGCTAATTTCCTCCTGTCCTTACCTCACGCACAGAAAACAGCTGGTGGCTGCACCATCTATAACAAGCTTTAGCATATTTCTAGATCTGGGTCTCTTAGTAGTCCCATCAACACATCCAAAACGATACTGCCTCCTAAGCAACCACATCCAGCTCTTCACTGTGACTCTGGCACACGATGCCACCTTCCCAGTTTTTCCTCTGTGATTGCTGCCAATCCAATTATTCCCCACTTGTGCTCAGGTAACTGAATATAAATTTTGTACATTCTGCACAATTTCTGCTACTTATCAAGATCGTTTGCTGCAATAAAAGTGCTTTCTAAGTGCCTCTCCAGCTCTGAATGATCCATTTTTCCCTTATGTAATCTGTTCTTATGATATCAAGGCAGTAGGCAAAGGAGATTAAATAGTTGGACCCTTCTCCAAGAAGCTGCAGTGTGGTTTGTCTCTTAAAATTAGCAATAGAATTTACATTCGCTTGGATGAAAGAAGAATTAGATACTTATTATTTAAAAATCTTCCTGGAAACTCAAGGCAAAGTTTGTGTTCATTCATTAATAACTTGCTCGATGCACTGCACTCAATTGTGCTGAGCTATCCAAACAAGAGTAGTAAATACCGTCCTTGTACTTCTTTATTAGGGAATGCTTGCCAACAACAGCATTACAAATTACAACTTTGACACGCAGACTCAAGCCTGCTTGCCAAAGGGCATTCTGAAATGTTCAGGAACAGCCACCTGAGGACCTCCTCCATTTCAACACAAACTTGAGCATTCCTCAATTCTACTCAGTCAAAAGCTTTTATCCTGAACTTGGGGAACCCTGCAGAAAGAAAAACTCAAATTCTTAGCAGTGCAAACCTACTTCCAGAGCCCTGTACTTGGTATTCCTAACTATGGAAGAATTTGGAAATATTATGGTGAAAATATATAGGGAAAGCTGAAACAAAACATAATTTAGAGATTATTAGGATGGACAATAAAGGCACGGGGGAATTCAAAGCAGGCTGTCTCCACAGCAAGGCTTTTACACTTGGCTATTTTTTGGATTGCTAAAGCTGGACCCCTTCATCAAAAAGGCACAGCTCAGGAGGCATCCTGGGAATATGAGAAATTGCACCTACTTGCAGAACCTTTGACAATAATTCAGGGTTTGCAGAAGCAGCAGCAGTTTACAGAAGAGTTGGTAATGCTCTTTGTAGGATTCTTAGAGGAGAACTATTTCAGTCCATTGACAGGACTGTCCCTATTCCCATGTCCCAATTAATATCTGCTTTGATCAGTTACTATATACATTTTTACCCTATGTAAAACTGAAAGAAGTAATCTGAATTACTGACAACAACTTCCACCCTGGCCATGCTGCTTTTGTAATTAAATTCATACTAATCAAGATTTGTCATGGATCACAGTGTCTCCCTGCAAATGAACACTTTAGTGCCAGCAAAGATCAGCATTTAACACACCACTGTTCTTACCCCTCCTGTATTCAGGCCTCCTTTGTTTCTCTGCTAACTCTAATGGCTTCAAAACATTTTACATGTTTGTAAATTGGCTTAATGCCTAACCATTAGGCAAATTATTTTCTTCCTCCTATACAAGAAGGTTTTCCTTGATCATGTTTCAGCATGCGAATCCAACAAAAGTTATTCCAGATCTTGTCAAACTGATAATGGGAGCATCAGTTTCTTTTCCTGATTACCCCAATCAGTGACTGCTCCAAGGTTCACTGCACTCTCCTCTCACATTTTTCAGTCCTTCAAAGACACGCGCAAGCAAAGAGGAGAAACATTGGGACAATTCTACTTTTCAAAAGGAGACAGCTGGCGAAAAAAAAAAAGTGGATTTATTTAGACTACTTCCACCTCTCCACATATTTTGGCAGCTGCAACACTTTCAACACCCTTTCTTCAGAGGTTATCCCAACAGCCTAGGAAACTGCTTCTTTAGAGCTTCCTGCATTCTTTGATGTTTTGTGAAGTCCTAGAACCACAGCGCAGGATTGCACAGCTGCAGTCTAACCCCATACAGCAATTCCCTCTCATCCTGTTTGGCTACAGTGATGTATTCTAGCTAAATGCCACAAAATATTAAAAACTTTCAGTCCAGTTTCTGTAAAGAAGCGGTCTTTGAAGGCTGAGGGCCTGCTGAACAGGGAGGTGCAAACAAGACCTTGGGTGCAAGTCACTCTAAGGAAATAATTACGCCAAAATGCCTCGGTTTCCACAGCAACAACAAACTACACTTCTCATTAATACCTATCCTCCAAGCCTATAAAGATCATTTACTATACTATGCTTGAGGATGGTGTTCTCGAACCTGCTGCAGTTCAGATCCCTCCTCATGGCACTCCACTACACCACTCTCTCCCCTGCAGAGCTGCTGCAAGTGCAGTCTGTCACTTGCGGAACTGGAGAGAACAATGTTTGATTTAACATTTGCAAACCTCTGTCATGCAAAATTAATGACTCACCTTAACCCCTGCACTAGTGACATTTCAGTGGCTTCACCACATCTTTTGTGAATAGTTGTGTGTTGGTGGTGAAGTAACAAATTAGAGATCTTAGACTTCACCTACCAAGTGCTGAAAACTCTGGTTGCAGTACAAGAAAGTGCTGATAAAGAAGTCTTGTTTTAAGGTGGGGATAAAGACAAAAGTCATTGTTATTGCTCCCATTCTGAAAGAAAAGCTCATGTTGAAGTGCTTAGTGTGACAGGAACAGCAGGACTCATTACCATTCACAGACTAAGAGGGATTGCAGTATTTCTCAAAACCTTATTTATATTCAGAAAAGCATCACCATTTGTAACCTCACCTGTAGTCAATGCTTCCTTCATCTTGATAGCACAGAAAGGTTGTAGTTGTTCCCCTTGATTCTGTACAGGTCCCAGCTCAAATGAGTTGAAAGATATCCGTAAGAAGGGGGCCATTGCTCACAATGATACACAACCTAAGTGGAAAGAAGGAAATAAAAATCATAGAATAAAAGACTTGGTCTGAGACTTGTAAGAAAACAATACACATTTCCCAGCAGCCTTCATAGCTGATAGAACCTATCCTCTAAAGTTTGCAAGTCCTGAATGGGGCTTTGAGATCATGAGCCTGAAATACAACTGGGACGTATTGAAACAAAAAAGGTAACATGTACAAATAAAGACTGAATTTAAGATACCCCTTTAACAATATCCTGTTATAAGTAAGTAGCAGTTATGACTTTGACTTGGACCTGGCTCAGTTTTTAAACACAGAGACCCTATTCATTAACACACAAGTATATAAACATTTTTATCAGATAGGCAGTTCACAAACTAATAGACAGATTGTTTTGTTTTTTTTCTTAAACATTTATTTTCCTCACACCTGGAATGAAGGGTGGGTTGGGGGAAAAAAGGGAGGAAGAAGAGTTTTGTCTGTTCCACACTTTCCTTTCCCAGTATCTCTCATGAAGCAAGGAGGGAGAACTAGAAGCAAAATTAGTCATCTAATGCTCACATTATTTTGTTGCTCTTTAGGTACACATTATTTTCTTTTGTAATTGATACACAGCCTCAAAAATTCCCAGATAGAATTCTAGGCACTCATAGGCAATCAAATGATAAAAGGAATGCCTTTGGTTAATTTTATTTTTAAAGATTATCTGAGAAACTACTGAACCTACATACAATTTCTGGACACTGCAGCAAAAACCACTACCAGATGTACAGTAAGGGTAACACATCCTTAAGCACGATCAAGTAATTGCACTGCACATGAGCACTTGATCAATATTAACAACCTAACTGGTCCGTACACGAGTTCACACTTACTTTCTCACTTAGATAAATGCAGTTGCAGAAATTTCTGAAACCTAGCTGTTCCACTGGGTACGTGCACATTTGATTTTTCATACTTAATATGAAAAAAATGTACATTCCAAATACCACCAAACTGAAGCAAGTATAACATCACATGACTTCTATTCAACATTGCATTTAACATGGTACTGTACGAACCCTAGGAAATGTCACAGAGCTAGTGATTCAAACTCTGAGCCTCCATACCTGCACATACCAGGCAAAGGGAAGAGGAAGAGGTAGAAGAACCTCCAGCACTATTGCATCACCTGGTTTAAACTGTCAGGAATTGCAAAAAAACACCGGTAATTTCTAATTTGGCAAACCGGTGTTTCACGACAGTCTTCCCTCATTCTTAAGGGCTCCGGAACTTAGAGCAGATTTCAGTTTACAATTCACAGCACCTTCAGCAATGAGTTAGCCCTGTAGCTTGTATGTCGGTATTGTTTTGTTAAGCAAAAATTACTCATTTAAAGGGTAAGAGAACAAAAGTCATTTAATAGCAAGGGAATGCTAGTGTGATCAAAGAATGAGGGATGCAGAGAAGGAGGAACTGGGAGAAAAGAGTTAACAAGGTAACAGGAAGAGATCATGAAAAAAAATAAAATAAAAGAACTGAAACTGGGCTGAGGTGGCCTTTTGACTGTAGATTGTTAACCAGCTCAGTCAAGCAGCACTAGGAAGAACATTTCAAGCAATCCTGCATGTGCTTGCATTTTTTTAATGTAAAGATATCAACCTGAGAAGCAATTAACATTCCTCTCATATCTTTTAAGGCCCAGAACAGTCATTTAGATAAAAGACTGTGAAATCAGAGCCTTTGCAGAAAGACAGAGTACAGCTCCTGACACCATTATTTGCACATCACGCAATCTCCCTATGCAGAGACTATTCTCAATAAATGGAAAAATTTTATGACTTTCTAACATTTATCAAGTTAGTTTTTATTAACTGTTTCCCTACTTCCTTTTCTATAGATTAACACAAAGTTAGAACACAGGTTTAGGATTACTTGGCACCATTGTCTCGCTGAAGAACTGAAAGCCACCACTATAATTCACATTCACGCAGACTGTCATCCAGACTCACAATAAAATAACAAACCTTCCCCACTAATCCACTGGTTATTGCAGCTTGGGGCATCATTTGATGAGACTGGGGATTGAGATAACCTCACAAAGAAAGAAAAATAGACAGCTTTTGTAAAAATTAACAAATACCACCTGATACCTCACTTTCACAAATGCAATGTAAACACAATGCTCATCAAGAGTTTTAATGAGGAACACATTTTAGCTGCTCAAGAGACCTTGTGCTCACTGTGTTCGGAACTACCCTCAAGTGACTACATGACTTGCCAACACCGGATCACATGTAGTTACTACTCAATACGGATGTAAAAGAAACCAGATTTCATCATCATTCGCCTCTAGGGAAACCAGTTTAAGACTCAATTAGGCCACAGGTAGAAACAAGCTGAGTAGGTCAGTGTGTAGCTCCCACTGGAAAGTTTATTTGACAGAATCATAGGATTGCAGGGTAATTCTGGCTGGAAGGGACAGCCCAGCAAGAAGTCACAATTTCCAGTGAGTCTGGGACTACACTAACAAAAAATTGGAAAGCACTGACAGAGCTAAACTAACAATTGCATGATTTCATTCAGACCATCTGACTCAAGCCAATGTTAGTCCTGAAACAGAATACAAGGCTTTAACATTTACTTCTTTAACTCCAAATTAACAAATATAATAGAAACAGGTACAATGCATATGCATTTCAAATAATCCCACAGTCTTCCTCAATTCTGATAGCCAAATCATTTGAAAGCCGTACTTTCAGCTCTGCTGCTTGGTTTTGAATATGGTTGGTTGTTTTAGTTTCATTGTACTTGGCTTCACAGTGCAATCTCAAATGCTCACTCAGAAATACTACACAGAAGAGATTCAGCAGTTAGGAGAAAATACCAATATACCAAAATTTCCGATGATGTTCAGATGCACTTGGTCCAAGGTCACTGTGAAACTATAAGATACCTTTTTGCTTTTCCATTTAACAACAACTTAAAAAATCCAAAATATCTCAACAGCTTATTTTCACACAACAAACTGCCTGCTCCTGCCAAGCTTCTGTATCCTTATACATTATGCTTTTTCCACAAAAGTAGAGGTTTTGAAGTGACTTCATGCAAAATCTCACTATATGTGATAGACTATACTGTGAGGCAGGGAGGTTAAGTGAGAAAGGAGGGTTTGGATTTGCTCCTCACGTACATTTTCCAATCCTTCTCTATGCTAAGATATTGCAGTGAGATAGTTGACAAGTATCAGCTGTACTGCTGTAAACAAAAACATATCCCTCTAAAACTGTTTTTGGCAGCAAAACTCAGTGAGAGAGATTCATTTTAATACAACAAAGTTTCTCAAAATCCCTCCTGAATACACTCATCCAAAGTTTTGTCACATTTGAAAAGCAAAAACATTAAGAGCAATACATATGTTTCACTTGTTGCATTTTAGACAAGAGTCCCTCTCTAGTCTCTGTGACTATTTCAGAAGTGACAGAAAAAGCGTTCACTCTAGTTTTAGGAGCTGTATCTGTCAAGAACTGAAATTGCAATAAAACACCAGCTATGTTTGAGGGAGATTTTACAATCTACTCATACAATCTGCATTGCTGCTATGAAGTATTAAAGCCAAAGTGTTTTCCCTAAAGGGTGTGATTTTATCCAAACCAACTGGTGGGAAAAATGAGATGCGAACTCCAAAAATATTGCAAGTCTAAATCACAGGTTTGATATCTCGAACAGTTTCAAAGACATACGCAACCTGAAAAAAAGCTAGGGGAAAAAATATCTTCTAGTAACATAGTTCTATATGAAGTACATGGTGATGGCCACACTGATTCAGAGTACACCACCAGATGCTGTCCAGCACAACATTCATCTGCCCTGTTGCAAGTTAAAACCACATTCCACACGATCTGGGATAGATTCTGCAAAATCCACAGTAATTTCCATGAAGCTTTAAAATTGAGAGCATTTGACTATTTAATATGGAAAGAAAATCAACTATGTTACTATCAACTATAATATGCATGACACAAGGGGGGGAAATTAAAACATCTTCGCATCAATGTCAACATCTGCTGGATGAACAAATACTCCGTTTTCACATGGATGTGTTTGTAACACACAGTTTTAAAGACATCTTCAAAATAAATTAAAATCTCAAATATTCCAAGCAGAATTTTCGCAAGATTTGCTAGCACAAAATTCACGTTAGATTAAAAATCTTCTGCACACAGACACAAGGGATAGAGGATAAATTCTGTAGTTTCTCCCCTTCCAACAGCGCACAGCAGTTACTTGTCAGGGTTCCTTTGTTGCTGTAATTCTGCCTTGTTATAAACAGTGAGGGCAAGCCACCTCTAACACAATCCAGAAACAAAGACACAGTCGTGACTTTTACAGAAAGCGGGAAGTAACATCAAAGCAGTACATCATCTGGAGGAAACGCTGACATTGGCCAACAACAGAGCACTGAAGAGTCTAAAAAACTAATGGGCCCAAACAGAGCACAGACTGTTCTGTCACTGATAGGGGACTATACATCCAAGATAAATACAAATGAGAAAAAACTCCCCTGCTGATTTGAGCCTCTGATTTCCTTGTAGTAGTCTGTAAAACATTTTGCAAACGGACGTAAAGCTGCACGCACATGTCATGGCTTTTCCATGCCGTCTCACAGAAATGTGCTGGATGGCATGAAATGACTGCTTTCTGCTTAGCTTCTTGCTGAGGCTGCTTCCAAGGCCACACAAATGCTTTGGGAAATACCAACTGGTAGCCAGCACCACACGTAGCTGACCAGTTGGTGTTCCTCCCTGAAATGATGCAGCAATAACTTTTTTCTGCTTTAAGATGCAAAGATATAGATTATTTCCAACTTACAGGTATCTTTTTCTTATACAAGGGATTCCTGTCCTCCATTCTGGCAATGGACAAGGCATTCAAGAGAAAGATAGCAACAAGCTATTGCCCAACTTGTTGCCCCCACAGCACTTTCAAGAACATGAACAAGGACCTCCTTCCTCTTTGTGTACAGCCCACAAAGGTGATTATGCTACTTTCATGGTGATAACACAAGAAAGCCTGCAAGTAGAGGTGCTGGTAGTGTGATTAGCATCCTTCACCTGTGCACACCGTTAATGTGCACACTGTGTTTTTATTGTTCCCGTGTATGCTGCTTTATGCTCACATTACAGAAAAACCTCACATGAAGCAGACAGGTTGGTTATGGTTCTTAAATAACTCCCTTCACAGGTATTCTTTCAGCTGATGATCAAAATAATCCCATCTGCAAGAGAGAAGAAACAGTACCTGTGCTGTAGGACATTTCACTGAACCAAAGCAACAATGATGCTAACCACTACATTGCACACCTACAGTTCGTCTATAGAGAATTTTGGCAGGTTTCACTGTAAACCCTGGCCTTTATTTGATGTTCTGTGGGAAGAAGTCAGTCTAAAAACGAAGTCTGTTTAAGAGAGGCGTATTATAATTGTTCTTATCAACCTTGTCAAGAAGATAGAGTGCAGCATTCTTTATCAGCTGGACTTCCCTAGGCACTACCGACTATTGTACTACTGCTACTAAACTAAAGCCTGAAAAACACAACCAACACAAAATCACTATATATCATGATGCTGAATACTCAAAGCTGCCAGAGATGGTAAAAAACATTATCTGCAGGTGCTGCTTTGAAAGCTTAAAATCCCCAGAAGATTTGAAAATTGTTCTCCAAAAAACATGGCTAAACTCATACATTGCATGTAGGCCCCTGCAGGAAAAGGACAATTCTCCAAAAGTACAGGCCCTGCATCAGCATCATTCTTGCTGTTATTTAGGCGTAGCCATTTGTCATTTAGGTTTAGCCGCCTCCTATCTCCTATGAATGGCTTAATTTACTCCAGTTATAATTTGATTCTTCCAAGAATGAAATCCCAGAACAGTAATTAGAAACATGAGGCTTCTCAGCAACTATTTTGATAAACTATCTTATGGAGAATATTTTACAAACAAAATTAAAAGAAACCTTAAAATTAGAACTGCCGGACTATACACTTACGAAAGCAAAATATATCCATTAGGTAATATTTAACAAAATGCAGTTATCTTCAGGAAGTCGAGTGTGAAAAGAGCATCTTTTAAACAGCCCTTCAGCCAAATCACCTACAACGTGGGCAGTAGTATTTCTAAAACAGTGTATCTTCATAAAATGTTTTTAAATAATTATACAACAGGACTATGAAAAGTGAGAAAAGATGACAAGAAATTTAACACCACAATTGAATTTACTTGCTGTTAAATTTAAATTCTAGTATAAATGATGTAAGTTTTGGGGTTTGTCTTTTTTTAAATAGTACATGTAGAATAGTTCACAGAGTCCTACAAACCTAGCTTGGAAAAAACGTTGTTACCATTTTCTTCTTTCCTCCCCAGTATTTTCTTTCAGATACTTCTGCTTTTGTTGGGTTAGGTCAAGGCTAGAAACAGAAACAATGACATAATAAAATCTGTCACTGTTTGTGTTGCAATAGTCTGGAGAAAATCCATCCAGATAAGCCATGTAGCAAGAGATGTTCCTGGGTTTCATTCCACTTGGCCAGAAGCACAGATAATTCCAAGTTTCCACACCTTTTTTGCACGCTCAGCAGTCCCCAAATGCCTGAATTTATGGCTGCTGGATAAATTGTTGATATTTCCCCAACACTCTCAAGGCCAAAAAAAATTACTGATGCTTTCCCTATCATTATGATGAGAAACTTTTCAAAATACGAGCATCAGAAACCTTTTCCTGAACAGGCCAACTCTTTCAATCTTGGCAGTGCAAACTCCAGAGAAGTTTGAGAATGCGGATAGCAGGCAGGCAAGAGCTAAAGCAGACTTGATTTTATGGGGTTTTTGCAAGACATACAGCTCAATTTATTTGAGCATATGATAACATATGATTACTCAGTAACAACAGTTGACTGTTCTTAAAGTGGTCTCAAGTGCGTTGAGGAAGACAAATCTGGGTTTTGCACTAAAAGATTAGTAAGTTGAGGAAATTTTGGACTCTGAAATAGACAGCAGGACAGGCTGTTATGCAGCATATGCTGTAAGATGAAAAAAGCATTTTACACTGAATGTCCTTTTTTGGAAAGGGAAAAACAACATTTGGAACAGCAGAGCTGGCTTTTTTGATATTCCACAACTACTACTTGGGGCAGGGGGAGGGAAGTACTGTCAGCTGCTTTTTCTTTAGAAGTGCATAAGAAATAGCTATTTAAATACTCTTTTTTTTTTTTTTTTTTTTAAACTCCAAGTTCTCCTTCCTTTTTGAACACACAGGACTAAACAGTAGATGAAAGCTCTGTAGGCATGCTGGTTTTCACCATTATCAAAATCAAGTCTGAAACAAAAGTGCAAATGAATCCTCTTCATTAACTTCAAACCCAAATGTCAGGCATTAAACACATGCAAGAGGAGAAACACTGCCTGAAGCCCAAAGACTTTGTTCATTATTTCTGATAGCACAAGCTGGTATTATTTGATAGGTAGCAAGTGGAACAACATGGAACCATTAACACAAAGAGGCTGGCTAGGTGAAGCTCTAAGTGAGTGAACAATTCATTAATATCAAATCACATTACAAAATGGGAGCATGTCCATAATATTAGATAGGAGACAAATCATGTTTTTTTCTGTATGCATGCAGGATTCAAGAGTAGTTAGGAAACTTTTTTTTTTTTAAACATGAGGAGTAAGTAGAGGGTTTTTTTTCCTGTAATTAAATAACACAATCCCCTCCGTGTGAGAGGAAAAAACCTATTGGGTGAAAGGGATGAAGCTACACATCTTCCTCCCTACAATAATACACCCCAGAGCCAAGCTACACACCAGTTCTGGCTGTATGTCACTATACAGAGCCCTGGATGCCTTCAAGCGAGTCCGAGCCCCTGACTAGCTCTCAGCTCCCACTTCCTCAACAACGTTCAAGGAATTTGCCAGTATTTAGTCAGCACGACTAAATTGCAAAACTGTACATCAAGCTTATCATGTGAATATGAGTTCTCCAAAGGAAGCATGCCACTCTGCAAGAGGGTTCATAGACATTTTTGTAACAACCAGCACACTGGGAAAGCCAAGCTACTCATACAGCTTTCAGAAGTACCAAACCAAAGGAAAATAGCCAAAGGAAATCCAGTATTTTGTACAGTATCTCCTTAGGTATCACCATAATCAAACTGGCAGGGATCCACTTTCAGGCATACTCCATTAGCATCCTTTAACAGAGGAGTTGCACACCAAGCCAATCTTCAGTGCCATCCTCTCACTCTTGCTGAGTACTTTGTTCTAGGATTCAGTATATCATTCGAGATTTTCTTTCTGATGTATAATTACACACACAACGCTTTTTATTTTCTGCACAGTTTTAAGTTTCCTGGAAGTTGAGATATATTTTCCAGGGAGAATAAAACTAAAAAACATATTTTCAAACAAAAAAAAAACAAACCACCCAACATGACAACACTTCAGCTAAACTTTTACAACCCATTATAAATTGCCTTTATCTCCAAAACACTGGAAGTTTTTTGGTTTTGGTTTGTTTGTGGGTTGTTTTGGTTTTTTACTTTCCACTGAAGAGGAAAAGCTCTTTCCCCTCAACACTGAAACAGCCAAGTACTGTAAAGACAGTAAGTCAATTACAGTTTAAAAAAAAATTGGAAATTTGTCTTATTTCAAATGTAATGGGTTAATGTCTCTATATGAACAATGAAGAAGCAAAAATTGGAAATAAACTGGGCATTCAACAGAAATACAAAAAATGCCTTCTAAAGCATTCCAATTAGAGAACAACTTTACTTTGCACTTCTGAAAACATGATCAGATTATGCAGTCTAAGAGCCTCTCACAGAGAGCAAGCCACCAAGCCAGGAATTTATACTACCACCAGCACTATGACCTAATCCTCCAAGTATCTGGAAAGCTAGAATATTCATTAGCCGAGAGAACTGTATCATCATTCATACGTGCTGGAAATCTGCTGCTCAGTTATCCTCGTTAGAGGAAATACAATTCAATTCATGGATGCATGATTTTGATCAAGGCTTTTAAAGAAAGAGGGGACAAAATTTGTGAACCAAAATTTTGCTCATTAACCATGTACTGAGTTGTAGGAATAGATCCAGTCCTCCCTCCTGATTGCATCTGGCATTACTGGGGTTGTTTTGTTTCGGTTTTTTGAGAAGCCATTCTTTCACCAAGGGTCACAAACATATAGTTACTTCAGTCAGACATTAGACAGCCAGATGGGCCAAATCTGCCTTGCTGAGCACAATGCTCCTCCTCCTCCCTATTTCCTGGTACATAAAGGCTGCTCAGGGTCTGTAGGTAGGAATCATCCTTTTATCCTGTGTGTTTTGTTTTTGTTTTTTAATTACCTAGAATGTGAAGGCAAAAAACCACAAAAGAAATATAAATAACCAAAAAAAGTCAACTCAATCAAGACTTTTTTCTATGGTTTAATAACTGAAAATAAACAGTGAAGCCATACGTGGATACATGCATTGCTACCTGTGAAAGAGCCTCTCACTTTTGCAACGAAGAGATGAAATAAGCACAATCGAGTGATGCTGAGGGAGGTACAGGATGATGCTAAATAATGAATGGCCACAGGGATCAAAAAGGAGAAATTAGAAGCAAATGTAACCAAAATTTATTTTTAATTAAAAGCATTTCTTTCTGATGTAATTTCAAAGTTCAGGCTTAAATTTCCAAAAACAGATAAGAAAAAGGAACCACAAGTGATTTTTAACCGTCCCCTCCCCTCTGAATCACTTTCTAGAGGAAATGAACATTTAAAGCTCTACAGTAGACCTGGCATTCCCAAAAATACAGAAGAAACACACACAGCTCACTAGCAACGCGTTGAATTAAACCATAAAGGGATCTTAAGAGAGATTTGGGTTATTTAAAGGTAGCACAGAGTTTACAGTACAAGTTGTAATGTAAAATTAGGGTGAGATGTGCTATTTAATACCATTTTCAATTCCTTCCTCTTTAATCCTCCAGCTAAGTTAATCATAAACCTTTATTTTTTTACCTTTTCCTGAATTTTGTGGTTTAAACATATAAACTCCACACTCTGTAATGACATGGATGTTGTCTTTATCTAAACACTACGATGTGTGTCTGCTAGTAGTCATATTAAGTGATTTTCCACTAAATGAATAAAACCATATCATTGTAGTACCCTTATTGGGGGGAAAAAAAAACAACCAACCTTTAAGCATTGACATGTCTGGGACACAACACAGTAAACAAGAAAGAAAAAGCTAAACAAAAATCCCTGGAGCTTTAGATGAGCCAGAATCTTGTTTGTAGAGATAACCATGGCAGGACATGCTCAACTATTTTGAGTTTTGAGAGAGTAAGAAGTCCTGTGGACTGGGCATTGTCAGGAACACCCTCTGGCCACCTTCCAGAAATGCTATTCCTACTACTTGAAAGACCCAAATTTCTGAAGGATGAGTGCAGATCAAATTATTAGATGTGTATTTTCTGTCATGGCTTTTTCCAGCTTCCGCTCCAGTGCTCATCCTACTAAGAAATGGGGAGTCATTTAAAAATGAGACGTTTGGTTTGCATATGCAAAATACTAGACACAGAGAGAAATATAAAACATATACCCAAGAACTTCAGTTAACAACACTGCAAGTCAGCATCTGTTTTGTTACTTTATTGGGTCATTGCACTAATGAACATAATGATAAAGAATACACAAACTTCATTACTTGTCTAAAAAAATACCTTCAGGAAGAAGAGACATACGTGACTGATTCTATGACTTGCAAGGGTACCCATAGATTACCCCAGAAAATAACTGAACACAAACTTTTTCATTACAGTTGTGCTCTCATGTCCCAGTTAGCTCACGGAAGCAACAGAGTATTGAATGATTTTCCTAAGACAAGCTTTCCTGGCTCATTATGGCCTATCATTTCCTCCATCACTAAATGGATAAATGAGTTAAAGTCTTGGTTACTTTCCCTGCACCTTCCAATTATTTCTGACTTTTTGCTGTACATGTTCTGTTACCATAAAAGTGCTTCTTTATGATAATTTTTATAGCAATCTTTTGACAGAAAAATCTGAAACTGCTATCACTAAATAGTACCTCCTGTACCATGTCATGGTTGGGAAGCATGCCATTAGGACATGTCATTTCTGTTAGATCATTAAGTTAAAAAGGATGGTGTATGGCTGCTCCTGGCATGGAAGAACGCATGAGGAAAACCAAACAGCTATAAACCACAATGCTCCTAAGGCAATAGCATACACAGTGTGTACAATGCTCTTCCCAATCTTCACAGGGCAACCGTACTTTTAAAAAGGGACAGGCAGGTAACAGACAGTAATGGAGTGAAGCACACAGGAACCAAAATGCTCCTAGTAGTTCCAAATGCAAATATTCCAACTTGCAATTAGAGAAGATCCCTTTCTTAACTATCAGCATGGAAAGACTGCATGTCCCCAGGCAGCCGAGTGGGAAATTCTCTTTCCTCATAGTGTAATTTGTTTGAGTAGATCTAGCCTTAATGGTCTGCCCAGTCCTGCCTCCAAATCTTTCCTCTGTGCATTAGCTGTCCACACTGCCTCGATTCTTTCCCTCCTTGAATGCCAAGCAGCTCTTTCATACTGTTTATTATGCAGCTTGCTTAATCACAGCTTACTTAATTACCCTAGCATTTGGTATATCTGAAATAGCTTTCACTTCCATGCAGCAGTGGCCATATCCTGTGTCTCACATATCAAATGAGCAAGCAGTGGGTGCTGGCAAGCAGCTCTCCTGTTATTTACAACAAGCCACATCCCCAGCACAAGTTAGTCCAAAAGACTCCTTTCTGCCTTAGGGTTTACAGCACTCAGGACTCCGCAGGCCACAGGATGCTGGCTTTTCCCCACAGGTCTGGATATTTGCTTCCACTACAGCACTTTAAGTACATAAATCCTGACCTAATACTGCTTTTTCCGTGTTAGCAATTACTGCCGAACCCACAGACATGTTATGTGACCAGGACTGAGAGGCAATTCATACAACTAAAAAGAGGTAAGTAGATGCCCGTAACCCACTTCTTACAAAAAGTTAGTCCCCATCACAGATAATTTGAGAGTCCCTTGTACTGAGCAAACAAAAGTTAAATCAACTTGGGCCCAATGGATTTCAGCTCTGTGGGAAATAAGCTGCAGACAGCTACATTTCCAGCCTTTAACAGACAACTATTAAAAAAAATAAATTTACTCAGACCTGAAACACAGCTATATTGAAAAAAGTATTTGCTTGTAATGTGAAAAGCTTTAAATAAAAAGTAGTTTTGTAAATATAATTTTTATGCTCCTGTAATGTATCTCCTTGTCCAAGATATGGTTTTCCAATTACAGCATTAGGGTTTTCTTAACTGTTCTAAAACTAAATCCATCTCTAAGAATAAAGCTATGAAACCTATTTCTGACAGAAAGTGTCAGAATTATAAAAAACATCACTTAAAATTCATCTGAGGAAATGTGAAGGGAGAAAAGAACCTCACATGATTGTCAGTGCCCTCTGCTCATCTAAGATGTGTACTGAGAAATACTGGTTATTGGTAAGATATGCAAATGTATATCATACGCATAAAGACCAGATATCCTGAGAAAGAAAAATCATTTTCATAATTATCTCCCCACACTAACATTTTGTTCCACTGAAGGTCTAGGGCTTTTTCCAGTTTAAAAGTTATTATAAATATATTAGCATAAAGCAATCATGATATTAAACATATATCGACTACATCAAAAATTTGATATAATCCTGACTGCCAAACATATACAAATATGGATAACAGCTCCCTGGACAAAAGGCAAAATCAAACGTTCATGTCTACTTGTATAAGTGAAACTGAGAAAAATGTTTCCAGTATTACTGATGGAAATACTGTATATCATGCAGTATTTGCTCAGTGGTTTTACAGAAATATTTCCCTTATTTTCTTTGGATTATGGATTATAGTCATGTATGAAAAAATTACACGTAATAACAATTTATACATCTCAAGCAAATGATACAGACCAGTCAAGCTGTTTCATTCCCTTTTCCAGAGGAACAGTGAAAAAAGGAAAATGGAGAATAAACCCTTCAGACATCATCCACAAAAACTATGCAGAAACCTCTAGAACAACAAAGCCTGCATCTGCCCTACCATTCTTTATAGGACAAAAAGATAGTTAGAAAATAAAACAAGCGCTTCTCAAGGAAGAAACAGGAAAAAATGGTGACTATAGATTCTTTCCTATCATTGCAAATAATCTTAACACATTTTTTCTAGCAATAGCATTCATTTACAACAGAAGACAGATACAAGACAGTCAACTAGCGTAAGCAAATTAAGAGAAATGGAAAATAGTTAATTTAAAAAAAACAAACACCAACAGTGCTAATCATATTCTTAGGAGTTACAAGAGTTTAAATCCCCAGTTATTCCAGACTTTGTTAAAATTCCCCAAGGCTGTTACCTCTGAAAGAGACAGATACTACAAGTAACAAATACCCCAAGTATTTAGTACTGTTACAGAGCAACGATGCGTAGTGTAGGTTCTGCCCAAGAAATAGATTCTTCACCCAGTTTGAAAGTAAATCTGAGCAGTTCTAGAGTTTTACTTTGAGTCTTTGAACAAAAAATGAACGTAGAAGCATTTTAAGCATTAATCTGTACTGTTGCAGGATACAAAAGCAGTTTAGGAGCCTCAACTGGTACTGGGGTAGAGTTGTTTCCACAGACACTGTTTATAACTTCCAACACCATGTTGAAATTTAGGACAAGCAAGTACAATAAACTCTGCCTACAGAAGAGAAAACACTGTTCAGTTTGTTTTTTCTTGTCAGTAAATATTTTTTGGCTCTTGCTTAATTCAAAATAAACTTTCAGTATGCTATACAATGGAAACATTAATTTCTGCTCTCCAAAGAGAAAATGGTGGGCTTCTCTAAGCAATTTGCAGTAGCAAGTTTAAAAGATACAGTTAAAATTCTTCTAGCATCATCTAGTGAAATTACGACAGCTGCACAAAGAAATGGTTATTCCAGATACTTGTGCAGACTCAGAGCTCAGTGGAACACAGTATTACATTTACAATCTTGGCATGAGAGAGTCAAAAGAACAAGGTTTAGGCTTGTGATCCATTTACTTCTGATCTCCATTCCTGCTCACCATTCACCGTCTAACTACTAGAAAAGGAAGCTGACCAAATGGATAGAGAAAGGCTCGTCTAGTAGTAGCAAGATGTCATCGTATCTAAGGATTATACTCTAAAGTCTTAAAAGTCAGAATTTTGCTATTTCTTTCAAAAACAAACAGGAAGAGTCAATATTATACTCTAAGCAAGGTGTCAGGATGGCCAGTTACAGGTTCCTAACAGCAATTCTACCCGCTTTTGAGGCAATGCGCTACTGAACTTATATTCAGAATTTTTCATCCTGTCTCCTACAGGAAGTGGAATCAATAGTCTTTCTGTAATTTTGGGAAGATGCATTACACACGCAGGTTAATTAATTTGCTCCCATGGTCAGACGGGGAGAAGAGTATTAAGATTCCTCCTTGATATGAGTCACTCTTGTGGAAACTCCCAACTTCCTTGCTTACTCATAAACCAAGGACCAAGAGTGCTGAGTAAGTATATAGCTCAGAATTGCAGGGACAGGTAATCTGCCATTACATATACTTATTAAAAGTTCCAAAGTCCTCTTTCAAAGCCCTTTTTCAGCTCTGAAACAAAATCAGCAAACAATTTCCAAAGGGCATCTCAAGAGTTTGTAGACTGTCTACTCACCTTTGAGACAGTAATTTATAAAATTATAAACAAGAATAATAGACTTTTTTTTTTTCCAAAAGCTATTCAAGGGCCCTGCAACAAGTTCATTCCAAATGGCCTGAAAAACAAAAGTAATTTTATGATTATGGCAAAAGTAAAAAAATCTTCATACCAAGTCAAGAGCTATTTAGAGCTCAGTATGTCCCATACTGTAAGGATTATTTAGAACACTATAGCAGTAAGCAAAATATAGCACAAATTACTGTAACATTATTTTTACTATGGTGTCATACCAAATGCACATACTAGGTCCATTTCAATTTATTTCACAGATTTTAAATGCACATCCATGAAAAGCACTTTGTGATAATGTTGTTGGGAACTACTGCGGCTCCAAATGTCTCCTAAGATCGTGAACAATGTCCTCTGAAGCCTAGAGCAATGGTAAGGAACTGGACATGGTCTTGGTGGGTGGCTGGATGTTTGGACCAACCAAAAGAACAATCTGTTGAAGAGCTGAAGGGCAGATGAACGTAACTGCATGTTAGTTTTGGATGCAAAGACTATCGGCCAGGCTTGATGTAGATATTGATAGCACCTTAATTGACAAGTTCTCAGTTTATATCTTGCACAATGTTAAGTAGAACCTATTTATCCTACAAAACTACTACCTTGCAAAACCCCAAGCTTCCCCTACCAGTATCTTCACAATAAATAATGCTAAGTAAAACCAGCTAAATACAAGGAATGACAGAGGATGGAAATACCCAGGGAAGTAGAAAAAGAGAACCTTCAAGATTAAATTTATTTTCTGATACTCCCTTCCTAGTGTATTAACCAGCATTAGCAAACTACATTTTAGCAAGAGTTTCTTATGTTAACTACTCAACTACCTGGCTAGAAAGATTACGAAGACAGTCGTAATTCAGAACAGACAAATGGCAAGACTCAGCTTAAAATACGCTCTTCCTTTTATCCATTTCCTTACACACAAGAGAGGAATTATTTTGATAGAAGTTTCACAACACTTCATCCAAATCCTTTACTTTGAGGATCACTACAGCTAAGGTCCTCCTTTTTTCGTCCTGGTACAAATGCCTAGCTCACCTTAGTTTCAGCAGGCATCTCTCAAATAGGAAACAAATAAGAGTAGCATTCTTTCAAGTTTCAACATTCGTTGGACTCACTACAAACGACGACTGAAACCTCATTTTCACATCCGAAAATAAACAAGAACAAGGAGAGATTAGATTACATAGCAGCAATCAGTGACTTCTGCTACTACAGGGAGGGGGGTTAGTGTCCATAAACGTAGATAAGGTCCTAAGTTGAACTGTACTGTTTTCCTTTGAGTTTGACCTTGAGAAACCCTTTAACGTCTTTGTTCCTTAGTTTGCTCAAATAAAACAAGATCTATATACTTGCCAAAGTGCTTTAATCATGAAAACTGGCAACAAAGTGTAATATTAAAAATAGAATTTGTTAACAGCAACGCTCAGCTCAACTTGGAACAAAGAGCTGAATTTATGGATCGTATTTAGAGATGAAAGCAAAATTACCTGGGCTGAACCAATCTCACAAACAAAAGTCACAATTTGACAATCCAGATTGTCAATCACAGCCATGTCTGCAGAACAACTATCACAAGTCATTTAACTGGTGGAGGAATCGTAGCTAGAGAGCAGTAGCCACTGGAGGCTTTGTGGCACTAACCAGCTGTCAAAATACAGTTCAGCTCTATGGGAACGCACCAAACATTCCCAGACATTCTGCCTGTAAGTTTACAAACACTCCATAAATAATGTTTAAGTACGTAACAGGAAAGAGATGCTCAAACATTACACTGAGGGCCAACAGTATATACAATGCAAAATATAACTTAAGATCACCCAGCAGAGGTAACCAGAGCTCCTTAAGAACTCGAGATTGTTTCCTCATTGGTATCCAGTAGGTGAAATAAATGTTCTGGACCATGCAGTAGACAGAGAGAAGTTAGTAACAGCCAACCCACAGAGCAAAGAGGAGAGATGTAGATATGTAACATATGACTCAAACATGTTCGAAAGCCAAAAGTGGTAAGACAGTTTAGAGAACTGCATGACAACTGTATCTAGCGGGGGGGGGGGGGGCGGGGAGCAACAGAAGGGAGAGAAAGGCCATTAGTCAAGGCCTTTTTTTTCTTTTCTTATTCTTTTCATTTCCCCCCCCCCTTCATCTTTTTGTGAGGGCAGCCAGAGGCTTTTTGTTTCAGAAGAAACAAAAAATTAAAAGTGGCAAACCAGATATTTAAAATATTTTTTTAATCTTCTACTGGGTGCTGATCATTATTTGAGCTATGGAATTTCATTAGATGGATAATTGGCTCATTTCCAAGCAGTAGGTCCTTTTTTGCCGAGAAGCTGAAGGATGGTGCCTTTTGAGAAAACACTGAGCAACTTTTCTGGAAGCTGACTGACACTTGTGTGTTTATTCCACATGCGTTATTTGAATACCATATAAATATTTCCGTGTGGCATCAAAAAGATCAAGAACCTATATAAGCACATACTTCTTTCGATTGCTCCTCTTCCTTTGAAAATACATTTTTGAATGATGAGACAGTGAAAAGATATTATAATGCAGAAGTAGTTAATAGGTAGCTCCTGTGTTCTGTGTACTTACGTATACAATTACAAATTAAGTTATGACCTCTGTTACCCAAATGATTCATTCAAAATAGCAGTAATAGCCTCTGACATGCATTACAGGCATGACTGCTAGCAAACTCCATTGAAGTTGCTTAATATCTCTGATTAGTAGATGTGTTTTCAGTTACTTACAACTATGTCTAATTTTAATTGCCACATTGAAGTTCCACAGACCTGGCAGGTTTTCTGCCTCAAAGGGACAGAGGAGTTCTCAAAGTTTCATACAAAGTATTTCACCTCTTTATTAGGACATGGCTAGAAATCACTTGGAATGTACTCTGGAGACATAGGTGTATGTAGTTAAAAAACAAAATATGAGATTAGCGTCTTAAATAGCTGAGAATCTTCTGCTTTTCCTGTAACAATCTCCCTCCTTTAATACGAGGATAATCCCATCTCTCAATGACACTGTGGACTCTCTGAAAAAGCTTGAGTTACTCTAATCACAAACACAACACAAAGGACAAGAAAATTACTGACATTATCTTCAGAGCAGTTTAAGCAAACTGAAAATCAAAAATAAGATATAATTCCCACAGGACTAAAGAACAACAAAAAACCCCCACCTTCCTCCAGCCTTCATACATTTAAGGAAGCTACCACAACTACAGACTGGCCCAGTTGTAGTTTGCATATTTATCTTCATTTGGGCATTTTTAACATTTCCTAAACTCATTTTTCCAGCAAGCAGTAGGAGACATGATATACATAGTGTCTGGAACTGGCGTGGTTTTGGCCCAGTGGGTCTTTCCAGCATGTCCGTGAAATAAAAAGACCTGTTCTACTAAAGAACAGAGAAGGACATAATTTCTATCCCCCTGTATTCCTTGTTCCCAGTGACCTTGTTAGGCAATTATCTTCCTTTATAAGTGGAAAGCTGGAAGCTTGCCGCTTCAAATAGCTGCATAATAAATTGAATTGTCTGCCAAGAGTACTCACCTGTCATACCTGTCTTTCATAGTTGGCTACGATTTTATTCTGTCTTCAAAAACTCTTGGATATGGTCCACATCTAACTACGCTTAGGCAATACAGAAACAGTCACATCATCAGAAGAGTATCTGGGATTTTTCCTTGAATACACAAGGTATAGATGAGTAATGTGCTAACCCAACAACTCACCAGGTTTGTCTTTCTCAGGAAGCCCAGTGCAACAATCTAAATTTCCTACCTGTTTCTAGTACAGCCTACCCACAAAAATTTAACTCTATTGAGGTAAACTCTATTAACTCTGTTTAACTCAAATAATAAAGAACAAAAGAAATATTTTGCAGACTGACTGTTTACCTCTTTCTGATTTTTCTTTGGTAGTATCTTCCCAGATATATGAGTTTTCTTTTAGATAGCCTACAACTTTTAAGACCAAGGCTGTGGCAAATCTAAGTCACAGCGACTGAGTTCTTCAGGGAGCAGACACAGCACTTGCACCTGCCAGGAAATAACAGCCGACAACTGAGCAAAATTGAGAAGAATCCATCCAAATCAGCCTTGTAGCTTGAAAACCTTTCCTGCTTTTCCAGATAAACTGGGCAGAGCCGCAGGAGACAAGCTTTCCACACTGTAAATTGAGCATCAATCAAACTGAACTGCATGATCCCCATTCTCTCGAACGCTCACACTGAAGTCAAGAACAATTATTTGAAATAGTACATGTAGCTCTTGACAAGGAGGCGCAAGCTTCTTCCAACTCCTATAACTTTATTGCGCTTAAATATCCTGAACTTGGACAATACCTAGAATGTGAATGACAGAAAACAAGTTGGAAGGCAGATGAGAGGAACCCTTCTATTTCATACAAGCACCACCAGGAATCTTTTCCTTGTTCACAGAAAAAGGGCCCGCTCAGAGACAGAAAGCAAAATTATTAAAGCTGTACCTTCGTAGAGAAGAGTTAGGATTTTGCAATAAATACAACTGCAAAATGAAGTAAAGCATGTGTATGCTTGCACTAATCTAACAGAGACCTTTTTCAATTTGATTCCATAAAAAGTTATATCAGCCCCTGAGAATAATCAGGGCTTTGTATGTTTCCACAGGCACTGGGGAAAAAAAAACTAAAACAAAACACAAAAAAATGTAGATCAAAGTATATAGTAAAGTTTCAGCCATCAAGCTCCGGAGCCATAACAAAGGCTTTATAATCTAAAAAAGATTAAATGGTTGCCATTTTAGAGTGGTTTCTGTGAGTGAGAGATAAATGAGAACATGGTAAAGGTCCAAAATATACCAGCTGAATAAAACTCAAGCTGCTACATTTTCCAAGACGACATTCTGCTCTGTGAGCTTTATTAGAAAAAGCACAGTGAGTCTAGCCAATTTTTCCCTAAACAGGAAAGCATCAGCCCTGTATATCAATGGCAAGAAGAGCCAAAGAGTGTAACAAAGACCCTTTCAAACATGGGAAAAATCTAACTAAGGAGGACAAAATAGCTACTGTGAAAGAACCAAAACTTCTATACCCTAATGCGTTTCCAAAGGTGGGGTTTTATGGGAATACATGACTTTATTTGTATACCTTTACAATTGACACTAATGTCATGTCACTTCTTTTAAAGTATTTCACTAAATAAGAGTAAACTGTGACAGACTCAAAGAACTGTACACACTTACAGAACTGTTTGATCACAGTACAGTCGCTCTGAATTTTACACTGAGTACCCAGAGCTCCGTTGACTTTACAAAGCATTTTGAAAGGGAAAAACCTTTAGCTATAAGCAACTTCCGAATGTCTGCTACCTCTTATATTGCTAGCTAATGAACAAACATCCATTGGGAAGGTTAATGCAAAACTTCAGCAATTAAAAGAAAAATCTTTTAAGTTGCTCCTTTGAAGAGACTCAGACAAGCAAACTAATTATTGTGACAGATCCTGGAAACATCTGATTGCAAACTGCAGAGGACTTGACAACAGCACAATGGATTTTGTTCAGAAGGAAAAAAAAGTGGGAAAAAACCCAAACACTCCCATTCTTTTAGGATGGCTGAGAGACTTAATTTTGGACAAAATGCATTTTACCACATCACATTTTTTCCTCTGGAGGTTTACCATTCATTTCTAAACTAGATACTAAAGTTGTACACATTATCAGAGACCGTCAATTTTTCTCCAAAATTGGGACACCTGTAAAACCAGCAGCTTCCATGTAACAAATTAAGGAAAGATGACTCAGAAATTCATTAAGTTGCAGTATACTGCTTCCTGCTAGTATTACCGTTGGAATTGGTTATTTGTTTTAACACTGGACCCTGTGGAAATGTTAAGTTTCCTAGGAGCACAAGCAAATTGCCATCAGTCTCTGGAAGGAATAAAATAAGAGAGAGAATCAAAGTAAACCAGTGAAGTTTCTTAATATCAGTTTTTGACTGTTTGCTACTGATATATCCTATGTATCACAGAAACCAAAGGTCAAGGAAGAAAGTGAGCTAGACAACAGAAAAACAAAGCTTTTCAGAGTTTTGTGATTTAAAAGGTTTCACCGCAGACCTTCTTTGTAAAAAAAAAAGTCTTTTAAAGACAGAAGTATCAAACTGCAGTTGGCTTTTCAGCAAAGCACAGAAATAAAAGGCATAGGATAAGGAAGTGGAGCATAGGAATACATAGTATAAAAGTAAAAGATGAGTTTAAAACAATTCTGTGAAATATGCTCTCTTAATAATGTCATGTGAAAATGTGCTTTAAAGTACAGAATCTGAAGTGTCAAATTAATTTATCTTGCTTAAAGCAATATCAAAATTTTGTTTTGCTATTTTCAGACTTTAACAACAAAGGCTTTTATTTCGGGGCGGGGGGGGGAGTGGAGGTGAAGGAAGAGGGCAGGGACACACATCCCTTAACAGGTGCAATGGTACTGGTTAAAACAATTGTAGAAGAAGGAAAAAATATTGCCGTCAATAACATTTAAATCAAATAGGCTGCCTGGCTAAAGTAAGGGAAAATTCATTCTTGAAACATAAGCTTGCAGAATGAAGTATTAATGTGAGAGTTTACTTATTTCTATGTCAATGATGGTGCTACTATGCCAGCTAAACTATGACTATATTGAGATCTTTGTGAGCGCATCTACAGCAACAGAAAAAAATGGATTAAATGCTTTCAATCTGTTTGTACTCAAATATCGTTCAAAGTCTGGTGAGCCCAAGTAATGCAAGTCACTATCTCATTCCTTCCTGATATGATGGGCTGGACAGTATTTGAGTATGTATAGGCAAACCAAAGTCTAACAGCAACTGATAAACCTTGTTGCCTTTGAAATAGGAAAAGGCTCTGGGCAGAGTGAAGGGCAGAGGTTTCTGGCTCTTGGTTGTGCAATGAAGTAAAACAGCATTTTGCTTTCCCTGCTGGGTTACTTCTAGCACTGTCAGCACTGGATGTAGCTCACAGGATAAAGTTCATTTGCGATCCCCTCTCGGGCCCCTCAACATCTCTCATCGGTGCAGCTGCAAACCCCTTTATGCTGCTGCGAGATCCCTTAAGTAACATGCCGGTCACATCACTGCTACCGGTTCAGCCCTTTCTACTGACCTATAAAGAATGCAGTGTTTTGATTTGCACAGTTGGAACACACAACCAAACAGCTTTAAAAACTGTTTCAAAGTTAAAGCTTACATTTTTATTTTTTTGGTTTTTTTTAGTATTTAGCAGCACCTGAAAACTCAGAGCATGCCCAGAGCACTAGCACTGTGCTCCAAAAGGCCAATGCACAACTTGGACATCTACAACACAAAAATGATGTGGGAACCAGCTTAGAAATACGTGTATCAAGCGCATAGTCAGAGTCAACCAGCCTCTGGATTCCAGGATCCACATTAAAGGAACAGAAGCAACCAGCCGACTCCCTTTTAATATGTTGCTTGCTAGGGACATTATTACTTACTTGTAGCTGTTACTATCATTCAGCTGGAAGAACATTTTCACCACAGGTTATTTATGAATGTCATATGCATGTGATGTCATATGGTCCTATACATTTGCAAAGACAAAAAGCAATTGTACCGTTTGAGTTTGTAGAGAGATGCAACTAATGGACACATAGTACAAAGGTTCTTCAGCCAACCTCCTCCACCTCCAGCTACCCAACTCAAGATGAACACAAATTACAAGAGTGCTAGTTCTATATAGCATGGGAATATTGAGAAAAGTCTAAGAAAAAATGCTGCATCAACTGAAATCATTGCATTGCATATAAAGACTCAGAGGCTGAGAGGACAGGCTTACATCTCCCATCTTTGATTTACAACTTGTGACTCCAACTTGCAGCTGCACCAAACACAATCCGGGGATTCCCTATAGTTTCCACCTTCCCTGTTAATATGTTCCATCTTCAACGGGAAATGGTTCTGCTCACTGATAACCAGAAGATGCCTTTCTTGCAGTTTATCAGAGCAAGCATTCAGAACATTCAAAAAGAGAAATGCTGTTTAGTTGAGTGTGAAGATTTGCAGTCTCAGTCAACCATAATCTCAGGTAAATATGAGGATGATAAGATGTTGCTATTCTGGTCTTCTGCAATTGCTTCCAGAGAGAAGCCGTCAGTATCAGAACACAGCTTCAAACAATACTGAGCAAGAGTTTAACTAGAGTCTGTGAAAAGATGAAATGACCTAAAAAAGCTTTTCCAGCTTCTTTTCCAAGATCACAAAACCCTCTCTCGGTTACTTCACTCATTTTCTCCCCATCTTATTAACATACCTGCAGGGGCACAAGAGATGTGAAAATCGTGTAAGATCCAACTTCCAAGGGAAAAAAAAAATCTCTCAGAAACTTTATAATACATCATAAAGTCCCAAAGAATGCATAAGAAAACTCATAAAGTCTCACAACTATTTGCTTTTCCCCAAGATGTTGGCAGAAACATTTACCTCACCTTTGTTCCAGCCTTGATGCAATATTGTACACTGTCAATTACATGGAAATTTCTCCAGTTTCTGACAAAGAAGGGCTCAGGCTGTGCAAAGCTAGAAGCGAGTGTTGCTTTGCAGCACACACAGCTGATCTCAGCGTGGTCGGCCTTACAATGATGGATGAGATCTAAGGGAAGTAACCCTGCCAGAAGGCTCAGCATTTGCACTGCACGAGATGGGGATGGCAGCAAAGCACGTAAGATGACAGCCTACAGGGAGTCCCCCAACCAGGCACCCACAATTGCAATAGGAAAAACAAGCAAACAACTGAAGAAAACATGATGCATTACCCATGTTGTTCTGGGCAAGCAACAAGCAAGCAATTTACGCAAACTACACAATGCATTAGGGGACAAGCAGAAGCAGATCAATTCTGCTATCTAGTATAAAAGTGCTCTTGCTGTCATATCTCTTCAGAGTCCCACATCCAGCTCCAATCATTCCCCCCTCACTTCACTCCATTGCTTCATGCATTGAGCACAGATGGTAGACAGAGCTATGCTATGGTATTTATACACAGGCTTTAAAAGACTTACAAAGTATAGAAACTGATGTACTACAAAGCTTTGCAAATTTCCTAATAAATTACTTTGTGAGATTTAATGGTTAAGCAATTCAGTAGGGGTATTAAGCGTACTTTCGAAAGTAAGACCCTGAGCAGAAGACCGTAAGTCCTCTCTTCTTCATTTACTTACTGCAACTGGAACTCCAAATAAGAGCTAAAGGACCACAAAAATAATACCAAAAGCACAAAGACACAAACAGGCATATTTTTAAGTTGTCTTTAACTCGTACTTACTATGCAGCAGGGTGCTCTTAGTAACTAAAGCAAAACTAAGTGCAGCAGAACAAGAATATATTCCTCCATTTTGGTCTGCCTGGGACACCTTGCCCACAGCAAATGTTTTCAATTACATGAGTCTGGTATCTTTTTTTGTCATTTTAAGAAGATAAAACCTCTAGATATAGCTGTCTTTCCTTTGAAGTATTTGAATGCTCATACTAGTGCCTCGCCACAGTGCCTGAGAAGCGTTAAGCGTACAGCCTGGCTTGGAGAGCTGTTAATTCAAAACAGAGCTGTAGAACTCTCATGGCTTGTTTAAAGCAAACAAAGAAAACATCCCTCCGTTGAGACTCACTCAAAAATTTTTTTAGTATTAGGATCAGGTTACTCACTGGAAAGCAGCATGAAGTAGATGTAGTAAGAAAACCAGATTTATGGGGGTGGGGGAAGAAAAGAAAAAAAAAAAAGACCAAAACCATAACTTTTTTCTCTAGACTAGAAATAATGCAAAAATCTTTCCATAGCCCCCACAATAAGATTTGTTTGCCAATGGGATGAAGTCTTCAAGAAAGTAAAAAAAATCAAGAATTCAAGCATACCATCACTACTTGTGTGTGTATCAAAATGTTTTAAAAGAACTCAGAGCCTTTTCCTCACCATCTATAGAGGTGTACAGCAATTTTTCCAGCAAATGACAATCCAGTAATTGACAATTAAATTAAACTGACAATTAAATTAAAGGAACTGAAATTAAATTTTTTTTTTCTACTGACTGACTTACATTACAGCATTACAGTCATCACAGATGTTATTATAAAGTCTTATAACAAAAAGGAAAAAGAAAAAAGTCATTTTCTGTTTGACTGTGTCTCCAACAAAACTGATTATGTGCTATGTCATTGCTTTCATAGTATTTTAGCTTAAAAAAAGATTTCCATTTTTGGTCATTACAGCCAAAGAATACTGCTGATAAGTAAAATCGGTTTTGTTATCAACCAGACCAAGCTCATCTCCTTGCTGCTCTGGTCATTAATTTCTCATCATCTATTTCATGTGGCTGGAAGGGGTAGAAAGGTTTCTTCCTGGATTTTTTTCCATTTAGAGTCCTAAATCATTTTACAAGTTTCATCTATCAACCAAGTTGAACTTTGCTCTAACAGCAGCAGCAGAACCGGTATCCACACCAAGTGGCAAACCAGTTTATAAGTGTTCAGAATGACTGCGTTTGAATAAGCTTTTGTATTTAACTGCATCAACATAAGAACAGATTTAAAGTGGAACGCCACATATGCTTAGACAAGGCTTAGCTATGATAAGCTGACTCAATTTGGACACAGCAAAGCTGCTGAAATACATTTATAATAATGTTATCCAATTTAACAAAATATATTTTGCCCTAGCTACATTAAATACCTAAGACCTCATCTTCTTCAGAGAGAAGATGGGGATTAATTGGTGAGTTAGCTATAATCACATATTATAGAAGATGAACTGCTAGTTCATCCCTAGAAAAAGAAAAAATCATTAAAATAAAAGACTTCAGCTTTTTATGCAGCATTAAGTATTTACCCACAATGTAAAGCACTGGAAAGGGCTGGAAAAGCCCTATCATTGTTTTAACAGCTTGGAAAGAAAGGGGCGAAAAAAAAGTGAAATTTAGTTCTTCTTAAAGTACGTCGAATTGCACTCCATGATGCAAGAACAATTCTCAACTCAATTTCTGGTTTCAGCACTGATATACATACTTCTTACAATTTTAAAAAATAGATTTAACCTGATCTGTACTACATTTAGAAATGCAGTAATTTATACATTAAAAATATATTTGTATTCTCATAAATATATACTTCACTTATTTTTTACTTATATATTCACTAAATGCACTAATGTGTACTTTAGGCAAGCAGTAATTGGAATCCAGTATGATATTTTAATAATATATACTTGAAACTCAGCTGTGAATAAGACATACACTAACTCCACACAAGAAATGTGCATGAAAGTACTTTTCAGTCAAAATTTGGCCCTTCAAGGAAATAATGTTAGGGTTATAATATATATTAAATTTCTAAGAATCAGTATTGAAAACTTCTTGTCTAGATTTGCTTTTCAAAAGGAGAAAGGAATACTCCTACATGGTACATTGAAAATCAAAATACAGATCTGAAGCTGAACACATTGCTATAAATTAGCAGCTCCCTGCTTCAGAGTTTTGAAATTAGGCTTACACAATGCAAAGCTCTAGTGACGGAAAGATTGGGCTCACCATTATTAACTGGTAAGAGAATAAGGAAACAAGCAACAGAACAACACACAAAAAGTAGAGGAGATTGAAACTATAAGCGGATTTTTGGTCACAAGAGGTCCTTTGATTTGCCCTTTCTTCCAGCTAGGAGACGCAATAAAAAAAGAACAGAGCTCAACGTAAGGAGAGACAATAAAGATCTGGCCTATTGTGGCTTCTCTTCCCATTCCTTAAATACATATCTATATAAACTTCCAAGCAAGTAAACATTTATCTTTGCTTCAACTGCCACCCACTGGAAAAGGAAAGCAACATTAATTCCAAATTGCAATACCCTAAATAGGTCAGAAAACCAATCTGACAGATACTAGTACAGATTATATTAAAACTCTGGGATGGCCTTGAAAATCTTAGTGGCAGTGCTAGAAATAAGCAAGCTTGCAAATTAAATTGAAACAGAAAACAGAATTCAGCAACAAACCAGAGCTCCACTTCCTTTCCCTGGCCCAGCCCTGGCCAGTGGGCATTTGGATTGCATTGCAAAAGTTTTGGAGAGGAGCTGGAGTTTGTGGGGATGAAGTGAGAGTAACAGGGCTGGCAGCACCCCTCTGACAAACGTGGCACAAGGATGAGCAGCATTGCACAGCCTGACAGTTATTGCTCTGTGCCGTGCTGCTCCTGCTGCACTCCAGGTCTATCTCTATACTCATATTGCTGCTCCCTCTCCCACTTGCTCGTCTTACAATAGTAATCCATCAACTTCCGTGCCTAAATTGCAGCTTTGGCATTCCAGCTATCCCTCATTGGCAACCCCCGTATTCCCTTCAATGGACACACGGGTGCCTGTGGTGCAGATCCAGTAATTTAAGTAATAGAGCAACGTGGAAAGCCTTGTTGAAAAAACAGTATAGGCTGCAACAGAGCATTATCATCCACTTCAGATGAAACTTTTTCGAACTTTAGGTAAAATAGACATATACTTACACCAAAAGTGCTTACCTAGGATAGCAATACGAGGTATTTGCATGCAAAAGCATGCATGTTGGATGCAATGACAGCAGTACAACAGCCTGTTGCACAAATGAAACAAAACTCACCCTTAACTGGAACAGACTGTCTTGGAGACTTAACAGTTCTGGTGAACCTGCACTGAGGTTGTGATGGCTCAGCCAGGGAAGTCAGCAATCACAGCTGAGACCTTTGGGCAAGCAAACCTGAATGATACAGACATGCCCTCACTTCCTGGAGAAAAAAACCCCAACCTCTATAAAAATGAGACCAAATAAATGGGGTGAATTAGATTCCAGAGAACCTTCCATATTAAAGATATTCTCAAGTGTATATGCGATGAAGCAAGTTTTGCCAACAGAATAGCTACTCAGCAATTGTGGATGAGCGGAGAGGTATAAATTGATTGCAGATTCTCTCGCTGTAAGGGTCTAAGGAAACTGGAGGAAAGGAAAAAAAAAGCCTAAGAACCTAATACAAGCCTAATACAATAAGCTGGGGATTAACAGACAGCCCTATAAATCTTTTGGTCCAAATCACGTTTCTTCAAAAAGGCCTGTAGAAAAAAAATCTACCAGGAAAAAACATCTGGCAATATCCCCTCATGAAATTTCTCTTCTGCTGTTGTGAAGGTGAGGAATCCCTGTCCTGGTTCTGGCTAGGATAGAGTTAATTTTCACAAGGAGCCACGACAGGTGAGCCAGACTGGCCAGGGGGCTACTGCATATCATGCTCACCATAAAAGGGGGCTAGTCGGGCAGGGGTGGGTTCAGCGTGGCTCCTGGACAGGCTGTCATGGGATCAGTAAATTGCTTTCTGTTATCAGCCATTGTGAATATCTGTTATCAGTACTGTTGTAGATTGTTTCCCTCTCCCTTGCCATCACAGTAAACTGTCCTTACCCCAACAGACGAGGCTTTGCCTTTGTTTTTCCGTTCTCCTCCCAGTCCCGCCGTGGGAGGGGTGAGCGAGCGGCTGCGTGGTGCTCAGCTGCCGGCTGGGGCTAAACCACGTCAGTCCCACAGTAGAACAACTTCACTGGACTTGCACAATAAGAGATGCTTCTTTCACAGGGCAGAGTCAGGGCCAAGATACCTGCCAAAGTTGTAATACTGCTTCGAGCTGTATCTTCCTGCTCTCTAGTTCCCCGACAGGATTTTTTCTAGGCAGGACACAAGTGCTGTCTACTGACCCCTGGTTTTACCACTCCTTCTCTAACCCTTGCGCTAGGTTTGAAGGAACTAGGTAACTGGGGATGCTGGAGTCTCCTTTTTACCTGAGACAACAGGAGAAGACATGTTCAAGTGCAATGTCTCACTGCATTCAGGTCAAAGCAAAACTGGATGCATTTTAGCTCTTAAGTTACCTGGAAGAGTTTAGGTCCATATTAATAAACTCTTGCCCCTGGGATGCTGCTTCTTAGATGAACTTGTCAAACAGAAATCATGTCAGCTCCTGTCAGTTATCGAAGAACACAAGCAAATGTAATATGAGAGAGCTCACATGATTCCCTGACAGACAAATCTGCTCTGGATATTTGGTAATCGGCATCCCCAAGTCATTAGTAAGAATATTTGAGTTCAGTGAAGGCCATGGTCATTGGCCAACAAACACATAAGGAAGCAGCTAAACTCTTGTTGAGCAATTCACAGCTCAGCACAAATGCAGCATTAACAGACCAGCACACTGGACGTGAAGAAATGTAATCATCATCGCTCAGTGAGTGCAAGAACCAGGCTACTAAAAAAAATAAGTTTCTTTAAAAAACCCAGAAGCAGAGATCTATCAATACTGAAAGCATCTATAATCAAATCTACTCCTTCACATGCAGAGATACTTGTATGACTGAGGGTTTCAGATCCAGTTTTTTATTTAATCTATAAAAGGAACAGAGTTCGTTATCAAAATGAAAGATTCTGGCAGCACCTACTTGATGTAAGTCAGCCATCTGTGCTCTCTCTTACAGGAATATACATTAAATACATTTTTTAAAATAAGCAAGAATAAATCTTACTTTCACAAGAGTTTTCCAGTAAAATATTCTGACACACGATTGTATTCTTTAGCAAGTGAAGTATTTTGTCCAGTTCAACAGGCACTAACAAAATCAGTAAGGTACAAAATACTCATTTTGGTTACATAGTCATGCCAGCAAAATGCAGTCACCTGGAGGCACTACAAAATTTATCATAAAAATCTTGAGATAAAATGTACAGGCAGTCAGTGTCATATTTCAAACAAGACAGTCTTTCAAAGTTATTGCACTATGTCTATTCATCTTAATTTTCCTTGAAAATACAAGTTAAGAGCATATAATGGGCCCTACTTGCTACTGGCTGGACTGTATCTTCCTACCAAATTCTCATGCAGAGGGCTTTTCAAAAAGGAGGGACTGTTTCTTTTAAGAAATACGAGATTTCTCTTTTGTTCAAACAAGAATCAAATACATTCTCCTCCTAGAAAAGCATAGTTCAGCCATCGAACAATGTGTTAGCAATAGCTTAGCTACACTGCCTTTGTACTCACTGGGGAATTTCCCAGAAAAAGGCAGACTACAGAAGCCAAGCTTAACCTTGAGTTTGGCTGCTAGACATTTTTGATCATCTTTTCAAGTGTCTATCTACATGTTCATCTAAAAAAAAAAAAAGGGTATAAGTTTAAAAAAAAAAGTTTTACTATCAGAAAGACAAATCTGGTATTGCTACCAAAAATCCATGTTCCCTTTTACTGTTTGTCATATTGACTACTGATAGATTTGATGCACTTAAGTAAATTAGGTATCATTGGTATGATGAGGAACAAAGTAGTACTGACTAAACACTCAGATTTCATGAGTTCCTTAGGCAGAAAAACCATGGCAAAGCTTAAACTCAAGAAACAAGAGAATATGATAAAGAATCAAATATATAAACAAGGATTTTATGAGATTGCTAATAAATAGGCATTGATGGGGAAGAAAAAAATTTGAACACTCAAAAAGTAACTTGACACTTGAGTGCTAAAAAACCATGCAGTTTTCTCTCTTTGTCATCTCATCATCACAAATTTGTCCCACAACAAACAACTAGGCTAAACCAACACAGGTCTAGGCTTTCAGCTCCAAATCAGTAGCATGAATGACTTCATGGGATGGCGAACAAAGCTGGGACTCATGATTTACTGCATATGTTTCAAGATACGCTGTATTTATAGCAGGTAGCCAGGATTAAACTAAGTCTATACATACTTAAATAATTTATGAAACTGCAAAAGACTAAACATAATGCAAATCAAAACCACTTATGCACAGACATACATCCCATTTTAGAGGCTTTCAGCCATCCAGGAGACGAGAAACAGGATGCTAATTCAGACAACTCCTCTGAGCCCAGTGAGGTAGAAAGGACTTCAGCCCACATGCACCTCCTCAGAAAAGAGGGGCACCCTTACTAAGCTTGTTTTAGTAGGGTCTCTTTGCTACAGACACGTACAATGCCTAGCGCAATGATACCTTGACCTATTAACCAGTCTCCTAGGAGCTATCCCAACTCCACTTTCACTACGGATGGGTAAAAAGTGAAACCCTTTGGTTACACTTCAACCAAACAAGACCACAGTTTGCTCACAGTTCTAAGGAAAAGTATTGGGAATAGCAGGATATAAATATATGTTGCAGATGTGTTTTGTTCTCAAAAGCAGGTAGGACCTTGGAATTCCAAATACTCCTGTTACGGGGCATACAGAGAGGTGCTGCTTTTTATTTTTTTGATAAATTTGATGGTTGGCTGATCAAATGGGAGGAGATGGCAAGTACATACCCTCCTCCCTTAGCTGTCAAGCAAGTATCATACAAGGTTTAAAAGCTTAGTGTGCATCAGTTTCATGAAGCTATCTGAGATGTTCACTCCAAGACTTCATGAATCATGATTATTATCATATCAGTACCAACTATACTTAAGTATCCTTAAATAAACTTCCAGATAGAGCATTGTACTCAATGGCAAATAAATTATTAGGAAACACATAAATTTCAGTAAGAGGATACCATAAAAAGTATTCTGCAGTTTTATGAACTTTCTTAGCCTGAGAAATATTTTTAAAGAATTGATTTTATGGCCTCCCTCTTTGATCTGCAGCTATTGATATACATCTGTACCACATCACTTCCACATTTTAGTCAGAAACTGTCAAATCTATTGTCAATCAGAAAACAGCAACAGCTAATTTAATAGGTTCAAGACACAGCTTACTTCATGGATGTCAGGGCACCTTTCTGTCACTGAAAGGTAGACACAATGTTCCACTTGCATAAATTTTCATTAAAAAAAAAATAATCTGAAACACACAGATATACACATCAGATTTCCGTTCTCTGTATCAGTGTTACTTCTAGTAACAGAGTCTGGTCTAGGTCAGCCCAGAAATAAATCTCACACCACTCCTGCCAAGGACAGATTAGTGATGTTCCTGGTACTCCTGTGCCAGATCTCTTTCTCTACCTTTTCTGGTGTCTCTGGTAACAGGAGCAGCACACTGGTGCAGTTTACAGTCATAAAGGCAGTATGTATAATCTAGGTGGCCCTATAAAGCTAGAGGCAGCACGCCACTTCCTACAGAGCAGACCTTTGCAAAAATACTCAAATGTCATAAAAAGCTAACAGGGTAGCCTCTTTAAGAAAAAAATCTTACAGGTAGAAATAACTGCCTTTTAAATGAGAACATAACACAAGCCAGTTCAGTATTATTTTACCAAGGCTGTAAAGAGCTCTCCCAGGCTCATCTCTGTTAATTGCATCTTTGCAAAGCACAGTCAAGCAGATGTAGATTACTTTTAATATCCTACCCAAATAGCTCTGGAGACAGGTAATTTTCCCCCTTTCCCTATTCCTGCTCATTGTCCTTTGGCTCCACATAGAGCTCTACAGAACCAAATTCTACACTCAGATTATGCAGGTAAAGGAAGATTCAGACAAAGATGACAAGTTTTGTCACAGAGCAAGGAAAACAGTTAAAAATCCTACTAGAACGCAAACTGTTTTGGTGGTTTTTAGGCGACTTTTGGACAGAACCTGAAAACCAGGATGGAGAAGCTGCATTTCATGCAAGGATAATTCTAGAGTAAAAGAAATATAAATCACATTACCTTTCTCAGCAGTGGATGATTAACAGGATTTCGGTTCCTAATTAAGTCAGCCAGCCCCCAGACTCCACTGGTAAATCCCTCCTTGTCATCTTTCACATTCAGCTCTGACTCATCTGCAAGAAACATTTCAATCCCTAGCCCAATCCTTCCCCCCCCTCCCCCATTATTTTTACAGTAGGTTAAGTATATACTTCATAAATGTAATGAAAGGGATGGTGGACTACAGGCACATAACACATTTGGACCGCAGCATGAAGAGACACACCTGAGTTAGCTTAGAGAACCTAAATACCTGTGTCAATGAACCCAATGCAGGCACACACCTCAGTGCTGGCCAACACCTGTAAAGTATTTACACCGTACAGTCCACACTGGAGCTTGTGCCACTGCAGCTTCACTGTAATTACTTTGACTGAAGTGAACTTTGATACATCCACACACGCTACAGTCCCAGCTGCAGCGCAGCTGCAGAGCAAGAGGTAGTGAAGGGGCTCCTCTTTTTGGGAGCAGCAGCCAGAGCTGAGCTCCAGCTACAGATGGGCAACACATCCACAGGGCAGAGGATTTGCTCCTCTGCACAGAGGCAGGGTGACAGCAAAGTCCTTCAAACGGAAACAAGGATGGATGGCTAATTTAAACTATTAGGCCCTGAAGTACTCAATTTGACATGAACTTTAATTGTAATGACTGTGGCTTTTAGACCACATCAAAATAGACTCAGAGGCCTGAACGCTTCTATGCTTTTCCCAGGAAATCACTTATTTTAATAAAAGATGTCCTCTTTCCAGGCTTTATTGTTATTTCCTTGATCTATATAGCATCAAATAGCCGAGTTTTCTTTGAAAGATTCTTCTAAAGATTTCTCTTTAACAGAAGTACCTGTTAGAAGAATATTTCAGGAGTTCTCTAGTTTAGAAATAGTTTCTAGTTTAAAAATAATTCCTTCTTTACAGAGTACCTTTTCAACTATGCTGTGCAGTCAGAAAGCCAAATTTATTATATAACACTACTTCACTATTCCATTCAATAGGAAAATTATGACCCTACAGTATAATTACACCTAATGAAAGGATGGGTTATAATTAATGAAATACAAAATGGAAAAAAGTTTGAGAATGAGCTCTTCTCTGGTCAGAACAATATGAGTATCTTCCTGATCAATGATCTCACACACATTCACCAAACAAATTACCTTACATACTCATTAACCACACATACATCATGGCTGCGTAACAGAGCATAGTTACCTATACTTTGGTATCAGCCACTGAGTGGCAGCAATTCCTTCATATCTAAATCTGAATTATGAGATGTAGGATGAAAATTTCAAAGTATTGCTAACTCTTAATTCTTTCATGCTACCTCTATTTTTTATGTTTAGCGTTACATACATAAAATAATGCCTAGTGAAATACCTTGTTATGTGTTTCAATTTTTAAACTGTCAAACCTTCAAAAGTTATGTACTTTATTCCGATAATCGTACTTAGAAGTTTGCTATATTCAATTTTACAAAGAGATAACTTCGAATAAAACTATGTGGATCAAGGAAATTGGAAATGCCAGCATTTAATAATTTCTTTAACTAAAGGACAGACCTGCATTTTATTGTGAAACTCAAGGTGAGGGAGAGAAGTTTTGAAAAAAGAAAACCAAAAAATAAAACCAAAACCCACTCAAATCTGTTTTGCAGCCTGAGGTTTGCTTTTTCCTCAGTATTTGCAAGTTCCCATAGTAGTATCTTGGGGCGACCTAAATCTATCAGTCCAAAGACAAATATCTAATTTTTAATACAGCCATTTTCAAAAACTAAAATAAACATGAAATGCTGCATAGATGCTTTTTTTAAAAAGATGTTTATGAATTATTGCTTAACCACTTAAGAAGCACTTCATAGTCTCTTGTTCAGAACACTATATTGCTTATATTTGTTTATAGCTGTCTATTTGAGCAGTACAATGCTGCATGGCATTATTTGATAGATGGAAAGCTGAAGAAGTTATTTGCTGGCTTATTAGATTGTTAATGGACTAATGACTGTAAGAGGCCAAGGCCCAAATAAGGTTTAAAAGAAACTAAACACACAAGTGCATCCCGGATTTTGACAGAGACTATTTGTAGAGAAGTTAAATGTTGTAGTTTGGGCTTTAAACGAGTATCTAAAACTAGAAAGAAATCTAGCATGAGAACCGATTATCCCACGCCTATCTTCTCTGCAGATTCAGTTCTGTCCTTGGAATCATCCAACTGTCAAGAGACGGGATGCACAGCAATATCATCCTTGCACATAAATGTCCTGCAAGAGCTCCTAGATCCAGATTAACGCTCTGCTCCGCGCTACTTGAATAGTCTAGAAGTGAAGTGGTGCAATAGTCAGAGCCCACAAGTAAACAGATGTCAGATGTAACCACGGAATGCCATAATTCAATTATTTTAATATTTCATACCCTAATGCAAACAGGGAATTCTCTAGTGATGAACTGAAAATTGTTTTTCAAGAGATGCACGCCTGGCATGTACACAAAAGCAACAGGCATTCCTGCTCCTTCATTTCTCATTGTCTGTCGCCATTCAGCTGGAAACCTGACCATTTAAAAGACCATGCATTTTATCTGCTTCAAACTCGCTGTCATACGGGAAAGAGAAAGAGTATCAATGCGGCCGGGTGGGGAAAAAAAAAAGTTGGTATTATCAAACTTGGCATTTCTGCTATGAGGAAACTCCATGTTTCTGTCAAGGACCGGAGGGATCCCGTTCCTCCTCACACGGGGCACAAACCTCTCCCTCCCGCCAACGCTGCCCGTCCCTCCGGCCAGAGGCTGACAGACTTTCCCCACTCAAGGTCGCGCTTCCCCGCGGACCGAACGGGCCGGCCCCATCCCGAGCATCACCGAGCTCGGCGACGGGGAGGCTTCTGTGGAGAAAGTCCGCGGCGGGGCCGGCCCCAGGGCTCAGCCGGCCCCCGGGGCTCCCGCCGCAGCCCCTCGCCCCGGGGCGCGGAGCCCAACATGGAGGCGCGCCTGAGGAGGAAGCCCCGCAGCAGCCGGTGCCGGAGGCAGCCCCGCCGACTCTCGCCCCGCAGCCCCGCCGAGAGGCGCTGCCCGGCTCGCCCGCCCCTCACGCCCGACCCGCCGGGACACACGCCGGAGCAGCGGGCTGAGCCCGGCGGCGGCCGAAGCCGAGCGCCCCTCTCCCCGTCGGGAGCCCCACGGAAGCCGGCCGAGCCAGAGGGAGCCGGAGCCCGTGTCGCTTCCTCATTCACCCCACGCCAGGCGGGGCAGGAACTGCCGGGCGGAGGGAGCCCCCGCGCCGGGGGCAGGTACCGGCACTCACCCACTTCCAGGGAACCCTCGGGAGCCACGGCCGCTGCCGAGTTTCGGTCGCCGTCCCAAGAGAGAGCGAGCGAGTGACTGAGAGAGCGAGTGGGACCCCGCCACGGCCCGGCCCAGCCCAGCCCAGCCCGGCACTCCCCGCCCCACGCTCCGCCCACAGGGTGCAGCTGCGGGCCGCGCGCTCACCTGCAGCCTCCGCTGCAGCTGCCCCTGCGCGGGCCTCGCCCCGGAGGTGCTGAGGGAGGTTGGCAGCGCCGCCCCGCTCGCCTTGAGGAGAGGTGGTGGTTGCGGCGCCCTGTCCCGCAGCTCCCCGGCGCGGCCCCTTCCCTTTCCCCTTCCCCCCCCTTCTCTTCGCCCCCCTCTCCCGTCAGCGGCTGCTGCGTGTGGAAACGCCTCAGCCTTCGCCTCCGCGGCAGCCTCGGGAGCCCTGGGGTGGCCGGGCGCCAGCGCCGAGGTGGGAAGGCTGTGGCCGGGGCAGTGTTGGTCCTGCGGGCGCTGGGCCGCGTTTCAGATGAGGAAATTATTTTTTAGGGTTTGGGGGTTTTTTTGGTTGGGGTTTTTTTTTTGGTCCAGTGGTCGCTGAGACCGAAGAGCATCTGGGTTTGAGGAGCTGGAGCTCAGCTGGTGAGCGCTCAGAGTGTTCCTCTGCCTGGCGGGGAGCAGCACTTGGGTTTCCTCACCTCTGTGCCGCGCTGTCTCTTCTAGGCCTTTGTTTAAAATGTTCTTTGGTGGCTTAAAAGCCGTGAATGTTGTTTTAGTGACGGGGCTAAAGCTGGGTGGGCTGTAGCTTTGTGAGCACTGCTGTCACCTCAGCGACTTTACCGCAGAGGTGGCCTCTGCCGATGTGCCTGAAGCTAGACGCATCTATAGGGCATTCAGGGTCCGGGTCAGGGCTTTCCCCGAGTTTGTATTCTGCTTGGAGCAATGAGGCTTGGTTTTTCTTGACACCTTTGGTGCTGCAATTGTCAGTGTTAAAATGAGATGTTTTAGGGATGGGTTGCAGCACAGGAATGTGTGAAGTGTAAGAACCAGAGAAAACACCACTGTACTCCTACTGTAGGACTCCAAGGCAGACCTTTGTCATATTTTTTTAACTCATGCAGGTCAGGTGTAATTACTGTCATGTTTTCATCTTAAATGATCTCATTCTGCCCTAGCTGAAAACAGTGCTGAAACTCGCAGTGTGTTTTCGTGCCTCTGTGACACTGTGGTAACTGCGGGTGTTTCTCCAGGCAGGTGCCAGGCCACAGTGTGCAGCTGAGGGTGTCAGAGCATTGCTGGGGCCTGTGACCCAGCTGTTAAATGGCTGCAGAGTCATCTCTAAAAAGCCAAATTCCATCTGTTTGGTGTCCAGCATCTTTCCAGAGCATTTCACTTGATATTCATGAGGTAACGAGGAAGTTCCTCAGTTGTTCTGACATCAAATCTGAAAGGCTATAATGTGTTTATAAATCAGCCTTGTCAATAGTTTAGTTATGTAGGGAGAGTTTAATTTGAAGTGACTTATTTTAAAACAAAATGACCATCAGCTGAGAGCTCTAGTGGATAGAATGGTAATCACAGTTTGGGTGAAGGCAATGGAGCAGAGTTGTCTTGGGTAATTTCTTTTTTACTTCTGCTGCAAATTAAACTATGTAGCATTTTGTACAGATACATGTTCTTGTGCATGTTTAAGTGTGGGGTTTTTTTTTAATTGGACCATACGAACAATATTTTCCTGCTTTGGGACAGAATATCATCTGATTAACTGTAAATCACATGAGGGCCCTCATTTAAAATTATGTAGATTGCTATTATGCTGTAATCTGAGGAACTTTATATGCATGAGCAATTTGTGACTGTTGTGTTATAAAAGCAAAACTAAAACTAGTTTGAATGAGGGGGAAAAGCAGAAGCTAGCTGTGGCCAAGCAGTTTTCCTGATTTTGATACTTTCAGTGAAGTTTGGCAAAACAAAGTGCTTTAAAATGCATTTCATTTAATTTCATGTTCTTTGGGTATTTAATGGAGTGTAAGTGGTCAGAGACAGTCCATTTTGGTTTTTCAACTTACCATATAATGTTGCAGCAAGCCATTTGTTAACTACTGTTGCATTTCAATTATTTAGAGCATCACTTTAGACCAAGTCTTTCTGAAAGAAATATTCTTTTCTCGTTTGGGTTGTGAAAATTTTGCAAGACCTAAAGAGATTTGCTGCTTGTGTCTTTGTTCAGTCAGTCAATGGGCTCAAGTTGAACCTGAGGACTGAGTAAAAATGTAAAAATTTGATCCACCGGAAATAAAATGGAGGATCTTCTCAACTAATACAGAAACGTGGCTTTAGAAATTTGAGGTGTTTCCTGGTACTGAGACTTTCTTGCTGACTGATTATTTTCTGTAATTTTGCTTTTAAAACTCAGCAGTGCAAAATGCATGGTAATGCTCTTACAGTTGGAGATTGTCTTTCATCAGAATAGATTCTAATGCAGCTCAGAAGGCTTTACTAACACATTTACAGGCAGTGGAGTTGAGAAGAGGATGACAGTCGGTTCTTGATGAACAGCCTTTAGCAGTGCTCTGTGTCAGCTTCTAGATAAATGGTAAGGCAGGCTGGATTTCATTGAGATTGCAGGGTAACTGCTGGAAAATAACAGGTCAATCACAAAACCAGGGATGTGGAGAGGGACAGGGGCACAGGGATGTGGACATTACTGTCTGTGGTCCATTCTTCTGAAAAGTGCCTTTAGATATTTTGTTTTAAACCAACTTGAGACTGTTTTCTTGTTATATTTCATCTCTTGGGTAGTTGGATAGACAGCCCAATGCCTCCCAAACCCATGGTAAGGCACTGCTTTGGTACAGGAAAACTTTTGGGAGGAGATAAACTACCAGGACCTCCTGCAGCTGGATTTTTCTTTTGAATTTTCCCCATCCAGAAAACCTGCTTTGCCTGGGGCCACTTAATTTTTGCCATACGACAAGATGACAGTAAGGGGTGATGTGACTCCGAGCCCTTTCACATGCATATATTTAAAAAAAAAGAAAGAGAGAACTTTCTGCAGCAAATATAAGTGAAAAATTTGTAATGGAAGTTAAGAATTTGTTTCCTGAAGATTTCAGAGCTAGACTGGTACAAAACAATTTTGCAAAAGTGTGTAATCACATTTTGTGACCTGAACCACAGTATCTACAGTACCTGTTGCCTTGAGCAAACAAACCTGATTTTAATTCTGATGGCAGATACTTGATTTGTGCAAAGATGATTACTTATGCAGAACTGTCATTTCAGAACAGAAAACAATCATGGCAGTTATTACCAAGTTCTTTTTCACAGCCCTGCTTTGTAACAGGACTTCATTGGTCTCTCTTTCCCAAGCCTAACCACCAAATGCCTGCTCTCATTTCCTCTTTTCTGATAGTAGTGGGGGTGTGAAGAGTCTGGTGGTGATGGGAGTTTCCACCCATTACCTTCTACATGGGTTTACTGTGTAGATTTACTTTTTGAAGTGTTTTGAACATTATGTTCTTAAGGTTGAGGTCAATGTCTTGTGTTCTCTATAACGCTTTTCCTCCAGTTTTTCAAATCTTTTTCATGAAGGACATGAGCTCTTTATGGATTAGCAATGACATAGATACCAAAGTTGGTCATATGAATGTCTGGCTGCCATATACTTGGACTGAAGTCCAAGTGAAATAGAAATTACCCTTCCTTTCCTGAGGTCTTGCAACTTTAGAGATTCTTTTGATGATAATATAAATTGATTTCTACTGCTTATCTTGGCAGTTTTTCTATTAACTAAGGAAGGGTTTCTTCTTTGTATTAGTCAGCATGCCATTTATTGTGACTTGCAGCTGAGTCGATCTTTCATGCTTTTTAAGGGTTTCCTTCCGTGCATGTTGCATGTGAGCAAGCTGCTGTGCCTGTGTAGAGCTGTAATTGGGTCAGGAAGACTTATCAGCAGGTGAGACACTGTGGTTAGACATCTAGGAGGAGCTATCATCTCTCTATTTAAATGTATTTTTTAGAACTTGCAGTTGCATAATTTTCTGTGCTTAGTAGAGTTTAAAAAAAAAGATGGATTTCTTTTGTTTTTCCTGAAGGATGAGATGTATAAGTTAGTCAACAGTTCTGGGGAAGATTCTGAATTCAGATGCAAGCATGTGAATTTCTACATATTTGTATATGCAACTTATTGCAGAGTGCATTTATTATCAGATGTGAGTCTTAAGAATTTGAGATTAAAACTGAGAAATGTCTTATGTCCCAACCACGCTGCAGTTTTACTCATTTGAAGGAACGTTTATATATGATTCACTTGTAAACCAGGCAAGAAAATAGTTTCCTGACAATTTTGCTGAGACTCCTGCCTAGACCATTGCCAATTCTTGTGATGTCTGATGTTTTTAAAGCTCTACTCCCTTGAGAAATTAATTACATTAAAATCTTGGACACTTTTGCCTCTTAAATAAAATCTGTTTTATGTGTTTGTATAGATTATTTGCAAATGTCATCTAGGAGTTCCTAAAAGATTGAAATTCTGGGCTACATATAAAAGGCACCCCAAAATCTGTCAAGGTCTTACAAATACTCCTCTGCTGCCTTTTTTTGTTGAGGGTAGGAGATTGATTCCCACATTTTGAACATTTGAGACTGTAGTAGTAGACTTAATCTATGTTTTTCAGTAAAAAAAATACTTGATGGTATTTACTGCACACACACACCCTTACATGAGTTATATGCCAGCTGCCAATGCTGATTTTGAGCAATTTAAGTGTTCTACTTCCCCTTATAGCTTTGCTAAGTTAATATGACGGTAGAATAAGGAAGTGTGGACTGATGCAATTTTCTCACTTGCCACAGTCCTATTCATGGTTAGTTTTACATTTCTGTGACTATTGAAGAAAGAATTGTGCTGTGAAAGAACAGAAGCATCATTTTTTTAAAAATTTCTTGGTTTGTTTTTTAAGCTCTCTTGAAACTATTCCATTTGATTTTTTTGGTGTTCATGTAAGCTTCAGGAGATTAAGATCCTGTTTGTGTACAGAACAGAGGGACTAGAGAGACAGTTCACTTCTGTGCACTGGCTTAGGCAAGGGGGAGTAATGGTTAGGTTGTTTTCCCAAATTCCTTTTGATTCGCAGCTGAAGCTGTCTCATCAATCAACAAGAATAAGCTGGAGACCTTCAAGTCAATGAATTTAGGCCTAGTGACTTCAGCTGGTGGTACCTTATGCTGTTGCTGCTCACCTGAGAGGAATGAAGAGTCTCAGCAACTACCATGCAATCACCTGATGCACATAAATCTGCTGAATATGGCTTTTTCTTTAAAGGTGATGTTTCAAGGGTGTCAGGTATCGGGAGCACCAATGTTGAGGACATTCTGTCAAATGGTATTATCTGATGAAATGGTAAGACATTAGGATAATGCACATAGGGTTAAAATCAAAACAAAACCTCTGTCATTTATGGATATTTCCAGGGGTTACAGTTGTGCTGTGTTCATTGTGAATCTTCAAGGATTAGAACAGAAGGTTAAGGCCTGCTGGTCAGGCTGCTCGTCTGTCACTCACAATGGCAGCAAGGGATGGCTGTTAGGGGAACTGTGTATGTGAGTGTGGCTGCTCTCTGCTCCTGTCCTGCTCTACCCCCACCTCCCCCGCTCTTGGCAGTGGGCAGCAGGGAGGGGAAGGTCTGCTCTGGCCTGCTCTCTCTTCAGTGAATGAGCAGGGCATGCAAGGCACAGTGATGAGAGCTGTAGTACCTGGACCACCCCATCCCTGGGACAAAGGGCTAGTGTTATTTTTCAGATTACTGTCAGATGGTCAGAAGTTACTAACTAAAGTTTTTTATTTTTATCAGTGTAAGTGCTTATCCAAAAATGCAAACCACAATGGCGTTAGCATGTGGGGTTTTTTGTCTACTTAAAATGCTTTAGCTATACTATCAGACTGTGCAAACAATAACATGGATCAGTCCTGTGTCATGACTGGAACAAGGCTTTGTTTGCAGAAAGAAAAATATGTCCTATTGTGACTTGGTGTGAGGATATGGGACTACCTGAATCCTACTTTCATTGGTCAGTTGTGTAATTTTAAAGTATAGTTTGACCACTGCAAATGAACAGCTTACTTTTGGCAGGTAGTGCTACCAACTAACATTTAATTCTCAAACATTAATTCTTTACTTGGGCTGTAGGTTTGGGTATTTTTCCTTGTTAAAGTTATGATTAATAATGTTGTTTTCATGTCTTCCAGGCTGTCCACCTTGATCTATTTGCCTGTAGTCAGGCATATACTATTTAGAACGTTATTGTATTATGATAGTCATTTAGTAGGATTTATTTTTATTGGTACAGCAAATGCTGCTATCAAAGACCAAGCGTAGTATCGGTGAAACAAGATAGTATGCAAAATAAACCCTAGTAAACCTTTAAAATGAAAACAAACATCAATAATGAAACTATAGATTATGTGTGTTTGCATAGGAGGAGGGTGGAAGATTAAAGTCACTTGCCCTAGGTCTGTCACAGTTTTAACTGCACCAAATTCTCCGTGTGGTTCATGTCTGCGTTCATGGCATAGATGTTGAGTCACCCAACTTCAGAGAGAGATGTCAACACATCTCTCTTCCCCACATTGCATGGTGGTTAGAGAGATAGTGTTTGGTGGAAATAATAGTTCTGCATTGAGCTTGCCAAATAATGAGTGAACCAAACTCCTAGTACTAGTGCTTGTTTACTGCTATTGGTGGCAGGATTTGATGTTGCTGTTTAAAATCTGGTAAAATAATGACACCGAGAATATTTACTCTAGTTTTTAGTAATAGGCTAAAAATTGATTCTTTCCCTGAGGACTTAACTGTATAAAAATAAATTGAGGCTGCTAGCAGCAGAATTGAAGAGGAAAAGCTCATCTGCAGCAAATGTGTCTGAAGATAGATCATGTTGTTAGAGGCAATAGAGCCAGTATTGCAGACATATTTCCTGAATAAATTCTGCTGCGTATCTGACCTCTCTGCAGCTTGGGCGTTGGTGTAACTCAGCAGTCTGTTATGTTTCTTGTAAAAAAAAAAAAAAAAATTAATTTGAGGGGCATTACAATTCTTGTATTTGAAAGAAGCTGTGGAGTTGCTGCTTTTTGATGCAAGTATGTTGTCTTGTGTCTGCTGAATTCTAATGTGTGGCCTTGCTCTTCCACACTTAGAAAGTGTTTATGGGGTCACACCCATATTTCTGGTTAGTGTTGATCTGCCCCTGTATGTGTTTGAAGGTAATGCCACTTGGAAACATTTTTAAGTGTATGTAATTTAAGCCCGTTCACAGGTTTGTGATCCCTTTTGTTTTTGTAAACTAATTATTTTATGCATAATTACATATTTTATTATTTATATATTTTATGTTCTACAGCATACCCGAATATATATGATCATTCATGCCTGGATGATCTACACACACACCTGAATATGTAGGATATTTTAGTAGGCTTGGTGTCTTAGACCACCACAGATGCTTTTTTTTCTGGTCTGATATTAAATATGATTCACTACGTGTCATTCTCATGATTAAAAAGGTGCCTGTGTTTTTTTCATAACAGAAAGGTAAATGGAAGAACGATTCAGATGTTCAAATATTAACTAGCCACCTTCTCCCGCTGTCAATACAGTAAACTTTATTGCTAAGGACAAATAGGTGCTATTTTTCTTTATTGGTCATACTCCTCCAATGGTTTTGATTTGACTGAAGACAAGAACAGAACTTTTAGAGGGATAGGTTTCCCATATTTCCAACTATTTTTACTCTGCAAAAGTTTCAAGAGTGTGTTTGGAGGCAATTTTTTTTTAACATTTCTTTACTTTTGGCTGTAGGATAGGATATATTCTACATGCAGATTTAGAGTGGTAGGGAAGCTTTTATTAGCTGGTTCTACAGAGCATGCCAGTGATATAAAATCATTTGGAGGAGAAAGGTGAGAGGAGAGGTGATAGTTCCCTTATTTATCCAAACTTTCCATTTTCAGGTGGGCCCAGAGTAGAAGAGAGGAAGTCATTCCTGGTTTAGTTAAATATGTTTTCTTCCTGCTCACACTTTTAGGAAAAAGTATAGGTTCAGAACAACTCTAGAGCAATTTAAGGATTTCAGAACCATTGTTTATTCTCTGTTAATGATTTTATATCTTCCTTCTCAGTGGTGGATATTTTAAAGCAGTAGGGTGAATTCAGGTTGACTGAAGGATTTATATTCTTTTTTTAAATGTAGATAAATGCACTCTGCAGAAGAAGCAATAAGTGTCACTATTTGTGCAAAAGAACAGATTTAGTGGTGTGCCTGAGTCAAATCCATGTATTTACAGCTGTCCTTTAGGGAAGTGCAGATGAAAATCAAGATATACTGTTTTAGTCTATATATATCTGGGAAAAAAGTCCCACTGAATTTCAAAGAGATAATGTAATTTAGTGATTTCCTTTTTGGATTTTGTGGGATCACACTTCTTAAACATACAGATATTGGATAGTCAATCTATAATTTTATTGTGTAGTTTATTTTGGTTTTTTAAAGTTGATTATAAAGTAGAATTATTTAAAAACTTGTCTTGTTCACTCACCAGGTTATAGCTTGTTTATAGTAGGACTAGAAGCAAAAGTTCTAAAAAGTTGCTTGTAGGTAGCTGTGGTGAGGTTCCCATTTCAGTTGGCCCTCTGAGGATAATTGGGTAAATGTGACATTCAGGAGTACTTCCCTGAACTTGACCTGCCCTCATAACTGTTTCATTTGCCTTTTTCCTGAGAAAAGAAAAATACAGACTCAATGTAAACAGAAAGAAAAGGAAATTTATTATTTTTTTTTTTTTAAACTGTAACAGTTGAATTCTTCTGGATAAAATCTATATTCTCTTTATGACGTTTCATTTCTTCTGTTATCTAGGAAGTAGGAGGGCAAACATGCACATATTTTTAATGTGTTCTTTTGTGATGTAAATTTATCTTGCATTTTTTAGTTCTAGATTATAGACTTTGTTTTTGTTTTTTAGAAGAGCAGGAGAGAAATGCTTGTCTTTTTGAATGGTTTTATGATGACTAAAAAAACTTCATCTGTTTGTGAGACTTAAAGCATGCAAGTGCACCGCTAAAAGGTGATTGCTTTATACTAGAGGTATAATAGCATTCCTAGACTGCACTGCATTTATGCTTGTAAGAAATACAAAGTTGTTAATGTATTTTTAAGCACCCTGAGGAATTATGATGATAGCAGCACTGGAATTCCCTAGGAGTTCTGAAAAAAAAAATCATTAAAATGATTTGTGGTGTTTTTAGATAATTATACGTAGTATTCTATTTTTTCATTTTGGGAATGGATAGGAATGACTGAATTCTTAGACTTTCATGTTGGAAAGTAAGTTGTAGGGATATATTCAATTTCAAGTTCTTTTTTTTTTTTTTTTAAATAGTTCTTTCTTAGGCCTCTTCAGAAAGTGAGGTTCCTCTACCAGCAATTGAGAGCACCTGACCCAGATTTCTGTTCTGAGTTGCCCTGTGGAGGACCCTGTTTCTTTGCATTAACTAGAAGGAGAGTATGTTGCTTAAAGCAAATGGTCAGAACGCCTCCTTAAGTCTCCCCTGAAAAAAGAAATCTCTACTACTTTCTCGAAGTACAGTATTGACTTGAATTGTTTGATAACAAATATGTGTAAAATCAGTTTCATTCAACCTATTGGAGAATAGGCAGGAGGTCTGAGCAGACCTATTTCTGTGTACACACGTACTTCGTACACAGAACTTACAAAGGTGAAGGTGAGGTGATTCTTGTGTAGGTGCTGGTTTCTGTTGTAGGTACTTAAGTATCTTGAGTGTGACTTAACTGGTTGGATGCTCCTGTGAAGTTAAAAAAACCCCAAACCTGCTAAATGTCTGCCCGCTTTCTGTAGTTTTTAACACAGGGTGAACAGACTTAACAGCTCACTGCTGCTGAAATGAGGAGTCATATCATCCCTCATCTTCTTGTTCCTGTCTTCCTGCTTACTTGTTCTAAGTACCTTGTGCCAGCTTTGATGCTTGCTGGAATACTCCATGTTTTGATTTAACTCATTAAAATGTCAGCAAACTGTCCCAGCAAAAAAAACCAAACCCAAAACCTGAAACAAACCTGGTCAATTTTCTGCCTCTTTATTGAATAACACAGGGTCAATGAAGGGTTTCTGTGCTTGAGAGAGATGTAGGGTAAGTGGAAAACGCAATAGAAGGAAGGCAGCAAAATTTCTCCCTTTTGTCTGCTGGAGCTGTTGTGATTCTAGCATGTATCAAAGAGCCTAACCTTTGAATTTATGGAATTAGCTTTCAATCCTACGTGGAGTTCAAGTGGTTAAATTGCATTTGATTCAGGTCTTTTTGGGCATGTGCAAATAAACGTGAATTTTAAGTATGATGTCTGTAAGTGTCTGCTGAAGTAGAGCCATGCACGTAGTCACATACACTGCAATTGCTTCTTTGAAGTTAAATGCATTTGTGTGTCCCTACTGTGGATCTTCAAGCTGATCAGAGGGCTGACTGCTGCATTTCATTGATTCAGCTGTAAATACCAAACTTATTCTAAATAGTAAATATTTTCAGGATCCAGCTTGCTTTTCTCATAAATTGAGTTCTGACTCCAGATATGTGGGGGTAGGAGGAAGAAAGGATTTCAGAGTGCTGTTTCCATTCAGAAACATTTAAGTCTTGAATTTAAAAATACTAATCCTGAAGATGGTCACAGCCACCTTGTATCTCATATTGAAAAGATGTCATTCATTGAATCCCAGTTCATCTGTCGGGTGTACCAAGAATTCACCTCTTGAAACTGAGGACTTGTTTTATAGGCTCGTGATATTGCAGTGAATTATGGAAGTATAATAACATAGCAGAAAGCTTTAGTGTCATCCTAATCTGAACTCAAACCTGGTTTGTTTCCAGGCAATAATAATCTAACGTAGACTCAAGCACTGAGGTCTGCTCCCAGACTTAGCTGTGTGCTTTCAACTAGCTTTGTTTGCACATGTGTCCAAATGTTTCAGCTTGGATCCATCTATTCTTTACCTTGTTTTCTTCTCTGAGATTTTCCCTGCTGGTTTTGTCCTCTTGGGAATATCCTTCTGATGGATATTCCTCATACTGGTATTGTTTGTATGCTTCTGTGTTCCTCTACCCTTTCTTCCTTGTCTTTTCCTTTTACTCTGTTCCTCTTTGCTCCTTCTTTTACAGGTATTTCTTAATATACAATATCTCTTTAGCTTTAGTCCGGCTTCTGGTGGACAAATGGTCGCAAGACAGAAATTTGCAGAGGCTTAAACAGATGTTCCTGTCAGAGTCAAAATATTTAACTCTTGAATTACTGCTAGGCATAGTGCCTCTAGAGCTGATGAATATTGCCAGAATGGTGCGGCAGGGAGCTTGTGTGGCTCCTCTGTAGATTGTATTACTTTAATCTTAACCTGATACCTTTCAGGAGGAATGAAATCTGGTGAGAATATCTTACATTGGCTTCATTGCTGTGTTAATCTGTAAACCACAGTTAGTAAAGATCTGTGCTTGTGCCAAAACAGGAGGGTTGTTTTGGACTAGTTGAAGGAATCCATCCTGAGTGCTCTCTAGCAGGGTCTGGGTGAATTTATTTTTATTCAATAAATGCAAATTGTCACTGGTCGTCTTTTTTTGCCTCCATACCAAAACTGAAGATAAAATGTCAAGATACTCAGAGAAGAAATTGTGTGTGCTCTGGGGCATGTTATTGGAATGTAAATATATTGTTTATGCAAGTTGTTCTTCAAATGTTTTAATACTGAGATGCTTAAATTATAGTATTTTTCATAAAGTTGTGATTTTTAATTCTTAATCCTTTATTTAATCAGGGAAGGTATACAAATAATTAGTAACTTACGAAATATCTTAATAAAAATAGAAGCACATGAGTACAGTCATCACGAACTAAAAATGCAAGAATGACTGATTCTTCTGAAGTGAATTCCTTGTAGGTGCTTATCAAGTTTTAGAAAATGTACAATTTCAGAGTTCAAATACTTTAGTAAGAAATTAATTAAATACTTGAACTAATCTGTAGGCGCAACAGGAACTTCATGGTATAGTAGGTGGTAAGATTCATTTATGATAAGTTACAATGGAATTCCCCTGCAATTATGTATTCCACCTACTTGAATGTATAGTAATTCAAAAGATTAACAGTATGCAGCAAATGCCAAGACAAAAAAAAATTGGCAGGTTATTGTAAAACGTGGGACTAAGTATATGACTAAGCCAGTGCCTGTAACTAGCTCTTGGTAGTTCTGGTTACTTTGTGGTCTATATATGTTGAACTTCTGTGGTTCACCTCTTGTTTAATAGCTGTTCATTTAAATCTTTTTATTTGTCCGGAATACCAAGCCTGTGTATTTTAAATTAAAGCATGAGGTCTGCACATAACAGGAAGTGCTACATACCCTTCTTGAGATGAAGTCACATTTATTGTACCTGATAACTGTGATGATGTTTGATATTTGCAAAATTACTTTCTTTTTCCCCCCTATTTTAAAATTATGGATAGGCAGAAATTGTGGAAATGTTCCGAGTGATTGGGATGTGAGAAGGGCAAGGAGAGAGAGTAATGGTTGGTTTGGGCCACTTTGAACAACCTTCCTATTATTACTGGAATTTTAGTACAGTATTCAGTGTGCATACTGTAGAGAATATTTGGTACGCTTTTTACCTGTGTTTACCTGATGCAAACTACATAGTGAAAAAAACATGTAAAATGTGATCGCAAATTTCTAAAGCAATAATGTCTGTTGGTTTTGAGGGACTTGCTACTTATCTCTTCCGGATATTACATCTATGTGAAATAGTTTTAGATGATAGCATTTTTCTGGTCAGCATGACACAATTTGTTAATTTGCTAAGTTCTTAGCAATAAGCTTAGTATTTCAGCACATAGTTTGTCAGTAGAAATAAGTTGATGTGCTCTGAAATTCATCTTTCTGAAATATATACAAAGGATTTCTTTTTACAGAGGTAGTAATGCGTTATCTGCAATAACATAAAGTGGCATAGAAGAAGGATTCTGTTTGTTTTGTTATGCTGAGCAATAACAACATTGAAAGGAAAAGTATCTGCCAGGATGACCTAATTCACTTCATTATATATTAAAAAAATGCAAATTGTTTAAATTAGTGGATAAAGAGAGAACTTTTTTCACAGCTTAAATTCTTTTGACAAATCTTTATTTTGTCTATATGCAAGACTTGCTTAAGGACTCCTAAGGGAGTTCATAAAACTGCCCCAGAAATGCATTTTTAGTAAAATCTGACTCTGATTTCTTTTTCTTGAAAAAAGTGAACTACTAATGATTATGAGAAGATCGACTGGAATGTTGTCCTATTCAGGACAATCTGATTGCTGTCTTGGCTATTAACTGTCTCTGCAGATTGAGGGACAGTTCTTTGAGCATTAGGAAAAAATATAATTTTAATTTAATCCCCTTTTTAATACTGGTAACATTCAGGTTTTGGCAAAATAAATCATGTGCGTTTAGTTACAGCAATTGAAAAAAAAAAAAAAAAACAAACCTCAGTAAAGAGAGTCCTGCCAGGTGGTGATTTGTTGCCAGGAAATGTACTCTGCTTTCTTCTTTACAGCTTCATTAAAAGAAAGTTACAAAAATACTTTATTGAAGATATTGCAGGAACATAAAAGCATAAAAACAAACAAAAAACTCCACAACAAAAACCCCTAAAGAAACTCTTGGCTAAAACTTTTTTCACTTGACAGCATGCAATTATAATTTTACATCTTGACTCTGTGTCAATCACAGCACAATTTATTTCAGATCATTTTGCTTTTCTTGTTTTGACGTGAGTACAAAGCTGTTTGTTCAGATCCTGGGAATATTGCATGGGCTACAAGTCTTGGCTCAAATTTCAGTAGCAGGTACATTTTTCTGAGAAGCTTGATAAATCAGCGATACTGAAATACGTGATGTAGATGTTAATACAGCTAATTAGATTTGTATTGACATGTGTAATATAGTATTATTGTGAAAAGAACCTCATGTAGACTGATAAATCTTCATAGAGAGGCTTCAAATTGTTATTTTTAAGAACTTCTTATACCACAGCACAGAGGCATCCCAATCTTACTACGACGATTTCAATTGAAAATTTGTCTTATTTCCAGGTGCATTTGAATGTGCACAGAGAAGCACATAAGATACCTACCTGAGGTTCAGTGCAGTTCTGAATTGAGCACTGCTTTGTTTTGCTTTACAATACTGATTAATGTGTAGCGGTGTAGTAGGTAACTTGCCATATTTCCAGCATAAACTGGTGGAAAGAAGTTTCTTAGTTGTCACGTGGAATAGATTGAAAAGGTTGGGTTCATCTTTTCTTAACTCTCCAGCAAAATAAGCTATTACCACAGTAATGAATAAGTGGTTCAGTTTGGTGGAGGTGGTGGGTGTTTTTATCTAAGCGTATATTAGTGTACGTACATATAATGGGGGGTGGGATTGTAGAGTTGATAGGAGAGTGTAACGTCAGTGTAAGACTAATGGCACAGCTACACCGTTGAGAGGAACATCTTGTACTGTTTTCCCCTGAGACTGGTTGTGGCCGACTAATATACCCACATCAAGCTCCAAACCTCCATATAAAGAATATTTTTAACAGATTATTTAACAGACTATTTTCTCCTGAGTCGAAGACCAATAGATCTAGATTTGTGTGTTTTTAACCATTCTGGCTTGAAGGGCTAGAAAAGTTGAAAAGACTGACTTTGTTAGGATTATTAAGACTCTGGTAATTAACTTGACCAAAGTAGCAGTTTAACTGGTGTTTTTGTGCTGGTTTCTTATGTCTTCATATCATGTTTCTACCTTGTTTTGTACAAATTCTTGGTATGTCAGAACATATTTAAGAGAAGCAGTATGCTGTTCTTTGAGGTTCTGATTCATGTTTTAACACTGCAGATGAGGAAATGCTGGTTGCACCAATATTGTGCCTGATTTGGGAGAAATTGTCTTCTGCGAGCCCAATAAAAAGGAGTGTGTTTTAGGGGATAAGGTATCTGGAGACCAGGAGAGCTGTTACGTGATCGCTTGCTTTCTCTGTAAGATGAAAATAATACCAGTAGTAATACCAGTTACCTATTGGTTTAAGTGCATTGCTGTCTCTAGAGGAAATTTTCCTTACTGTTATATGTTAATAGAGTAAGTTCAGCTGCAGGGTAAGTAGAATGAACTGCAAAGATAAAGAAACCATGCCTGGGTCTGCAATGGCTGAAATTGCTTAAGTTTTGAGCTGCTGCTGTTCTGATGTGTTCATCCATAGAGCGTGTGCTTCTGAACACGGTATGTCTAGTTGCTGATAAACTTGCATTTCAGAATAGCTTACTACAGATGGAGGATCTTTGCATATATAGCATAAAGTAATTTGACATTTTGCAATTAAATTTTCATTAAAAGGATCATATATATCTAGCTACAAGGATTATAATTTGGTTTTACTAGTGAAATCTGTTAAGTGTTGTATAGAGTGCAAGAATGAAGCGGGTGCTCAGATCTCTGCACTTTCTTGTGGCTTTTTCTTCTGCTTATTACTAGCATATGATCTGTCAGTTATAACCTTGGTAATTTCAAACTCTGTTCAGGACCACTTACTGTCCCAAAACAAGTTGTGGTGAAATTCAGCTAGTGTTAAGTATGGTCCTGAAATACCAGGGTTTCCAGGAAGGCTTTGAATCCGGGTCTGAAAAGCACACCTTTAGGGAAGGGATCTTACTGTTATGTCAGTATCTAAGTCCAGTTTTGGACAACGTTATGGACCACTCAAGTGAAACCCTTAAAGTATGTGATCAGGCTTACCTTTTGGGGTTGCTGTTCCTCAGTGAGGAACAAAAACATTCTTCGCTGAGGAAAACCATGATAAAGAGCAATTAGAATGGAGAACAGTGAACTGTATCAATGTCCAGTTCTGCTGAAAACTTCATTTCAAAGTGTTGAAATCTAGAGTAACTTACTAAGCTATGGTGATTTGTTAGCTCAGACATATGTGAAGGACAGGTAAGGAACATCAGATGCAAAATCATTCATGTATGTAGTCCCCAGGGGATATGAAGGAATGCAGTTCTTGGTGAAGGCAAACAACATCTTTAGACAAAAGGTCATGTGCTAGTGACCTTTTCTTCTTGTTTATTTGCATTATAAATGAAACATCTAAAATGAGGCGCTCTGTAGAAAATTATCTAAGACAATGGTGCTCAGGCACATATTAAAATGCATTTAGTACTTTTATCCACAAGGAAGTTTGAAGTCAAATGGAAATACAGTGCGGAGTGCACTTCCATAGCTGTTGAAGCTTTTGTCTGTCAATATCTGGTTGTTCAGGGTGTCAGGTTTCATCACTTAGCTTGTAACTCTTTACAAATCATCAATTGCAAAATCAGAATGATTTCTATCATGAAGCAGAAGCTGCTTATCTTCGTCTCAGAATGACTTAGGCTTACAATTCTGTTATTTTCCCTGAAGGTAAAGCTTTCTTATATATTTGTTGCAAATGTAGCTGCAGGGGAAAAAAAATAAAGTTTGTCTTTGACGGCAGCAACGTAACAGAAGGAATTGTATTTATGTCCCATTTAAGGGACATCAAAGTAATTAGACATCTTGAGATAAGTTGTTCTTATGATATCTTGATGAATCAGGAGGTTGAATCTCATTTAAATTGTGAAAATTCTTTTGCATCCATATTATTGTGCTTCCTTTCCTTGTCCTCTGTTCTTTCCAAGCTTTCTGTGATTCTGTCTGGTTTTTTTCTTAGTTGTTGAATAAGGTTTTGGAGAATTGGATGAAATATTTTCCTTTAGTGAGCCCACAATAATAGGTTAAACATTACTCTTTTCTTTCAATAGTGCACAGAAGAGATGAAAGGAGTTCATTGGTCCTCCTTGTGGTTAGGGCATGTTTTACGTGTCCTTGTGTTCCACACCTTCCACTTGTGATCAGCTCCTGTTCCATAAGACGCTTTCCTGAGTAGTTCACTAAACCCTAAAGCTCATAAATAGGGAGCAAGGTGACTATTTAACAAGAAATGCTACTGTTTTCCTAATCCTATTATGTTTTTTGCAAAGTACACTGGGTTTCCTAACCACTCATGTGGACCCTTTTAGTTTCTATTTGTGCTTTACTATAAGCAGAAGAAATAACTTTGAAACAGCAAAGGAAAAAAAATCAGGTTGCTACATGATGTCACATGCAAACCTGGTGAGTCTTTACGGATGTGTGGACGAACACATTTTTATTACATGATTCTTCCTTATGGTATTTGCTATCACAGTTATTGCCAAATGACTATGAAATTTTAGCTTGAAACAGGCACAACGACACAGCTAATAATTTCACTGTTCAAATTATTAGAAACCAAGACTAAAAAGAAAATCTAAAAAATAGGAAAAGCAGGGATTTCTTTATTTTCTGAACCTTTGGAGTGTGTTTAGGTCAGTTTTATGCTTTTGTCTTGCAGCTGTAGTAGCTAGAAATGTCTTTTCAATGCCAACTGACATTCTCATGTGATCATTTAAATTTGACACCTCAGTTTTCAGTAGGAAAAATCTTCAGTTTTTCATGTTGTTCGCTGTAGTTGTGCCTGAAGGAGTCCTTTACACCCCACCCTCTGCAAATTCAGAAAATTCATTATTTGAAAAGACATGACAGCTGTAAAGGGAGGAGGAAAGAGTAGAATGTTGCCTCTTCAATTTGAGATGTAAATTAATTTAGGAGAGGCTCACATAAATAAAAAGGGAAGGAAGGCCTTTGGTAAGGGAACAGGTGAGTGATCATAGTGGGTGAGGGAGGCAAGTGAGAGGAGTAAAGTTGATATCAAAATCTTGATATGGGTGTAGGGAGAGATTTGGGATAAATCTACATACTAGGGCAGAGAAAATCCAGCTGAAGCTAGAACAAACTGAGACTGTCTTTATGGCCCTTCTTTAATGGATTTTGCTGGCTGGAGATTGGAAATGTTTTCCTCCAGGCAAAGAAGTAGTTTCTTTCAGGGGAAAAAATTATAAACCCCAGAATATCTTGCAGTAACATCACAGGCCTGGACACTACTGACACAGACTGTTGGGTCTTTTACATGCAAAGGCTTTTAAAAGGAACTAGGCACTGCCTTTTTTGTTTATGTTACCTGTGATCTGTCCATTTTCTTACTATAGGCTCCTTAGTGCTGAAAGTGTCAGCTCTAGGATTCTTCAAGAATAAATTGAATGTGAATGATATTTATTTTTCATACTTTCATTGAAAGGATGAAGGTTTGGAATAACAAAAGCTTTCTTTCTCGTAAGTATTGCCTAGACAAAATTTATCTAATGTTACACAAATATCTAGAGCAAGTCACTAAAAATCTCATTTCTTCTTGCTCATATACTTTTCAAATAATACTAAAATATTTTTTTGTAGTCCTTTATTTGCTACAGATTCTGCCAGAAATGTTTGATTAGGCCAGTGAGTATAGACAACAATGTTTTCATCTGGTTTCTATATCCTACTGAAGCAGAAGTCAGTAGGGAAATTGGTTATTCTTTCCCTTGAATGTTTAGGTTTGGTAAGGAGAGCTTTATGAGCTTCAATCAGATTAAAATTAATGACTATATGTTCTTTATCCTGTCTGTCCAAATTGCCATGAAAGCTTTGTATGGTCTTCTGTTCCTGTGCATGGATGCACTTTTTCAAAAGGGATTAATGTATTTGATTAAAAACACTTAATTTTAATGAAACTAACTCAGTAGCATTGAAAATTACTTTTAACTATTGCCATTAAAACCTAGTGGCAAAATGTCATGACTAAATGGAGGTTTTCTTATGTGTAGAACTAGAGCCCAGTACCATGCTGTGCAGTGGGTTACCAGAGACCAAGCTGCAGATTCAAGGAGCTGAAGGCACCAGGGGAGTTGCAGTGCTGTTGGTGACAGTTCCATCCTTTGATTTCGGTGATGCAGAGTAACTTCCTTTAAAAACCACAATGGATATAGGGGAGTCAAGTGCTGAGCCAAGCAGATGACCTGCTGAGCTAAAGAGTGAAGAAAATCCCTGAGTTTAGCATGTGCTTTAGCTGGTCTAACCTGTAAAGGATAAGTGTAAGGATCATCTAAAGCAAAGACTGATAAATTCAGCCATAATTATGTCAATTAGGATTAGAATCCTCTGATGCTTTCATAGTAAAGAATAGTATAAACTGTAATGTGAGTTATATGGCCAAAGTATATCACAGCTAACTGCAGTGTTACTATCCTGATTTTCCTTTCTTGTGGTTTCAACAGGGTGGATCATTCTGTCTCCAGTTCAGTACTTGTGCAATTTTGTCTGCTAAATAGGCCACGTGCTGTCCTCCACGCCAGTGGTGAAATAGGCACCAACATCTTGCTCCATATGCATTGGACACCTTTTAAGGTGCAAGTCAATATACCTTGAGCAGTTAAATTTATGTTACCTGCATTTAAGTTTTTTCATTACAAGGAAAGAAAGTTTTTCTCGCTTTGCAAAAGCTTGAGAGTGCTTAATCTGAACAAGCAAATAATGTATGCATACTGGGCAAACTGTCCTAGCCATGTGTGTTCATAAATGCATTGTTATGTATCAAATAAACAAGTATGAAAGAGTTTCTCTCACTATGTATGTCCCCAGTCAAGAGACTGGATTTAGAGGACATTGACACTACTATTAATATAATACCTAACTTTGAAGAATATTTAATTTTCCATCAGTGTTTCTTTAATAAACTTCTGCAGCAAAAATTGATTTAAAATATCTCAAGTTACATGGAGGAGGAAGTTCCTGATCAAAATACCTGTCATACAGAGTTTTCTAACTTCCGTGTTTGTCTGACAGTGATTCAGTCTGGTTGATCATGCTGACTCAGGTGTAATCTTGGTTTTCTTTTTTTTTTTTTAATGTTCCTGATGTCATGTGGATACTCCTGTGAACGGACTGATTCTTCTGGTAAGGGATTTCCATACTGTGACTCAGGCACAACACAAGCAATGCGACAATTACAGGAAAATACCTGTTAATATTAGGTAAGTTGGTATTTATGTTTTGTTTATGCCCTCAGCTGAGAAATGCAGATGATATCCCAAATGTTAAGCCTTGCAAGTCCTAAAGCTTCCTCTCATCTGAGGAACAGTTACTCTAAATTAAACAGAGCACGTACTTAAATGAGGAATATTCAGAGACCTTATCTGGGTTGAGGAACAAAATGTGTAAGCTAGTGCTCACACTGTCTGGGCAGCAGTTGCTGCTGCACCTGAAAGCAGTTTTATACCTGCAGCATTTCTCTTCCTGCTGCCTGCTCAGCTGCTTGCTTTGTCTAGAATGATCCAGCCATGGAGATTGAGGGCATGTCTTTGGACTTGAAAAAAGTTGCTAGAGCCCCTATGTCATTATGATCCAAACTTCTTGGGTCTCTGTGAGACTTCTCCTTTATGCCTGTGCTTCTTCCCTTTCACCACACAATAAAATGTGTCTTTTTCTGTCACTGCTGCTGGCAGATTGAAGCTGGTGTTGACACCTCAAGGTGTGCTGCAGTGACTCTCTCTAGTGGCCAGCAAAGTGCCACCAGTGCTGTCATCCAGACAGAAGAGGTTTTTTCTGCATCAGGTAGAAGTCTTACTATTTCATCAAGGAATTCCTGACCAGCTCTGCCGTGTACCTTATTTTCTCTTCAAATCTACTTGGTTTTCTTACAGTCTTATGTGAAATAAATTGCACGGAAATGTCAGGAAAAGCCTGGAGTAGAACCATAAAGTCACACTCCTGTGCTGTATGTTCTTGTCATTTCCATCAACCTCAGTTTGTAAAGCTGACTGCATACTCATGAATTGTCCTGGACTTGTTTTAGTGGAAGGCATCAGAATTTTTTGCTCCAGTTCTGTTGATTTCTGTAGTCTAGTTCATGGACAATCTGAAGGTCTTTAAGGTAAATAAAGAAGGACAAGGTTGGTTTGTATTCACATGGCTGAAAAATCTTTTATTACTTGCAGATCCCTTTAAACAATTGGTTTCCAAATTAAGCTTGATGTAGGCCAAATGTTAACACACATCACTGATAAATACCCAAGCAAGTCAGGGTCTTTTTGGCCTTACTTGATTCTAACTCATCAGCTATTTATTTATTATTGATGAGGCAGGCACCAAAGGGAGTCCCTATTTCTGCATTAAATTAATTCCATCTAGTTTGATTTATTTAATGAGTTAGTTTATTTTCCCTTGTTCACCAGAGACAAAGCTTCACCCATCTAGGTTACATCTTTCCGCTTTTCTTTCTACTCTGAATCACTGTTGGCGAGAAGTCATCGTCTGTGTCCTGGCAGATTCTGGTGGCTGTGCCATTCTGCAGCGCAGGGAAGCCTGCATGACATTGCTGTCCTGGAGCAGTGTCAAACTCGCCATGGATACTTTGTAATTTGAATGCTAAAACTGAGATCTGCCCAAGTATTCGCAAGCAAGAGCCAAGAGGTAGAAACACAGCAAACAAAACAAAACCAGCCTTTTCAGCAGTGTCAAGAGGTTTTGTAGAATTTGCCACAGGCAAAATCTGACTTGGTTATTTTACAAGACGTTTGGCTTTTCTGTGAAGTGAGATGTTGGAGCTCTCTGCCTTTGATTTTTTTCTTGGAAACAGAGCAGGAGACTTTATATATAAATGGCTTCAGAAGGTTAAGAATCCAGCATTTCACTGTCCTGGATAAACCTGGCATTGAAAATATGTTTGTACAGCTGTCACCTTTGTCCCTTAAGCTATTCTCTTCTGTGGTCTGTGGGTGTTTCTCATGTGTCTGTTAGATGACAGCCCGGGAAGGGACACACCTTGTGGGAAAAGATTCTTTAAGTCTGTGCCCTTTTGACACTGTTTGGAGCAGAGCAATGTCCAGAAAACCTTTCTGAGAGAGTTCATTGCTGAATAAAAATTATTTTTTTTATCAGACAGCATCTAAAATTCAAATGTGTAGATCAAAATGCAGTAGCAGAAAGACGTGGTTAAAAAATGAAATAACTTTTTATAAAATGCATTTAGGGACATGTATGCTAGAAAAGTATTCAAAATTAAATCGATATTGTCTAGACCTTTGTGCACAGTTGCAAATAGGGTGCAACCACCTTCCAGCTAGATCATTTATGAAAATAAGTGCCTGAAAGTGGATTCTCAAGCCTTCCTTTTAAGTGATGTCAACTTCATCTGTCAGCAGTAAAAATACAAATTAGTAGAGTTAAGCAATTTGACCATTAAGAAATAAAATCAGAGCTAATCCCCAAAATGGAAGAGTTTTTGCCCATTTATATTCTTATTTTGTTTCTCTTTCCATTTGAGGTGACTTGTCAGAAAATTTATTTAGGATACTAAATATCTACCTTTCTAGTGTTCTATCACCCTATCCTACTTTCTTCTTGTACAACAGAAGTTAAACACAGACCTCTTTATCTTGGGGATTGCTGCAAAGACAATCTTTACACAAAGCAGTGCCTAGGAAAATAATTGAGATGCTTTGGGATAATCTTTAGTTTATTATCTACTTTTTATTATCTACTTTTTCATTCCATTGTCCTGGTTTAAAACTGTTCTACAATACCACTGTGTGGAAATAGTGGTTTGGTAAATAGAGATGCTTGGAAATAAGTAATTTTTCTCTAATGCTACTGCTGCAAATTACATGCTTCTTTCTTTAGTTCTACTTTCATATTTTTCTAGAGCATGACAAGCAAAAGAAAAATGTGAATATTCCAGGGAAATAGGTGATGATTCTGTGTTTTCTTTTTTGTAGTTTGTTTAGGGTTTCTCTTTCTTGCTTCTCCCCATGCTGCTCTTGAATGCTCTTTACCCATCAGCACATAAACAGAAGATGGATAGGCAATCATAACAGGATGCAGAGCTCTTATTCTCAAGATGATTTTGGGCAGTTGAAATCGGTTAATTGCAGCTAAGCAGTGGAACTTCCGATACCATCAGGAGTTTTAGGCATGGTGCATAAATTTTTACAAAAGCTGAGATCTCTGTTCTGTGTTTTCCACTAACAAAGAAGGAAATAGGTATTATGCAGGGGATTAAATGGAATCATTCTCTTCATGTGTGTTTTGGCTGTTCACTTGCAAATGCACCAGCTGTGATTTATTGGAAATCTCATCTTGGTGTACCCTTTCAAAGAACAGTGGAAAGCCCAGATTAATGCAGTCTGTGTTGTCAACAAGATGAGAAATTCCACATGAGTTTTATGAAAAAGCTTAAAAACAAGGGTTGAGAGGTTTCACCAGGTAAGCTTTTTGATTTGTGGTGATTTGATTATTTTTTTTAAGCACTTTTGATTCTGCTAAAACCTGGTTTGGTAAATGATTCCATGTAAAACTCAGGATTCATTACCATTTGAAGTTTAATTTTGGAACATTTTACCAGGTGTGTAACTTGCTGCCCTTTATTTGGAGCAAGAATCAAATTTCACTTTTTTTGAAGAAGGCAAAGACTTTTTCCGCTGTTCTGGCTGGTTGAATATGTATACTTAGAATTCATTGATACAAAGGGCTCAAATGACCTTTATACTGCCTTTTAACTATTTGTTTTGTGTGACTTGTGTGTTGGAGGGGCTAGGAAAGCAGTTTTGTCAACTGCCTTTGTCAACTCTTGTTGGCAAGAGTTGTTTAGAGTCAAGGGTTATACAGATTAATCATGTAATCATTAGCTATGCTCAAGGCAAGTAGTTAAGGAGGACTCGGATATCACTGGGTAAATAACCGCAGGGAAACCTTGGACTAATAAAAAGTCTCTGCTGATGGTGAGTAGTACTACATCACTCACCAAGTCTGGTTCAGGAGTCCTTAACAATCTCCTATTTTTAGCCCTTGATGGAGGGGTGTGTCCATCGTCACACACTGATGACTAAACCTTTTGGAGTGCTTTGTGGGGCTATAAATACAGAGCACACTATTTTGGTTGCAGTACCTGTGAAATGGATCTTAGAGTGAGAGAGAAGTTCTCTGCCAGTAAGAGAGGTATTCCTGTCTGACACCTGTTTTGAGGTTGCCAACACGTCACGTGCGCTATGCTACTGAACTACATTTATGTGCAGTTCAATGCTGCAGAGGCAAACAAGGCTATTTTGATTTTTAAATTGTTACTTCTAAGGCAAATGTTAGGCAGAGAGAGTTTCAAAAGGACTTCAGCACAATTTGGAGGCAGAGTGCTTCCAACCATCTTTTATTTCA